>NC_141917.1:3275530-3578560 GCF_057802395.1 Ceratotherium simum simum
TGCAAAAAATGAGAACTAGCTACAGAAGGCAGAGTGGAAAGAAGTCAAGAGAGACAAACCAGGGCAGAGAACGCCTCACTCTGAGGATGGTACCACGATGCCTCTTGACGCCAGGCACATCTAAGAATGCACAGCCTCTCGCACGACATCACCACATTTTCCAAGTGGACCAGATGTGATTTTGCTGAATGACTAATTGTATTCAGAAAGTAGGTCAATAGTTTTCTGGCACATCATTTTGTTAAAAATAATATATTAAGATTCAGGGATGTCATAAAATTTTCTTATATTGTCATTGGCCAGAAAAGATTTTATTGGAAAATACATATGTTATAAGACATTGGGTCTTAAAGACCAGAGGCAAGCCACAGGAAAAAATTTAACAATTATGTATCAGCATAGTTTACCCATACTTTGCTTCAATATTTATTAACTAATTCATTCATCCAAAGCTACATTTAACAAGTACTTACCAGGTGGTCCCACTGTGATAGGGATTAGAAGTACAACTTTAAGAAAGATTTAAATATAGACCTTGCTTTTGTAAAGTTTATATTGGCAAGCAAAAGAGAAAATATAATTTAAAGTATTTTCAAAATCTACTTTTTTTAAATTTGAAAAATAAAACAGGCTAAATTTCTTTCTATTAGAGTTAAACAAATTTATGTAAAAGATATATTTGCAGTAAATGGAAACGTGGAACAATCTAGAGATGCATAAAGAATAATTCATAATCTCTTCCTATTCATTCTTTCCTTTGCTAGATAGTTGAAGTGGTTGTGAATGTGTTTCTGTCAATATCTGGAATATATCCGCCTACATTTAAAGTCATTTTCTTATAATCATACATATGTACATATAAGAATATATATATAATTATTCCTATATGTATATTCATATATATGTATAACTTGACTTTTTAAAATTTGACAAGATTTCACATTTAAGGATGGAATTAGATTGCTTAAAAATGCATATTGGAAGCTGTAGGCCAACCAGTAAATAGTTTTATAAAGAAGTAGAGAGAGATAAACGCTAAAATTTGCCAAGAGGGGAAATAAATTGGAGTCATATAATGTTCAGTTAAAATCAGAGGACAGAAAAAAAGATGGAAAAAAGAAGCAAAGAAAAAATGCGACTGATGAAAATAATTACAAACTTGGTAGAAATCAACCAACTATATCAATTACCACTTTAAATGCGAACGGTCTAAAAATATGAATTAAAGACAAACATTGTCAGAATGAATTTAACAAATAAATTTTTTAAAATCACTATTTTTTGTCTAAAAGAAACCATCTTTAAATATAAAGAGACAGAAAAGTTAAAAGTAAAGGAATGGACAAAGATATACCCAGCAAACACTAATTAAAAGAAAGTTTGAAAAGCTGCATAATTTCAGACAAAGAAGACTTCAGAACCAGGGGATCTATGAAGGACAAAGGGGTGCATTGCATAATGATGCAGTGATCAGGTCTCCAAGAAGACACAGCAATCCTATATCTGCATGCACCTCGCAGCAGGATATCAAAATGGATGAAGCAAGAACCGATAGTACTAAAAAGAGAAATAGATATAAGCATATTTACTTGAGGATTTTAACACCCTTTTTCAGAAACAGATAGATAAGCAGACAGAAAACAGCAAGGATACGAGGGCTCTAAACAGCATTATCAATCCTCTTGTCCTAATTGACTTTTGTAAAAGGCTCAATCCAACAGCAGCAGAATACACATTCTTCTCCAGCTGACGTGGCTCCTTCAAAACGACAAACCACATCATGTGTCGGAAGCACGCATTAACAAATTTGAAATACTCTAAATCATATAAAGTATGTTCTCAGATCACATGGAATCATACCAGAAATACATAACAGAAAAGTGGTTGGAAACCCCCAATTATTTGGAAACTAAGCAATACATATCAAAATAACTTATAGGTCAAAAAAGAAATTTTAACAGAAACTAAAAATGTTTTTTGGTTTAAATAAATATGAAGCTATAAATTATCAAAGTATGTAGAATGATTCAAAAGCAGTGCTTAGAAAGAATTGGATAGCACTATATATACTAGAAAAAAAGAACGACATAAAATAACCTAAACTTTCACCTTAGAAATTTAAAGAAATAAGATATTTTAAGCTTAAAATAAGCAGAAGAAAAGAAATGAAAATTAAAGAAAAAATCAATTAAAAGAAAACAGAAAATAATACAGAAAAATCAATGAAAGCTAAAGATTTCTTTAAAGAGATCAATAAAGCATATAAAACTCTAGCCAGTGTAACCAAGAAAAAACCAAAGAAGATACACTTTACCAATATCAAAAATGTAAGTAGAGTCATCACTATTAATACCATGAACATTAAGATGATAATAAAGAAATACTAAGACAACTTTATGCCTGCAAGTTTGATAACTTGGATGAAGTAGATCAATCCTTTGAAAGAAAGAAACTATCAAAACACACAAAAGGAGTTATAGGACTTGAATAGTCACATAGTTCCATATCTATAGATATAATAGCTATGATATATATCTATGAATATCTATTAAAGGTATTCAATCAATAATTAACTAATTCAATAAATAATTAATATTTTTCAAAAAAAGAAAACATGAAGCTCAAATGAGTTTATTGGTGAATTCTACCAAAGATTAAAAGAATAATACCACTTCTTCACAATATTTTCCATAAAATGGCAACAGAGAGAAGACTCCTTAATTCATTCTGAGTCAAGGTTTACTCTAATGCCAAAGCAGATAAGACATTACATAAAAGAGAAACTACAGACCAATATCTCTTAGGAATGTGATGCATAATGCCCAATAAAATACTAGCAAATATAACCCAACAATGTATAAAAGGATTAAACATCATAAACAAATGAGATTTATTCTGGTTATGCAAGCCTAGTTCAACATTCAAAAATTAACATAATTCACCAAATCAGTAGACTAAAGAAGCAAAATCACATGATCATATCAACTGATGTAGAAAAACATTTGGCAAAATCCAACATCCATTCAAGGTAAAAACTCTCAGCGCACTAGGAATAGAAGAGAACTTCCTTGACTAGATAAAGGACATTTACCAAAAAAAACCGCAAACAAAACTACCACCAAAATCATGCTTAATAATGAGAGACTGGACAATTTCCCTCTAAGATCAGGAACAAGGCAAAAATGCCCTCTCTTATTATTTTTATTTACTAAAGTTGTAACTAGTACAGCAAGTAAAAAAAAAATTATATATATATTTATATATACACATACATCCATGATGTAATACTGTCGGAAAACTGTTTTCATTTGCAGATGACACGATTGTCAATTTATAAAATCCTCCCAAATTATTAAAAAACCTCTTGGAACTAATAAACAACTATAGTAAGGTCAATATACATTAGAAGATTGTTTTCCTATATATTAGTGAACAATTGGAATTTTAAATTAAAAAGCAATACTCTTCACAATAGCACCAAATAAAAAGGAGAAATACTTAGGTATAAAACTATCAAAATACATATATGAAAAACTACAAAACACTGATGAAATAAAGGAAAGAAGATCTAAATAAAAAGAGAGCTATTTTGTGTTCATGGGTAGGGAGATTCAATTTTGTTAAGATATTGATTCTTCCCAACTTGATCTGTAGGTTCCAAGTCATTGTAATCTCAATAAAAATCTCAGCAAGCTAGTTTGTAGATGTCAACAAACTCATTCTGAAGTTTATATGGAAAGGCAATAAACCTTAAATAGCCAACACAATATTGAGGAAACAAAAAAGTTGGGGGGCTCACATGAAAGCCTCATGTTAGTGAAAGAATGGACAATCAATCAATGGAACACAAGAGAGAGCCCAGCGATAGACCCATGCAAATACAATCAACTGATTTTCGATACAGGCACAAAGGAAATTCATTGGAGAAAGGATAACCTTTTCTATAGATGATGCTGGAACAATTGGATATCTATATGCAAAAAATAAAAAAAAAAAAAAATGAACCTAGACATAGACTTTATACCTTTCACAAAAATTAACTCAAAATGGATGAGAAACTTAAGTATAAAATCTAAAACTATAACATTTCTAGGAGAAAATCTGTGTGACCTGGGGCTTACTGATGAGCTTTTAGACACAAACCAAAAACACCACGAAAAAGAATGATAGCCATGAAAAAAAATGATAGGTGGAAATTTATTAAAATTAAAGATTTTTGTTCTGCAAAAGTCACTGTCATAAGAATGAAAAGAGAAGCTACAGACTGGGTGAACTTATTTGCAAGACATGCATCTGCTGCAGGACTACTATCCAAAATATGTATAGAACTCTTAAATTCAAGAGTAAAACAATATGCAATTAAAAATGAGCATTATATATGAACAAAAACGTCACCAGAGAAGATATACATAGAGAAAAGAAGCATATGTAGAGTTGCCTAACATCGTGTGTCATTAGGGAATTCAAAACTAAAATAACGAGGTCCCACTGCACCCCTATCAGAGTAGTGAAAATCCTAAAACACTGACAATGCTGATTGCTGGAGAAGATGCAGAGCGACAGGAACTCTCAATCATTACTGGTGGGAACGAAAAATGTTACAGCTACCTTGGAAGGCAGTCTGGTAGCTTCTCACAAAGTTAAACATATTCTTACCATATAATCAGCAATTACACTTCTAGGTATTTATCCAATTGATTTGAAAACGTACGTTCACACAAATGCCTGCCTGCAAGCGTTTACATCAGCTTTTATCATGAGTGTCACAAGCTGGAAATAATCAAGATGCCTTCAATAGTTAAACGAATAAATGAATTCTGGTTTGTCTAAAAAATGGAGTACCATTCAGCAAGAAAATAATAAGTTACCAAGACATTCAAAGACACTAATGATTCTTAAATTCGTATAGGCTGGTGAAAGAAGGAAGCTTGAAAATGGTACACACTCTGTGATTTCATTTAAATGACATGCTGAAAAAAGCAAATTATAGTGATCAGATAGTAAACAAATCCATGGTTTCCAGTAATTCCAGAGGCCGGGAGAGTTAAATAGGTGAAGCACGGGGGATTTTTTACAAATATCATACAAATTCTGTGTGATACTGTAATGGCAGACACAAGACATTATGCATTTATCAAAACCTACAGAATTTTACAGCACAGAGAGTAAACTTTAATGCATGCAAATTTAAAATAATCATTGAGGAGGTGAGACCATCCCAGTATGGAAATAAGAATGTGACAGAAAAGTTTATCTGTGTTATGAATGTATGAAATAACCACGCTGAAGTGGGTGGGGCAAAGGTGTTGACCTAACGAACTTTGGAAATATGTGGATGTTGTAAGACTAATTAAAAACAAACCTGTACCTAGGCTATGAATTCCAGTTGATAACATTTCCCTCATGGGTCCAAGTTCACAATTTTGAAGCTATTGTACATGTATGGTGGAAATGAGCAACTAAGGAAGTGCATGGAAGTTCTAGGACCCAGATTTCTCACTGCTGGAGGGCTACAGATATGAAAGGGGTGAAGAATCTCTGTAGTAAAGGATTAGAGTGGGACATCAGTATGAACTCATGTTCACTTCACTATACAGATGGTTACATATTGAAATATTTATAGATATGTGTATATACATGTTAGTAGACACACATATATTTCATTGCTTTCCCAGCTGAGAGGCCCTGGAAGCAATGGCTCCTCAGGAGTCACGAGAACACCTAGCACCCAAATCTTGTTTTCTAATACCATTCTTCAATAAAAGGAACCAGAGCGTCTTGGAGAAATGGCTGATATATTTTAGGACTGTGGTAGGAAGTTTTCAAGATGAGTCCTGAGATCTTGGAGTGATAGAAAGTAAGGAAGTGCTTAACACGTATGCACACACGTGCACATATGTGTGCACGCACAGGCACACGCATGGACACACACACATGCACACACACACTGTGGGATATGTCAAAAGGAGCTAGGGAGATGACTAAAAGAAATCGAGATGGCTGAAGCCATTTTGTTTTCAGTAACACAAAATAAAGTGAATTGTATTTCAAAGTATAAATTGAATGTTCATGATTCCATTATTTACTGATGTAAATAATTGAATGAGTAAATAAATAAATAGGAGAAATACACAAATATCCAGTGCAGAATTATTGCAGATAATTTATGTAGAGACTCCGCCCTCAGGGAACCAGAACGTAGCTCCCTCTCTTTATGTGCAGGCTATGCAGAGCAACTTCCTTCCAAAGAGGACAGCAAGAAACAGAAGGAACAAGTAACTTTACAGTGGAGAAAACTGACAAAAGCTACCTCAGCCAGGTGATCAAGGTCAACACCAGCAGTGATAAGTCACACTGAGAGCGTGGACCCCTGATATCACGTGTTGAGAAAGGCACTTTACCTCTGTGCTTTTCTTAATAAACCCTGACCGCAGCCTAATTATAAGAAAAGCATCAGACAAATTCCAGTAGAGGGATACTCTGCAAACTACCTGCCTTGTCCTCCTCAAAACTGTCAAGGTCATTAAAAACAAGGAAAATCTGAGACATTGTCCCAGCCAGGAGGAGCCTAAGGAGACGTGATGACTAATTATAATGTGATATCCTGGATGGAATCCAAGAACAGAAAAAGAATATTAGGGAAAAACTAAGGCTATCTGCATAAACTACGGACTTCAATTAATAGTGATGTATCAATGTTGGTTCTTTAATTGTGGTAAATGTAGCATACTAAGGTAAGATGTTAAATATAGAGGAATGCAGGTGTGGACATATGGAAACTGTCTATACCATCTTTGCAATTTTTCTGCAAAATTAAAATTTTTCTAAAATAAAATGTGTATTTTTTAAAAAATCGAATTGTTGATTCAATCTTTCTGTAGCAGTTAGTAAGAACACCTTCCCTATAAACACATGCAGTGAGGAAGATGATGGATGGAACTAAAGAGAGAGCGGAAAGGAAGTAGATTGCTTTCAGCCACCTCCCAGAAGCTTTAATTTGATGGGCATTCTAATTTGGTTAGGATGAGCAGTTGCAAATTTACAGGACTTAAATTCACTTGATGCTAATTATATCCCTCCTGCCATAGGTAAGTTGTTGGTGCTTATGATACTATCTCTATGTAGCTACACCAAATAAAAATAAGTCAGAACAGGGCCTCAAGATAATAGCATTTATGAGTTTGAAGGGGAGTCATAACAGAAAAGACAACTTCACGAGGACGATAAACCAACAGTAGGAGTATAAGAGTCCCAGGGGCTAGCTTAAGTGTTCTCAAGAGGCTGTACCCTTCCCAGTGACACCAAGGACCTGTGTAAAACAGCAACTTGTGCCAACTGAACTGTTCACCTCCAAAACACCAGTTTATTTAAACTCAATTACTTACATGACCAGAGCCAGTGATTTCTAAAAAAAAGCCTCTCATCTACTGTGATAAGTGTTCTGCCAAAACTCAGCATGGATTTTGTTTTCTGTAAAAACTACCATCTCGATATAATTGGATTAACTCAGCATGTGACTATGGCCAGATGTCGAAGCTTCCTAGAAGCTTCCTAGGCCGGGTAGGTCCCTCATGTGACTTCTCTCAGTCTTCTCTCATAATATGCTAGGAGTTAAAATTGAGCCATTGGCTAGAAACGACCTTTAAGTGTCCTTAAGAAGTTACAACTGTTGGTCAGAATGAAAACCACCACAGGCACCATTAAAGTTTCAGACATTCAAATAGGCACGCTCAGAGAGCAAGAAGCGATTTGTTTATTAATTGCTTGCAGCAACTTTTAATTTTGTTAACATGTATAGGAGGAAAAAAAATATCTCAAGTAATTGTTAAATTCACAAATCGTCTAGTTATTTGAGCTTTTAAGTCTCCTTTTTTAAATATTTCAACTGCAGTGAGTCCAGTTTATTTCTTTCCCCAGCATCTTCCATGTCTCTTCTCTAAAGACCCAGGCCTTCAACTAGCAACTTGCTTGCTTCAACTAGCAAGCATCTGTCAAAATCCTGCTATGTCCTGCAAATGGGAGGATTATGAAGGTGCCTGCCCTCAAGACATACGAAATATGAAAACACACATAAAATGTGACATGCAGAGGAGAAGGATCAAGTTCTGTGAAAATGGGAGGAAGTATTATTTTAAGTAGGGGGAGGGAGTTAAGAAACCTTTCATGGAAGAAGTGACATTGGAATTAGATTAGACTTCCAAACTTGAGATCTCTTCATTGTGGAAGGGCGTGGATACCCTTTAGCTTTACAGCATTGGCAAGTTTCTGTGTGGCTAAGTTATTTTAGGTCTCTTGGGACTTGGAGAATGAAACTGCTGTCTAAATTTCTATCGCAAGGTGAGATCATCATATCCTTCATGAAGGTTAGGAACCAATACCAAGCAGTGATAAGGGACGAGGTTTTAGCTCCATGGGGCATCAGTAAGACCACTCACAGCCTTTTTTTGAGGAAGTGATTGCTTCTTTCTTAGAAGTTCACAATATAACACTTGTATCACACCGTACGTGGGACCACTCACTGGCTCTCTCAGTGGGGCTCCACTCTTGATGCCCCCAAGGACCCACACACACATCTGGAAGACCCATCCTCAAAGGTAACCCCTGGGTGACTTGCCCTCCTGAGGATGATTCCCAGGTGAGTTCCTAGCACTTCTCGTGTCCGACTACATTTTTTTTTGAAGTGTAATGTTTAGAAGAGCCCAAGAACAATCAAGTTTGGTCCATTTGGTGAGCTGCCCCCTTTAAATATGGCTGCCTTCAAGTTCCATCGATTTAGAAGTGCCATTTTGCGGCAAGAGGCAGGCCTTTCCCTGATTCCTTGTTGTTCTCTCTAGTAACTGAACTCTTTTCCAATTTCTTCTCCCTGAAAAGGTTTTAGAAGTACTATTGAGATCCAGCTTCTCTGCCTAGTCATTCTGTGATCTTGAGCAATTTATTTAAATCTTTAAACCTCAATTTCTTCTGTAATATGGCAACAATAGTAGCTCCTAACTCACAGTGTTACAAGAAGAATTCAATGAGATCAGTCTATTTTGTGGAATGCACTGTGTAAAGCCATTTTACAGATTCACCCACCTGCTAACTCATTCCTCCTCCATAGGGAGGAGTGAGGGTGGGCAAGACACCAAGAGTGGATAAGGGGGATCTCTCCTCATGAAGCCACAGGAGTAGGGAGTGTGGTGGCAAAGGTCACACAGATTGTGTGTGTAGCAGGCTCAGTGTATAGTCTGGAATATTCCTGGAGGCCACCTGTCCTGTCCTTCATTCTAAGTCCACCTGCAGAAATGCCATCTCGGTGAACCTCATCCCACTGCCCAGACTGGGATCGAGCCCTCCCTCAATTCTGTTTGAACCACAGTGTCCTCTCCTGCCATCCCTCCTGCCATCGCCGGCCTCCCCTTCTTGCCCAAGTTCCGCCTTCTGCAGACAGACTTCCGTGTTCCTTGTGTCCAGGCTGGAACCATTTAGTGATGACTCCCCAGAGCTAGGAGATAAAATCCACAGCCCTGTAGAGCCCACAAAGCACTTCATCCCTGGGTTCTGTTTGTCTTGGGGCACAGGACTTGCCTTAGCTACACTGCACTCTGGTCTCACCAGTTTTCTCCCTCCCCCAAGGAGGCAGTAGGCTGTGCATGGCCTGACCCTGCGGAAGCTCCCCCTACTTGTTCATCGGGGACCACAGGAAAGGTCATCATTCCTTCCGAGGAGGACGATTTCCCAACCAGTCGGGGTGGAAGTGGCAGCAGTCCTCTCTGTGTCCATGTGTGTAAATGTCTGTATCCCAGAAAAAAGTAGACACAGGAGAAGAGCATTCTTAGGGCAAAGGCAAGCCTGAGGAAAAGCAGTGGGACTGGAAAGCCCACAGCTTGTTCAAGAGCAGCGTTGGATTTGAGACTCACCCAGAGTTCATGAAGGCGCACAGTAGGGTATGGAGGAGATCAACGACAGAAGGTGCAGGTCCCAGATTCTGAGAAAACTGTAGACCAGGGAGGGCCTCCAGGCCTGTCCAAGTGAGGCAGAGTTTAGGGTAAAATTATCTTAGAAAAAGCCAAAAGAGACATTACAGTCATCTAGTCGAAATGTGGAACATGGAGTTGCATTTCCCCACCACTCCCAGCAGGGCCTGGCCCTACTGACCACAGAGGATGGAGGGTGGGCAGGGTCCCAGCTGGACCCACCTATGTCATCACCCAATGGCAGCAGCAAAGGCTGAGTGCCTCCTCTCTTGCCCTGGTCCCCCATAAAGTCAGCCATGTGGTTCTCCTTCTTGAGGCCCACAGGGGTCTAGTCCTTGTGCTTCCTGGGAATGGTGTGGGGGACAGGGCTAGAAGGCCAATGTGCCTGAGAATGGATGCGGCTTGGGGCACATCAAGAGGACTGGCAATGCCTGGTGAACACCACTCACCAATTTCTTGCAAGTACCTGGCTAATGCCTGCCACATACCTGCATTTCAAATTTACCTGAGCTCAAGTCATTGTACTCAGGTCAAGTTGCACATCTAAGGCCCATGGGCTTTGGGGAGCACTTGGAGACCAAAGAATGCAGGTGTCCTTGCAAAGCAGTCATTGCTGGCCAGGACTTGGCCCTGGGCATGTTTTGTCTTGGACTTCCCTGAGTATTTTATAGGGTAAAACATGGTCTCACCTACAGTTCTTTGTTACTTGTGTGCAACCATTCATTAGTCCTTTCCCTCTTTCCTTCCTTGGGTTCCTGGAGCCCTCTGTTCATCTGTTCATCTTCCCTACCAACACGTTTTAACTTTTTATAATAATTGTATTTTCAAATGTTAACTTGTCCCAGCAGTGTGGGACTGGGTAAATTATGATGTCTTCACCACTTATCCCAGGACCAGGCCGACAGACTAAAGCTTTGTTCAATGCATGAATACACGAGATGAGCATATTTATTTATTTATTTATTTTATTTTTTTATTTTTATTTTTATTTTTTAAAGATTTTATTTATTTATTTTCCCCCCAAAGCCCCAGTAGATAGTTGTGTGTCATAGCTGCACATCCTTCTAGTTGCTGTATGTGGGACGCGGCCTCAGCATGGCCGGAGAAGCAGCGCGTCGGTGCGAGCCCGGGATCCGAACCCGGGCCGCCAGCAGTGGAGCGCGCTCACTTAACCACCAAGCCACGGGGCCGGCCCAAGAGATGAGCATATTTAAACCTTCCCTCTCCAAACTAACATAAAATGCTTCCACTTCTGGTCAGTGCATTAATGCCACTTTGCAAAATGTGTTTGAGACATTAGACATTATGGGAATGTATTACCATTTTAATTAATTTATATACACATTGGCATATTTAAATGATAATGAAATAATCACCATATGAAAAGATTTGTAGATGTGTTTAGAATAACATCGATTGTTAATCTATGTCTAAAAGTAGCTGAAGCTCAGGGTTAAAATTAATTTTACAAGCTAGAGTTTAACACATGCAGAGTTTAAGCAAAGAAGAATCAACTTCCTTCAGACAAGATAATCATTGACTAGCAGGACATGAAATTGAGTGGAGTGAGAAGAGTCTCATAAGTATTGTGGCTGATGCAACAGGATGGTTTGAATAGAAAGTCAGGACTCGGGGCTAGTCTGATAATATTTGGGAACAACTGTGACTCTTAGAGAATGTGAATTAAGTGCTTTTTTTGTTTCTTTTGAAAAGAAAAGCTTTAACAAGGCCAAAGCCTTGTGCAGGTGGCTTTTCAGTTGCCCATCCATTGATTAGGCTAAAACCTGTATAAATTGAAGAAAGACAAAATTTTCTTGAGATAATTTAAAATGGATTTCAGCAATTTCTACAAAAAAAAACAAAACAACCTTACAGGATCCCAGACTATTGTAGATATAATCAAGCAAAAGTCGACAAAAAAAAAAAGAGAGAGAGAGAGAGAAAAAGCAATTGCTGTTGGACCAGTCACTCCTGTTTCATGATTAATGTGAAAGGCCTATCGGTTAGTTTAAATGTAGTAAAGTAGTAGAAAATCCAGGATGAGTGAAATGGGCAAGAATGGCTGATGGCTCTGCAGCTGAAATCCGTCCCAGGTTCTAAACAGGAAGGGGCAGGAGAGGTCAGTGCGGTTAGATGCAATGGGACGACCTGAGTGGCCAGTAAGTGGAAAGCTTTCACGACCATAAATAAACAGCCCGGTAAAGAGACAGATTGGGAAGGGGCTATCCAAATAATCACAGGAGAGGCAGCAGGATATTTGGAGGAGTGGGTAGAAAAGTGGGGGATTGCAGAGACTATTTCAATTTGAAACCATTTAATTCTGGAGCGGAAGCAAGCATGCCGACCATGGTGCTCACCCCGGACAGAGCAGGAGCAGTGCATGAAGATGAGGAATGGTTTGGAGCTTCTCCCAAGTCTGAGAGCAGGAGGGAGGAAACTCCCCTACCGTGTTCATCTCTGTGAGACTGGGATGGCCTTCCCAAAGACTACATGAAATGCTGCAATCCATTAGGTTGACGAATATAGGCAAAATGCACATGCTCTCAATGGGGGAAAGCAATATTCTGATGAAATGCCGCCTAAAAATTGGTACTTGAGTAGAAGTTAACACTGGGAAAGGTTGTCAACTTATTCAGACCTCGGTGTTTTCATTTGTATAATGACAGCTGCACATCTCCTCTGGCCGTGAAGTGTATCAAAGTTCAGCTCAGATTAAGGGGCCTCACTCTCATCACTGCACAGAAGAAAGGGTCACAATGTTGGAAATTCATTTTCCAAAGAAAGTGTCATTGAGAGCAAGTAGTTCTCCACACTCAACACCTCTCTAGATTTCCAGTTCTCTTGAGCCCACCACTGTCTCATTTAGAAAAATCTTTAAGGTTTGGGCCAAGGTAAAGTTAAGATGAAAAAAATCAAACAACGTAAATAGAACTCAATTTATGAATTTATGTATTCCTGAAAGGTTGAGTATATGTAAAATTTTGTGAAGCAAATCCTATTTTTTCACTGACCTGTTTTGCCATTTCCATGATGCTTTTTCCTACCCTCTGATTGATGTTCAGTGGACAGCGGTTCCGACTGTTCACATCATACGACCCTCGTCTCTGGGTCAGCTGGTTCATTACCTGTAAGTCTGGCAGTTCTGAGGTACCTGGGATGGCTTTGTAAGGTGAAGTGTCCTTCATATTGTGCATAACCACAAACTTAATTCTTCTTCTCTAATTTAGAGCCCCTTGGAACTTTTTTTCTTGAAGTGAAGAATTTCTACACAGAGAATAAGATATCTGTAAACTAATTAACAACAAACTTCTGTTATAACACTTGGTGGCAATAAATGCCACAATAACATCTGATAATTAACAAAAGATATTCAGGCTTTTTTAGGAAGAGAAGGAAATGTCAAAGGAAATCATCGATCAAGTAAGAAGGTAGTAGACATATGGGCCCCAGGAGTAGAAACCCAGACTTATTGAAGCTACGGCATGCTTTAATAGCATCAGCAGGAGCTAACGCTTTGGGGTCAGATAATACTTCTATAGTGTTGGATGCATAAACTTATCCTTAAATCCACATAATAATCCTTCAGAGATGTAAATTAACTAAATACTTCTCCCAACAACTCCATTTTACAGATAAGGAAACTGGGGCATGGTGAGGTAAAGGCTTTATCCAAAGTCACATGTAAGAAGTGGAGACTAGAATGGTGGTTGCCAAGGACTGGGGTGGGGGAAAGAAGAAGATGTTGGTCAAAGGGTATGAACTTCCAGTTATAAGATGAATACATTCTGGCGATAAAGGTACAGTATGGTGATTATAGTTAATAATACTGTATTATAACTTGAAAGTTTCTGAGAGAGTAGATCTTAAATGTTCTCACCACAAAAAAGAAACTGTAACTGTGATGTGACAGGTGTTAGCTCATGGTATGGTGGTGATCATTTTGCAATGCACAAGTGTATCAACTCAACGTGTGTGTACACCTTAAACTTACACAATGTTATATGTAAATTATATCTCAATACAGCAGGGAAAAAAAAGAAGTAGATACAGCTGTGAATTCTAGGGCTTTTTAATTTGAAACTCCATGCTTTAGGCCACTGTAAAGTACCAGTTTCCCCATCAGTTAACTCCGATGATGCACGCTCTCCTGTCAATAGCCTGTGAGAAATTCCTAAAGCCGAGAATAGGATTTGGGTCATGTTTTTGTCAAGCAACATGTGTACAACTTTTCGACTCCCATCAATAGATTTTTCAATATTGAAGAAGTCCTAGAGGAAAAATAAAAATTGAAGATAGTTCGAGATTTGCTCTTGAACAAAACCAGGTGAGGAGAAAATGTGATGATTATCATCTAATTTTATAAGCTCTGACTATTCCCTCCTTGATATATCCCATTTTTCTTTCTCCATTGGATCCTTCTTCTCAATTTCAAGTGATGCTTAAATGTAGCCCATTGTAGAAGGACAACCATTTTCCTTACTCCTTGTCTGTGATCTCTCTTCACCCCCTGCACGCTCCTCCCTCTGCTGCCAGCCTTCTTTAGGAGGTAATCCGTGCACGCCACGTTGTCCCTCCCTGGCTCCCAGCCCCGCTGGTGTCTGGGACACTACCTCGTACTCTGCTCACAGGCTCCCTACCGGTGCCCTTGGTCTCCCAGGTTCTCCTTTTGAACACGCCCCAGGGTTTTGTGCTCTTTCTTCATTGGCTCTGAGCTCTCCCATGCTCTCATGTCAGCACATGTCACTTAGGGCCTGATTAGGACCCGGTTCTAGATCTCCACTCCTTTCCCCTTGCCTTGCATGTCCCCCATCCCTGACACTTACTGTATACAGAGCTGAGCCCACCCCATCTCCCCCAAGCCTGTCCCTTACCTGCATTTCTCAGCCATTGATGGAGCTAGATGTTTGCATTTCTCCTTCATCTCCCTCTTTCTCCATCCATCGTCGTAAGTGCTGAGGTTCTTTACTTTCCCTTAGGAAGCTCCTCCTGGACGGCCCCATGCCCTTCCTCCCTTCCCAGTCCAGAGGACCTTTGTTAGCTGTCCTATTGTGATAAACCCTTAACTGGAGTGGAGGGATCTACCCAGTCTGTGCCTCTGTCTCAGATTAGACTAGATTCTTTATCTAAAACACAGAGAGGCAGTTTAGAAGAGCTCATGGTTCCCCATAGTCACAGGATGGTATCCTAGGTCCTCAACACCACCATCCTCTCCAGCCTCGCCCTCCCCTTCTCTACTCCATTCCTGGCTCCGATTATTATGCATAACGGCTTTTCTGTGCCCAGACACAGCTCAGTGCCTTTAGATGTGCTATTGGTTCCTTCTTTAATGACCACTTGGAAGGCAGCTCCTCCGGGAATCCTTATCAGGGCATTTTGGGCTGGATCTTCACTCTTCCTATTTGTATATCACCTGTCGCATGGAGTTATGGTTTTCTTAACTGGCTCTCCAGCTGCAGTGAGAGCCAGGAGGGCAGGGCCTGTCCGCTTATCCGTTTATCTGCTCCCCTTACAGCACAACGCAGTGCCTGCCCACAGCAGGAATGAACCAGCACTTCCTGCATGACTGAGTAAGCGTTAGGATTACCATGTTGTCAGTGTTGCATTGGTACATTAAAATCAAACACACTCTAAGCAGGATGTTCCCTCCCACCTACTTACCTGCCCTACACATGCCCTGCCAACTCCTACATGTAAACCTGCATCTTCTAGAAGCAAGGACTGTGCACACCAAATATCTGTTCAGGGTGACAGGAAAACAACCATTGCTGGCACATTCGGTGTTTTTCAAGCTGACTCCCCTTTCCCTGACATTTTTAGTCGAGTTGAGCAATATTCAGATTCCAGCTGAGATACCAATGGGCTGGCCATGTTCATCTTCAGATGACATCTATTGAGAATTGTTCAATACTGTAATGGGTACAGAGCATGTGAGGAGGCAGATGATGGCGAGATTATGACATAAAAATGCTAAAGGGCAGGTGGGAAAGCTGCTGCCCATCAAGTGGTTGATTCAAACTAATGCAGTTTGTGGTCCTCTGGAGAGCGGGCAATAAGGACCCACAACGTGCTCCCAGAGCTGGTGCAGAACATCCGTGTGGGTGCCACGGCACAGGGAGGTGGGGCACAGGGGAAAGCCCTGGCCGTCGTTGCTCATTGGGCTGTATGCTCCAGTCACTTATGCAATTTTAAATACTTCAGTTGTCCCATTAAAAAGAGTAAAAGGTAAGGAACGAGGTCAGCATTATGGTGGAAAGAGCTTCTCCCCTTGAACTCTCCCCCTCTAAGACATAACAAAACAGACGTTCATATTCCAACAGACGCTATTCACACAACACAGGGGATGTCTGAGGCACCCAGGCAGCCATACACCCAAGGACTGAAGTGCTGGAATCCCCAGAGTAAGTGGAGAAGGTAAGAGGAGCTCCTTTCCTTCCCCAAGGACTGCGACCCAGAGACTGAGACCACACAGCTCCCAGAGGAGGGTGAAGGGCGGCTCCCCACGAGAAAACCGGCACTCTCTAAGACCCCTCACAGCCCGAGGGGATCCCCCTATGGAGGGAGTGGAACAGTTGCCAGGGTAGTTTCAGCAAGCTAGCCCCTCAGGAGAGCAGAGAGTGACAGCGAGGAGAGAAACCTCTGAGATCAGGGAGGCGAAAGTAAGCACACTTCCCCCACCCAGCCTGCCCGACTGGCACTTCAACACAGCGGCGCTTCAGCTCAGCCCCGTCCCCCGAGGCAGCGGCCCCCAGGTGCCCAAGCCCCACCATCAGGGACAGCGTGACTGGGCCCCACCCCCACAGGCAGTGGCCCCCAGGTGCCCGGGCCTGACCAGCAGTGGGGTGAGCCTGCGTACCCGCACCAGAGGCAGCGGCAGCTCAGGCCCCACCATGCCACAGCCCCAGCTGCTCCAGCTGGACTACGCCACGGCCCCAGCTTCACTGGCTGCACCATGCCACGCCCCAGCTCCTTTGGCTGAACCATACCCTGTCCCCAGCTCCTTTGGCTCGACTGCCCCCTCCCCCTGGCACCAGCTGCTTGGGCTTGGCCTGTGCTCAGGCTCCAGTTGACTTGGTGCCAGCAACTTCGGCCCACTACACTCCAGTTCCAGCTTCACTGGGCCAGCGCACCCCAGTTCCAGCTTCTTTGGCCCAGCGGCACTTCAGCTGCAGCTGCTTCAACCCACTGGCACCTGAGCCCCAGTGCTTCGGCCTAGCTGTGCTCCAGCTCCAGCTGTTCCCACGTTCCAGTCTCAGCTGTTTCCACGCTTCCCCCAGCAGCCTCCACTCACCACGCCTCAGATCAGCCAGGGGCCAAAGAGAGTGCCCGCAAATTGAGGTGGGCCAGAATACACAGTCCTTGACCCCTACGCAGCGGCAGTAAGAGGAAACTGCGACCATATATCTTCACTATGAGGAAAAATAAGCCAACACTGACAGGCAGCATGCGAAAATATATTAAATCTCCAGACCAAAAGGAAAATGACAAGTACCCAGAAGTCAACCTGGAAAGCACAGAAATGTTTAACCTTAATGACAGAGAATTCAAAATAGCCACCATAAAAAAGCTTAGTGAAATACGAGAAAACACAGACAGACAATTCAATGAAATCAGGAGTTTCTTCAAAAAAGAGATTGAAACTATAAAAAAGAAAACAATCAGAAATATTAGACATGAAAAACACAATAGAGGAGATAAAGACAAATCTGGAAGCCTTAAGCATCAGAGCTGACAATATGGAGGAAAGAATTAGCAATATTGAGGACAGCAATGCAGAAATGCTCCAGAGGAGGAGAAAAGAGAACTAAGACTAAAAAGAAATGAAGAAACTCTCCGAAAAATATCTGACTCAATTAGGAAATCCAACATAAGGATTATAGGTATTCCAGAGGGAGGAGAGAGGGAAAAAGGAGCAGAGAACTTGTTCAAAGAAATAATATCTGAGAACTTCCCAAACCTAGGGAAGGAGCTAGAAATACCAGTGAATGAAATCGATAGATCTCCTAAATATATCAACACAAAGAGATCCTCTCCAAGGCATATAGTAGTAAAGCTGGCAAAAGTCAATGACAAAGAAAAAATATTAAGAGCAGTTAGACAAAAAAAATAAATAAATAACATCCAAAGGATTTCCTATGAGGTCTCAGCTGATTTCTTGACAGAAACTTTACAGGCTAAGAGAGAGTGGAACGATATATTCAAAGTTCTGAAGGACAAAAACTTTCAGCCAAGAATACTCTATCCAACAAAAATATCCTTCAGATATGATGGAGAAATAATAACTATCCCAGATAAACAAAAGCTAAGGGAGTTCATTGCCACAAGACCTCCTCTATAAGAAGTGCTCAAGAAGGCCATCATCCTTGAGGAAAAAAAGAGAAAGCGGATTCAAAGTTTTGAAGAAGGAGGAAAATAGCTTGACAAAACCAGAAAAATTGCAGTCCTCTATCAAAATAGATTAGCAAACACTTAATCAAAAAAACAAAGATCAAGGGAAGGTAAACACCAAGCATAAATATGACCTCATCAGCTTAAAACACAAGCTCACAACAAAAGAAGGAATAAGATGTGACAACAATAATTTAGAAGGGGAAGAGGAAAGGGATCGAATGGACTTAGTCTAAGGGAATAAGATGCCATCAGAAAATGGACTATCACATCCACCAGATTTTTTATACAAAGCTCATGGTAATCATTAACCAAATAACCAGAACAGAATCACACATGATAAAGAAAGAGAAAACTAAGAGAACTCCCATACAGAACTACCAAACTAAATTGATAGTCTGAAACACACTGGATGAGAAACAAAAGGAATGCAAAAGAATCGGAAAAAGTACGATAAAATAACAACAACAAGCCCCCATATATCAATAATTACCCTAAATGTAAATGGATTGAACTCTCCAATCAAAAGATACAGAGTAGCAGGATGGATTAAAAAACAGGGCCCAACAATATGCTGTCTCCAGGAAACACATCTCAGCTCTAAAGAAAAACACAGGCTCAGAGTGAAAGGATGGAAGACAATAGTCCAAGCCAATGGCAAACAAAAGAAAGCAGGTGTTGCCATACTTATATCAGACAAAGTTAATTTCAAGATAAAACAGGTAATGAGGGACAAAGAGGGACAATATATAATGATAAAAGGGACACTCCACCAAGAAGACATATCACTTTTAAATATATATGCACCCAATACAGGAGCACCAAGTTACATAAAGCAACTATTAGCAAACCTAAAAGGAGATATTAACAACAACACAATCATAGTAGGGGATCTTAACACCCCACTCTCATCAATGGACAGATTATGCAGACAGAAAATAAATAAGGAAAAAATGGACCTAAATGAAAAACTAGATGAGATAGACTTAATAGACATATATGGAGCACTCCATCCAAACACAGCAGATTACACATTCTTTTCAAGTGCATATGGAACATTCTCAAGAATATACCATATGTTGGGAAACAAGGCATGCTTATATAAATTTAAGAAGATTGAAATCATAACAAGCATCTTTTCAGACCATAATGCCGTGAAGTTAGGAATCAACTACAAGGAAAAACTCGGGAAAGTGACAATGCCGTGGAGACTCAACAACATGCTACTAAACCACCAATGGATCATTGATGAAACTAAAGGAGAAATCAAAACATATCTGGAGACAAATGAAAATGAAAATACACCATACCAACTCATATGGGATGCAGCAAAAGCGGTTCTGAGAGGGAAACTCATAGCAATACAGGCCCACCTTAACAAACAAGAAAAAGCCAAATAAGCAACCTCAAACTACACCTAACAGAATTAGGAAAAGAAGAACAAACAAAGCCTAAAGTCAGCAGAAGGAGAGACATAATAAAAATCAGAGCAGAAATAAATGAAATTGAAATTAAAAAAAAAAACAGTAGAAAGGATCAATGAAACAAAGAGCTAGTTCTATGAGAAGATAAACAAAATTGAAAACCCTTAGCCAGACTCACCAAGAAAAACAGAGAGAAGGCTCAAATATATAAAATTAGAAATGAAAAAGGAGACATTACAACAGATACCACAGAAATACAAAATATTATAAGAGAATACTATGAAAAACTATCTTCCAACAAATTAGACAATCTAGAAGAAATGGATAAATTCCTAGACTCATACAACCTCCCAAAACTGAATCAAGAAGAAATATAGAACCTGAATAGACCAATCACAAGTAAAGAGATTGAAACAGTAATGAAAAACCTCCCAAAAAATAAAAGTCCAAGACCAGATGGCTTCTCTGGAGAAGTTTACCAAACATTCAAAGAAGACTTAATACCTATCCTTCTCAAACTAGTCCCCAAAATAGAGGAAGATGGAACACTTCTCAACACATTCTACGAGGCCAACATCACCCTGATACCAAAGCCAGGCAAAGATAATACTAACGAGGAAAACTACAGACCAATATCCCTGATGAACACAGATGCAAAAATCCTCAACAAAATATTGGCAAACTGAAAACAGCAGTACATTAAAAAGATCATACACCATGATCAATGGGGATTTATACCAGAGACACAGGGATAGTTCAACATCCGCAAATCAATCACTGTGATACACCACATTAACAAAACGAGGAATAAAAACCATATGATCATCTCAATAGATTCAGAGAAGGCTTTTGACAAGATCCAACATCCATTTATGATAAAAACTCTCAACAAAATGTGTGTAGAAGGAAAGTACCTTAACATAATAAAGGCCATATATGACAAGCTCATAGCCAACGTCATACTCAATGGGGAAAAACTGAAAGCTACCCATCTGAAAACAGGGACAAGAGAAGTGTGCCCACTCTCGCCACTCTTATTCAACACAGTATTGGAGGTTCTGGCCAGAGTAATTAGGCAAGAAAAAGGAATAAAAGGAATCCAAATAGGCAATGAAGAAGTGAAACTCTCACTGTTTGCAGATGACATGATCTTATATATAGAAAACCCTAAAGAATCCCCTGGAAAACTGTTAGAAATAATCAACAACTACAGCCAAGTGGCAGGGTACAAAATCAACTTACAGAAATCAGTCGCATTTCTATATACCAACAATGAACTAACAGAAAGAGAACTTAAGAAGAAAATCCCATTTAAAATTGCAACAAAAAGAATAAAATATCTAGGAGTAAATGTAACCAAGGAAATGAAAGACCTATACAATGAAAACTATAAGACATTATTGAGTGAAATCAATGATGACATAAAGAAATGGAAAAATATTCCATGTAGTTGGATTGGAAGAATAAACATAGTTAAAATGTCCATACTACTTAAAGCAATCTACAGATTCAATGCAATCTCAATCAGAATCCCAAGGACATTCTTCACAGAAATAGAACAAAGAAGACTAGCATTCATATGCTAGTATAACTAAAGCAATCCTGAAAAAGAAGAACAAAGCTGGGGACATCACAATCTCTGACTTCAAAACATACTACAAAGTGATAGTAATTAAAAAATCACGATACTGGTACAAAAACAGACACACAGATCAATGGAACAGAATTGAAAGTCCAGAAATAAAACCTCATATCTATGGGCAGCTAGTCTTTGACAAAGGAGCTAAGGGCATGCAGTGGAGAAAGGAAAGTCTCTTAAATAAATGGTGCTGAGAAAATTGGACAGCCGCATGCAAAAGAATGAAAGTAAACCATCTTCTTTCACCATACACAAAAATTAACTCAAAATGGATCAAAGACCTGAAACTATAAAACTCCTGGAGGAATATATAGGTAGTACACTACTCACCATCAGCCATAAAGGGATCTTTTTGAATTCCATGTCTACTCAGACAAGGGAAACAAAAGAAAAAATAAACAAGTGGGACTTCATCAGATTAAAGAGCTTCTACAAGGCAAATGAAACCAGGATCAAAATGAATAGGGAACCCACCAGCTGGGAAAAAATATTTGAAAACTATATATCTGACAAGGGATTAATCTCCATAATATATAAAGAACTCACACAACTGAATAACAAACAAACAAACCAATCAAAAAATGGGCAGAGGAAATGAACAGACACTTCTCCAAAGAAGATATGCAGATGACCAATAGGCACATGAAAAGATGCTCAACACCACTAGTCATCAGGGAAATGCAAATCAAAAACACACTAAGATATCACCTTACACCCGTTAG
Organism: Ceratotherium simum simum; assembly: GCF_057802395.1. Classification (NCBI taxonomy): domain Eukaryota; kingdom Metazoa; phylum Chordata; class Mammalia; order Perissodactyla; family Rhinocerotidae; genus Ceratotherium; species Ceratotherium simum. The sequence continues at coordinate 3,297,657 of NC_141917.1, forward strand.
AATGGCTATAATCACCAAGACAAAAAGCAACAAATGTTGGAAAGGCTGTGGAGAAATGGAAACCCTAATCCACTGCTGGTGGGAATGCAAACTGGTGCAGCCTCTGTGGAAAACAGTATGGAGATTCCTCAAAAAATTAAAAATAGAAATATCTTATGATCCAGCTATCCCACTACTGGATATCTACCCAAAGAACCTGAAATCAACAATCCAAAGAGGCTTATGCACCCCTATGTTCATCGCAGCCTTATTCACTATAGCCAAGACATGGAAGCAACTCAAGTGTCCCTCGACTGGTGATTGGATAAAGAAGATATGGTGTATATATACCATGGAATACCACTCAGCCATAAAAAAAGAAAAAATCGTCCCATTTGCAACAACATGGATGGACCTGGAGGGTATTATGTTAAGTGAATTAAGCCAGACAGAGAAAGACAAACAGGGCATGATTTCACTCATATGTGGAAGATAAACCAACACACTCACAGATAGAACTGTTTGGTGGTTACCAGGGGCTAGGGGATTGGGAGGTGGGCACAAGGGGTGGAGGTATGCACTTATATGGTGACTGATAAACAATAATGTACAACAAAAATTTCACAATAAACCCCCCCCGAAAAAAAGAGTAAAAGGTAAAATTATTTTAATAGACTTTATGTAACCCAAAATAGGTAACGCATCATCAGTTAGACATGTAAGCATTATAAAAATATCCCCGTGAGATATTTTGCTTTCTTTTCGCATAGACTAAGTCTTTGAGACGTGGTAGATATGTTACAGTTCAGGCACATCTCCATTTGGACTAGCCGCCACATTTCAAGTGTTCAGTGGCCACGTGTTCCACCATGTTGGAAAGTGCAGATTGAGACTGAGGGCTGGTCCAATGATTAAAGACTTTTTAACAATATTTCAATAAGGTATTCTCTGCCACTTCTCAAACATTTCAATATCACAAAACCTATTGCCTTCTAAAGTTGTCAATTTATCTTTAGACACCTTTCTTAAAAGTTTTCTCCCCATCTAGGTCAAATTCCTCCCTGCAGCTTCCATTCGTTGCTTCCAATTCAAACTCTTGGAGCTGCCTATAATTAAGCTAATCCATTTTGACACAAAGTACTTTCAATTCTTGGGGGTTGTTTTGATTTTTTTGCTTTTTTTCAGAGCTTCTTCACCAGATCTTTTTTTCTCTTAAGCTACACGGGCCTTATTTACTTCTTCTGACCTTCTTTGAGTTCTTTGCCTGGTTCTTTTTTCTCTGGACATAATTCATCCTTGCCCCTTTTAAATCCAGAGATGGGACCAAGCACAATGTCCTAGCTATGATCTGACCAGTGCAGTCCTTATCTTAGCAGCTATTCTGTTAATGCAGACTGGGGCAGCTCAACTCTTCTTAAAGCAATGACCCCCAGGAGGGACCTTCAGAGCCTCCACCACTCTACCCAGGGGCTAGATGACCAAACAGATTGAGAGTCATGCTAAGGGCAGTGTCATTGGCCATCTCTGTAACAACAAGAGGCCAGCGGCTCCTCCTCTTTATGGCTGCAGTTGATCAAGAAAATGAGATGGACAAAGTGTCAAGAAAAAGTACCCAAATTTAGAATGTAAGCAAATTTATAATGAACCCATAGTTCCAGACTTAACTAATATGAGATTCCCATATAAATATGATTTCTACGTAATTTGTGAATGCTTTAAGGTATATATGTGTATGCATGTGTATGTGTGTGTATGCATGTGTATGTGTGTGTATGTGTGTGTGTGTGTGTGATGGGATTGGAGATACACGTATCATTGCCTTATGTCCAGTATGCTTTAACACGCTTGTTTGCTGTAAGAAGCTTGATATAAAACATGTCATTGTTTCCAGACCATAGTGTTTCTTGGCCTGAAATAATGAAAACAACTCTACCAGTTGTCTACATGTCTCTAGATTCTGCAAGCGCCTGTTGCATTAGTGTGAAAATGTGCCCAGCTCAGCGTTACCTCTCTCAGGAAGCAAAGAGGGGATTAATTTTACCTTTAGGGAGTTTATAGCATATTTATTCAACTCCAATATTCTTTGGTTTCTTTAAGGATGAAAATCTAATTACACAGCACATATAACTAACATTGATCGTCCAAAACCCCATTCGGTTGAAGTCTTTTCCATGAGGCAGGACGTCGGCCTCTGTGGGGACCTGGGCAGGCAGCGAGGTGGCAGTGTGAGGGCGGCAGCTGGCCCAGCCTGTCTGGGAGGTGCTGGGCGCCTGACGCTCCATCTTTGTCAAATGAATCCGGCATGCTCTTAGCGGGGAGGCCCGAGGAGTGTGTGTTCCCGAGCACAGTTTATAAATATTCTTTCAAATTTGTGGAACACGTTCAAAGGCGTTTATAATATTGCTTTAATTTAATTCTGGCACAGAGAAATGTGTCTGCAAAATAGTTTCCCCTAAATCCGTGTTAGCAGCTTCTTACAAACAAGGGGTTGGGACAGAAAAAAAATGTCAGTTATGTCTTTCATATTGCAGAATGAGAACAGCGGGTGCAGATTTGGAAAGCAGTGGTGAAGAGGTTTATAGACAGACACACGTTCCACACGTATCAGGTATCAGAGGTGCACAATTTGATGCACAACTCCATCAAAAGTGCCAAAAAATATAATGACTTGACTTTGTTTTCTCCCTCACTCCCACCTGGTAATTGACAGGAGCCAGAATCAGCTAAATAACTGATAGTGTTTTAAGGTCAGGCCGATTTGATAATGTCAATAACTGCTTCGCTACAAGGCTGGGGCCCTGGGGATTCTGCCTGCCTGCTTCTTTCCATCAGACAGGGCTGACTTGGAGCGATGGGTGGATTGTTGTCCCCAGGGCAGCAAGGGAAAGTTGGGGTCCTGGGGCAGGAAGACTCCCGCCCTCTGGTCCCAGCTCAGCTCTCGTCTACCAACACCTGTCACCCTGCTGCGTTTCAAGTCCGGCTGGTGTAACTCCTTACCTGGTCTCCCTGTCTCCCACGTTGGCAGGGCCGAGGGCACGTCCCCCTTGGCCATGCCCCTGTGAAGGACCCTCCACGGGCTACCATGGCCCCCATGGCCGGGTGGGGGCAGCAGTCTGCCCTCTTCTTCTAGGGTCTCCTTCCCCTGTACCAGCAACCCCCTCTCCAGCTCCCCAGCAAGCTTAGTGACTTTGGTCCCTGTCCACACCCCGCAGAGCCCAGGGAGGCTCAGGGGACATCAGCTGGGGGCCTCCTCCAGTGCCTTAGAGGTGGCTGTGCCAGAGGAGCGGAGTGGCCTGGGGCAGCACCCTCAGAGTCCCAAGTAGAGGGGGAGGAGTTCGGTGTTCCTTTCCGCCTTTGAGATCTCCTTCACTTAAAGCTTACAGGTTACCCTCTGGGCTGAAGTCTTAAGAAAGGAAAGTGGGCAGCCCATCACCTTCGACTTCACGCTTCCTCCCTCCTTCCTGAAGTCTCCCTTTGCCTAGGGGATGAGCTCTGTCACCCACTCTCTGCCCTCCTGGGACCCCATCCTGAGGTTCTATCAGGTCTGGGCCTAAATGAGGAGGGGAGAGGGTTACTGATGAGAGACTTGGGGTACCCTCTCTCAAGAGCTAACTTTGGCTGCAGGAACCTCCTTTGGAACACGGATATTTATCCATTACCAGGAATTTTTTCTTTATGTTTCTTCTGTGACAAACACCACCTTTCCTCAGGCACAAGCGTGTTTCTGGGAGAGGACCCTGGAGGCCATGTGCTCACAGTGGCCAGAGAGAAACTCACATTCATAATTTGAAACATTAGTATATAGATATGTGCAGAAATACATCCACATCATTCAGCAACGGTTTCTTAGGTAAGCACTGTGGGATAAGACTGTTAGGCACATTGTAGGATACGAGGTTAGTCAGAGCAGAGAACTGTTTTGAATTAAATAATCTCCATAGAAGTGTGTACAAACCCCTCCCCCAGTCTCAACTAATGAAAATTAAGTAAACATATCCTTTATTTTGTACAGATACATGATTACTTGAAATATTAAACAAAAAATGCCCTAAACTTTGAAGACATTCAAAAATACTGCTCCAGAAGGAAGTAGCAGTCCCACGATTAGAGTCAATTAAAAGGGCCAACTGAGTAAAAGGTATAAGTACCCTTATTCTATGGACATTATTGATATAATTTAAAATAGAAAGTGCAACCCAACACAACTATTTTGGGGGAAAATCATTGTTGTGGGTCCAGGAATGGTCCCAGATGGGACGGTCCTCATGGATCTGTGCCTCCAGGTGTGTGGTGACCTGACCTAAAGGTCGACATTGGCTTTCCCCACACGGTGATGTGCCATGAGCGAGTGTGAGAGCTTCGGATCATCTGAAATGATCCGCCTCAAGACATCACCTAGACATGCGAATGTGTGTGTCTGTGTGCGGGGGACCATTTCCAGAATCCTCAGTCATCTCAGCCAGTTGGGATGCAGAATTGCCTGCTGGAGCCGCCTCCTTTTTGTTTATAATAAATCAGTCGTCCCTAAGAAATCATTTGCTACCAGCAGCTCACCATGTTTGCTGTCTGCAGAGACCTGGCCCACTGCAGCCTTGAAACCCAGCCCGAGCTGTGCAAACAGTGGCTTTTCTAATCACCCTTGCTTCCCACCATCCTGGGACATCTTCTGTCCTGTCAGATGGCAGAGACGCGCCATGGAGAGATGACGGTTGTGTTGAAACAACTGTGATGGAAAAATATTTCCCCGAGTCAGGAGGCAGGACCTGGCTCTCAAGTTCATAATTAAGCAATAATCCCAAGAAACGCGGTCATTACCAGCAGTTAATGACGACTTTGTTGGTTAACAGCTCAACCTGAAGCTGAAGATTGTTAACACTCCATCAAACTCCTTGTTAAGAGTGCTGAGTTTTTATGGAAACACACTTGGATCGCAGCTGGAGAGCCGTGCGGGCATCGGGCAGCCCCCAGTGGCTAATGACCTGGTTTTTTTCCATCAGGCAGAACACCGGGCGCATTCCATTATGTTTATATAATAGTTGTTAACTGCCTCGGACTGGTGCCACCGAGTTTGGGGACTTGATGTCACACTGGGTTCAACTCCTTTCCCTCCCCTGTCGTCAGAGGCGTATTTTGTCGCTGTTGTTATTGTTCTTTGTTAGTGACGTGGCCGACCTTTCAACCTGTGACTTATCTAAGGCTTTCTTCAGTTCTACGGTTTAGGAGATGGCAAGATAAAGGCAGGACACGTCAGATTGGTCCTGGGACATGTCAGCGGCCTGCTCGCTGACTGAAGCCCAACTGCAGAGTGGTCCCTCATGTTCCACATATGGAACTTCATTTCAGCACCTCCAGGAACTTCAGGCAGTTTCGTCGAGGTAGTGAACAATCGACGCGATTGTAATCAGAAACACTGTTTGTAGTTAATTAGCCAAGAAGGAAACTCTTTCACCTTTTGCATGCTGGCTTTACTGGCGCTAGCTCATGAGCCCACAGTGGATGCTTTTCCTTTTCCCTTCTTTTGGACAGAAATGAGAGGCGTGAGGGTGAGACTATCAAACCGTCTTTAGTGAAGTCAGTTGACTCCCGGGAGAGAACCAGAGGGTGACGAAGCTGCGAGGAGGTGGGTGTGTTCAGATGTGCGATGAGACACTGCAATTCTCCAGGACCTACACAGAACCACAGGGCTCCTCACTTCCTGAGAATTCCTGGAAGAAGCAGTTCAAGCACAGGAACCCACCTGGAGATGCTCAGGTGTCTAGCTGGCTCTGCCAGAGTGTCCCCTCTGTCCACATTGAGTCACCGAAACTCTGCGTCCTTGACCTGCTGAGTTACTATGCCCAAACCCATCCCTTTGTTGAGTCTGTCAGCGGCATCCAGAATTCATTATCATACTAATGTCAGGACGGGCTCCTCTGGACCGCCGTGTTTTGTCTGTGCGGGGGCTTCCCGGGGCGCTGGAGGGGGAGCGCAGCCTTTGGAACAGGCGGCATTCAGAGCGCCGGGGCAGATGGGCCCTGGCTCTTTGTTCCACTCGCCCGGGAGGCTGTTATGGGAAGCAGCCAACCTGCCTCTGTCACGGCGAACATGGTCGCACCATTGTGTGCTTTTAATTGTTACTATGTACATGGAATCTGAGAGGTCGCTCTGGAGATTGAGTACAAGTGTGGGGAGCCCTTTGCCAGACCAAACAGATGTCCTGTGGCGCTCCCACATTCAGCCCCAGTCACCTTTTGCTCAAAGAAGGATCCTTCTGACAGAACAATTAAAAAGTATGGTTTATTTACAAAACAGTCCATAAAGAAGAGCCCAAATGATCTTCTCTGGCACTTTCCCATGTGGCTGTCTTAACAGCTTCTACAACGAAGCAATTATTTCTGCCCCTGTGATAGTAAGGTGGGTGGACCACTAATTAAACAACTGACCACTGTACAAGATGAAGAGAGGGAGCAGGGCCAAACTGTGTTTCCTGTATTTAAGTGTTATTTCCCCTGTTACCTGCTTAAGCATGTGTTCCATAACCACCAGTGGCTGTGTCTGGTCCTACATGTGCAAGAGCATCTTGTGTGATGGCGAGCTCGCTGCTGAAGTCCAGGAGTCTCTATTTGCTGGAGTCTATTTTTATAAGTTTGATAACAAAGTGGATTATTTGTTAAGTTTAGGTAGAAGGTATATTTTCACTTTGGTTCATGGTTTATATATATAAAAAAAGAAGAGTGAGTTTAAAGTTAATGTTTTTCAAGTCAACGGGGGTCAAGACCTGGGTTGGTCATAGGTCCAAGGTCAAGACCCACCCTGGTGGCACTGGTTTGGTGGCATAGAAGTTAAGGTTTCTGGCTCCACTTCGGTGGCCTGGGGCTTGCCAGTTCGGATCCTAGGCGTGGACCTACATCCGCTCATCAAGATTTACTGAGGTGGCATCCCACATAGAAGAACTAGAAGGACCTACAACTAGGACATGCAACTATGTACTGGGGTTTTGGGGAGAAAAAATGGAAAAAAAAAAAGAGGAAGATTGACAAGAGATGTCAGCTCAAAACTCCTAAAAAATAAAAAAATAAGTTTGTTAACATTTAAAAAAAAAAAGACCCACACTGGCATCCTTTGCACCCACCTAACACACCCCTTCCTCTGTCCAGCTCCCCTAGTGCTGATCTTACATTCTTGTCTTGCCCCTGCATTCCAGAAAATCCCAAAATCATTTCCTTTCCCTTCATCCTCTTGGGCCTCCTTCAATACACCTTGAGCATCTGTCCTTGTAAAGGAGCCCGCTTGGCTCATCATACGGCCTTCCCACTGCTCCCTTCGTATTGATCTTTCTGTGCCTGGAGATCAGGTGGATCCCAGCACTAAGAATTTGCTTTGCTAGCTGGGTTGCTTCATGGAAACTTTCTTTCTGTTCTTTCAAGGAAGGACTCAGCGGAGTGCCCTTTCAAGGAAGAGCATCTCCCCATCTCTGCCATCCTTGCAACATCAGTGTGGACCCACCATCAGCAGACTCTTGCACACCAGTCATGAGTGGATGCTGGCTCGCGTTTCCTTCAACCAGCCTGGGCACTACCTGGAATTACTTTGCTTCTAAAATTCTTAGACCTGAAATCCCTCTCTCACCAAAACCTCACATTTTTCTTTGCAAGACATCATGAACAAAAGACATGGATATAGAAATACTTCTCTGCTTTCCAGAGACGATCTGTTGAGTGTCAGACAAGAAGATGGATTTGAAATCTTCTTAGACTCCAAGCTGGTCTAGGACTTCACTTTTGTTTGTCACTTCATCTTAGTTTGTTTGACTCTGAGGTCACGAGCGAGACCTGAGAGGAGAGGCGCAGCTCAGTGGAGAGCTTGGAATAAGCTCAAAGTGGGTGGAGTCCGGGAAGGGGAAGGGAGAGCACCCTGAGAAGAGGTTGAAAACCAGCCTGGACTGAGTTCAAGGAGGGACCTTGTCGATCAAATTAGGGTTTTGGTCTTTATCATAATAGCCTTCACCCCATTACTCTCATTGTGTTTTATTCTCCAGGGTGAAGGATTTTATGTAGAGAATAGTAACAGCAGAGCTGCAGCTTTCAGAGATGTCCTGGCTGGGTGAGGAGGAGGAGACCAGGTAGGATAGCACTGGTGGGGGCTAGCAGAAACACCAGGCAGAAATTTAGGGGCTATCATTCGAAGATAGATCAGGTGAGAAAGACAATGTTTTCTCTGCTCTATCAAAGACCAAGTTCATGCACAAATCATGCAGTTATGGGGATGAATGAAGCAAAAGGATGGCCCAGGTCAATGACCTCTAGTACTAAGAGCATCCATTTGAAAGTCTGCGGAATAATCGTATCATTTCTCAGGAAGCTGTAACAGTTTTTTCTACCTGTTACCATCTCCTCCTTGACACGCTCACTCGCCGAGAATGATGAGTTTAGAGACCCTTGGACTGGCGGGGCTGCTGACCTGAGCTGACATCTGCCAGACTGCTTGCACCGTGCTGTGCACACAACAGGGGCTCTGAGGGTGATGGGCAGGGCCGCATAAGGATGCAAGACCCTTGTCCGGGACCCAGGACTGGCTTTCTTTTCTTAGGGGACACACAGCCCTCCAAACCAGAGACTCATGTGTAAGTGGGCAACTCCCTTCTCCCTGGAAACCAAATTACAACACGTACTTCCACAGAGAAAATGAACTTCACCAAGATGTGGGGGGGAAAAACACAAAAACTGTCTTGACTATTTTCCACATGTCTTGTTGGTTCAGGCTGCCATAATAGAATAGGATAGACTGGGTGGCTTATTAACAACAGAAATATATTTCTCTTGGATCTGGAAGCTGGGAAGCCCAAGATCAAGGTTCTGGCAGATTGGTGACTGGTAAGACCTCTCCTCTTGCCCTCATATGGTGGAAGGGGTGAGGGAGCTCTCTGGGGTCTTTTCTATAAGGGCACCAATCCCACTCATGAGGACTCTGCCCTCATGATCTAGGCACCTCCCAAAGGCCCCATCTCTTGATGCTGTCACACTGAGGGTTAGGATTTCAGTGTATGAATTTTGAGGGAAGACAATCATTTGGTCTACAGCACCACATATTTTTTTCCTGATTTTTTAGTTACATGATTGCATTTGTAGCCCCCTATCCTGGACATTTCTATTGTGATCATCGTTATAAACCAGATGCCTAGAACAAGGATGCACTTGAATAGGAATTGGAATATCATAAGGCATGTATGATGAGATAATCCAGTTATTTGATATTCCATGAGGAGTCTCAACACACATGTGGAATGGGTGTCACTGTGGATATGATATCAGTCATGGAAAATTTGTTGCCAAGGATAATTTGTTTCCTTATGTTACCAGAATTTTTTTAATAAGTTTCAAAAATATTTTACAAGTTTTTAAAATATGTTTGATAGTTGAACACTTACATGGCCTAGCATAATAATTCTTTATCTTGTTGACTTTAGGATAGATAAGATTCTGCACTATCTCAATAAGATAGATATAAAAACATGATGTTAAACAAGAAAATGTACATGCAATCATGCAAAGTTCAAGTGAGCAAGCCTTATTTCTCTCAGATTATGAAAACTTTAATTTCCCCAGAGTTAAGTGGCCTGTAACTTAACTGGGAATTAGAACTCTTATATCTCAGACTAAACTTTTCTTGTAGAGAGATGTAAACCAGTTTCAGATATGTGAATAATGTCACTTAAAAAAGACAATTCAAGGGGCTGGCCCCGTGGCGTAGCGGTTGGGCCTACATGCTCTGTGTTGGCAGCCTGGGGTTCACGAGTTCTGATCCTGGGCACAGACCTACACACCGCTCAATAAGCCATGCTGTGGTGGCATCCCACATACAAAATAGAGGAGGACTGGCACAGACGTTAGCTCAGGGACCATCTTCCTCACCAAAAAAAATAATAATAATTCAATACTAGAAAAAAATCACTTTTTAAAAAAAATAAAATTACTTTTCTTAGTCATTTTAAGGTCCATTCCATGTCCTTTGTTTTGAACTCTGGGTTGTTGTGTTTGTTTTGTTTTTAGTGTAAATAAGCAAAGCTGGGAACAGGACGAGGTGATCTTCTTGCAGTAGGTCATTGTGCCCAAGTGACTTAAACAGCTGCCAACATGCTCCGGGAAGGATCCTCAGTCAGGGCCCATTGGGGAAGGCATCCTGACACCTCATCCCTTCGCACGAGACCTGGCCATTCCTGTCCCTGTTTCTCTCTTCAACCAGTCGTGTCTCCCCATATGACTGGGACTTTAAGCCACCCATCTGTGTGTTGAAGTAAACACTCCATCCATATCATAGAGAAATAGAGCCAGGGAGTTGAAAAATGAACATCCTATTATTTTCCTTAAGATAGATGTTAGCTTAGTAAACTAAATGGAACAAATCTATGAAAACTAAGGAACACAGCTCCTCAACCCAAACATGGAACTTGCTCTGTTCAGCAATTATATCCAGTTCCCACGTGACAAAGTGTCTAAGAAAAAAAAAATCCAAGTACTCATTCATGTGATTAACAGTTAATTCCAAAATAAATTTCTAGGGAAAAGAATTGGTGATTTAAAACACAAATGTCACCAGCCAGAATTTAATCATCTGTGAATTATGCATTGCTATTATATACACAGAGGTTATTGCCATGCTGTTCATATTGTTAAAGCATCATCCTCGGCCCTGTTTTCAGTCCACAGGTCCTCATCCCTCCCATCTCCAACCTTGCCGTCAGAGGAAGCCATGACGGCACACCTATCATCGTTATATTTTATCCAAGTCTCTTTTCTCCTCGGTTTTGTGCTCACTTCTCCAGCCTCCATGGATTCGTCTCTCCGCATAATCAGACCACTGTATCAAAAACAGGACATATGCAGTGGGCAGCATATATCAACTAACAAGTGAGAGTTAAAAAGAAGGCTTTCACGTGCCCGTGTGTCCCTGAGCCAGATCAGCATAGCTGGGAGCGGGTTGCTCAGGAGGCTCTTAGCCGGGAAAGGTTTGTAGGCAACCTTCACTTGCACTATCCGCCCACTTGAAAGACTGCAGCACTGTGCTGTGTTCGAGGCCACAGCCAAGCACCTGCTTGAAGCTGAGACAAAGTGCAGAGCTGGAGGAAGTTCAAAGGAATGGGGTGACACCTACAGGGTGTGGAACAGGGGTGCCAGCAGCCCAGTGCCTGCCGCCTTTTGTCCCTGGCTGCTTCACTGGATGGGGCCTGGCCAGGCTCCACTCTTTCAGAAGTTTCTCACGGTGCACTGACCTTTTCTGTAGAATCAAGACCAAATCATAATGGATTGAGATGTGTCAGCTCCAATTCAGACATCCTGAACCACAGGGTCAGAGCCGGAGAACAGAAAGGGTCCCTTTGCCTCGGGACAATCCAGTTGACCTGTTTTTGGTGGTTTCTCTTCGTTTCTGCCCCTGCCTGGAGGCACCTCAGCGGCCCTGATATGCCAGGGTCCCTGAAAGAGAGGAATGCCCCCAGGGGCCTGCACAGGGTGTTTCTGACACTGTGATGGGGAAGGAGTTCTTTTTGCAAAATGCTACGTGGAGGGCCAGAATTGAAACCTGTATTACTCTTTATAGCACAGTCCTTCTGACAATTGCCTGGGAGCACCGTGATATCCACTACCAAGACTTAACAATGTTCATAGAAAGAATAAACACACACATTGCAATGAAAGTGGGGCCTTTATTTAAACTTCTATTGAAAACATGGGGAGGGGATACCAGGAAGCCAGGAAAGATAAAGAGGTGGAGACGGACCCCCAGGGCAGGAAAGGAGAGGAAGGCCCCCAGGCAGGCTCCATGGACTTGCACTTTTGCTCAGGATTGGCCCTTTTTCCTTTGTAGATAAGCCTTGGCTTCCCATCTGGCCTCCAGGAGGGAAATAGATGGGCACACAGTTAGCTGAGTCTGCTCTCTGCACCCTCCAGGAGAGCCTGGATGGGGGTGTTCAAGTTCTCCAGAGGAACAACACCAAGAGGAAATATATATACGTATAGAAAGGGATTTGTGATGAGGAAATGGCCCACGTGATTATGCAGACAGGCAAGTCCCAAGATCTTCAGGGTGGGTCAGCAATCTAGAGACCCAGGAGACACCATGGCTCACGTCCAATCTGAAGGTGGAAAAAGACCAGTGTCCCCGTCCAAATGCAGTCAGGCTGGTGGGGCTCCCTCTTACTCAAGGGAGGGTCAGCCTTTTTGTTCCGTTCAGCCCTTCAGAGGATTGGATGGGGTCCACTCACACTAGGGAGGACAATCTTTTCCACTCATCTACCCATTCAAATGTTCATCTCATCCAGAAACACCCTCACATACACACCCAGAATCTTTTGACCAAATGTCTGGGCTTAGTCAAGTTGACACGTAAAATCCACCATCACAAAGAGCAAAGCGAGGTGTAAGACAGGTCAAGCAAGGACACATTGCTGCCGGAATGTTCCTCCACAACTGCACATATGCAGCCTGTCAGAGAGGTCCCTGAAATACACTATGGCAGGACCACTCCCAAGGGCTCACAGAGGGAGACGGTGACCCACCCCTGCACCTGGGGCAGGTGCCCATGTAGGGAAAGAGGAGCTGAATTGTCTGAACCCATGGATGAAGACATTGGCCATTATGTGGCTTAGGGCCTTAATCTACGAAATCAAGGGACCATTTTCTTTCAAAATTAAATTGAAAAAATTCTCCCTTGATGAACAGGCATGCCCTATTCTATCAGACAATGGGAAGTCATAGAATGTCACACTTCCTTCTTTGCCTGAAAATGTAGAATTAAGTCACTGTAACTAAATTACAACAGATATTTTTAATAATGATTTTCTCTCCCATTCTGTATTCTAAAGTCATTTTTAAATTTCCACTTAAAGATCTTAGTTTGCCTGTTTCTGTTTTTGCAAATACTGTCCCATCTTTGAAGGAAATGAGGATATAAATCATAAAATCTCTCAATATTTTCATGCATATCTGCATGAAACCTGTGTTCTTGTTACATGCTCAGTTGTGTCTTCATGAAACAATTGGGCAGGGTATGAGGCAGAGCTGGGGTTTCTCCCTGTGCACACATTCTCCTCCCTGAGCTGCAGGCTCTTCCTGTGTAAGATCACAGATGTAAAGTCATCAGGACATAGTGGATCCTTAATACAGGGTTGATACATCAAGTACCCCTCCCACCGACACCCTCGTCCTTCCTTTGTTAACCATAAATGTATTTTACATGTTTTTCATATGTTCTGGTCAAATTTTCCAAGCTCTTCATTTGCCTCCTTCTGACCAATCCATTAACATTATGTCTCTGTTTTTGCAGACAAAGGCACTGATGAGGTCTGCAGAGATCAGACCATTCTCAGTATTGTTCCTGGACAGCTGGAGGCCACTGGATGCTACTGGACCCCAAGCCAGTGAGGGGCTTGCATTGCACAGGGAGGCCTGGGTCCTCATGCTGCTCTGTGTTGATCGGCATCCCAGTGAACTCGGACAAGTCCCCTGACTCTGCGACCTCTCTGTGACCTCATCTGTCAAGTGAGGGGTTTGGAGTAAATGCTCCTTATGTGCTCTTTCCACTTTTAGCATAATTTAGAATTCAATGACATTTGAGCAAAGAATCAGGCAACTTAATGGCAAAAAGAATTTATGTCAGGATTCTGATTTGAGAAATCCACTCAAGGTTGGTGGCAAAAGCTGTAAAACCAAAGTTAGCATCATTTTTGGCAGATGGACCCATCTGCCAGGGCTGAGGAGGAAGTCTCTGAGCCTGGAGACACCAGGATTGTCCATGGATCCCACCCTCCCCTCCTCCACCACTCCATGTTGCTCTGTCATCTGAACATCCTGTCTTTGCTTAAAATTCTGACAGCTCTCAAAATGCAAATATCCCTGGGGTAAGATTGTGGCATCTTAGCAAAAATGAGCCATCTATTAAGTTTCATAAAGACCAGCTTGACGGTGAGAGTAGAGGTGGAACGTGGGCATAAGGATGCTGTCTCCTGACAAATGAGGGTGCGGAGGGTGGGGTTGGGGAGCGTGGAGGAGCAAATCCCAGCTCACGCACCCACTTCAGTATTTCACATGGAAGGAACTCTACCCACCGCTGGGCCTTCCTAGTTCTATCTAGTCTAACAGGCACATTTCAGCAATTTTAAAATAAATTATTCTTTTCCTCGATGAATGTGGGACCCTTGCATGCCTAAACATTTTGTCAATTCATTTGGCAACAAATGGCTGTCTATTAAGCCAATTTGTTCCTTTCACTTGAAAGTAAATTCTGGATTCAGACCATTAGAGCTGCTCTTGGGAAAATATGATAATAGAGGTTTTGCTAGTGGAAAAAATTCTCTCCCACTATAATGTCGAGACATGAATTGTGGAAAATGCTGCTTTATTTTCATACCGGATGCTTGTGATTCATATTAATGTTTTTCTGTGCAAACCTTTTTTGTTTTAAAAAATGATAAAACAAGGGCTTCAACCTTCATATCTGTTTTTCCTTGGTATGAAGAGCCGGAGTATACAAAATAGAAACTGAAAATAAGAGAATCACCTGATTATTCTAACTTATGGATTTTTAAAGATGAAACTTCAATAATCTCCCACAGCTTTCTGAGAAGGGGAGTTAATTTTATTTCTTAAAACATATTTATTTTTTTGGAAAGCCTTATTTTTTTTCTTTAACAAGTTTCATCTTGGAATTTCCAAGGGTAGTACAGCCATAGGGATGCATACAGATCTAAATAAACCATTTTAGCTAAGGATTAAGCAGGAGACGATCTTGCCCAGGCTACGTCCTCTGTCTATGCCTGTGTGTGTATGTGTATGTGGGCACATGTGTGTGTTTAGTATCACAGTTATGTTTATAACCTTGCACAAATGTCAAGGATAGAGACCCACCATATGCTCTTTGAGAAATGTACAAAGAGACACCTACTCCAAATTACTCTTTAGAAAAGTCCCTGATGTGATGAAAAAAGGTGTAGCTGGGAACCTGTAGAAGTGAGTTCTTGTCCCTTAGCAGTGACTTATTATCCACGGGAAATCACACGGTGATGTCCCTTCTCCTATGCCCAGCCTCCTCACCTACAAAATCATGAAGTTGACTTAGATGTTCCCTAACAGAGGACGTGGAAAGGTCAATGATTCCATGCTATGGGAGAAGGTGAGGGCTCATCACGACAACCTGAATCACATTAGCCAGCCAGTGTCCTTGAGGACTCTCAAGGGGTGGGAGGGAGACAAGTAAGCTTCTCAGCTGCTGGCTTGACATCTGGATCTTCCTGCTCCAAGTCGGAGGAGAAGGAAGATGACAGTGCCTGGAAGCCAAGAGAAGAAGAAATATTAAAGACTATCTCCCACTCCTGGAGCCAGCTGTGGACAGTGAAATGCAGACCAGGGCCTTATTTTCAGACAGAGGGAGGAGGTAATAGCATATGACTTTTTGGTTAAAGAAGTGAGATGTAGCCCAGTTCTTAGAGGGGCAGAGCTACATGGTAGAAAGAGGAAACTGGATTGCTAAAACTTTGGAATAACACAGACATAGGTTCAAAAATGTTCACAAAATTTCTTAACTTCAGTCTCTTCATTCCTTAAATGGGGATGGTATTATCTTTCTTGAAGGATTTTCATAAGAATTAATTAAAACAGTGAATGTATGAAAAAACATCGAGCACATTATATGATCTTAATAAACGGTAATTATCATGACACTGGTGAAATGTATCAGTTAGCTGTGATGTAACAAAACCTCGAAACTCAGGGACCTCAGACAGTGAGCATTTATCTTTGCTCCGACGCCTCTGGGCCAGCAGGGCTGACCCGAGCCTCTGTGATCCCCCAGGGGTTGGTGGGTGGTTGGCTAGGCCAAGCTGGTTTTGACTCCAAGGGCTGGGATAACAGGCTTCTCTCCAGCAGGTTAGTCTACGCTTGCTTTCATGTTAGTGCTACTGGGCCCCAAGAAAGAGGGAGAGAGTGTACAGCTGTTAAGGCTCGGAGCTGCCACAACATCCCTCTGTCCACTATCTATTGGCCAAAAAAAGTCATGAGGTGAGCCTGATTCAAAGGAGGGGAAATAGATGCCACCGTTTAATGAGAATGCAGCCAAGTCACATGGCAAAGGCGATGGGCACAGAAGGGGTGAGAATGGAGCCATTTTGATGTCAACGCACCCTAGTCATTGATAACTTTCAACTTTGCTGAAATTTGACTCGCTGACGAGTTAAGATGGGAAGTGTGGGTGGTAAGTAAATGCTTCTGGATGGTGCTTATAAAAAGAGTGGTTCTCAAATTTTGAATGTGCAGCTTGTTCTCTGACTCAAAATCATACCCATCTCTCACTTTCAAATATGACATAGAAGTAGCTATACAGTATTAGCATTTCTAACCTATCAGCTGATGTTATGCAATGATGACTTCAGTACAAAGGTTCATGATATTGAAAAACATGTAGGACAAAACATGAAGATCTTCTCATAAAAATCGCTCCATCATGATCTGCACAAATGCATACCTGCTGATTTGCTCTTTAAATATTATATTATTACTCTTCTGCTATTTAGGATGGCCATTTTGAGGGGAAGAGAAAAATTAGAATAGAGTATTTACCATGACTGAGGTCTGAGTGATAGCTTCTCCAAGATTATATATGATTTATTTTTATTAAATTTTATGCATTTTAAAGTTTAGCAGAGGATCAAATAATTATTGGCCGCAATCCCACAATCAATCTTAAGAAGGCAAAGAGGAATGCACAGGGTAATTTCTCCCGCCTTTGCAGTGGTGTAGATGCAACTTAGTTGGCTATGTGGAAAGAAATGGTGTGGATGGCGTGGATGCTGCTGGAACCACGGTGGACATCCTGGCGTGGGTTCCCCTCTGGGCATCTAGCACCACTCTCGATAGCTCTCCCTTAGCTTCCAGCCTGACACTGAACTATTTTCACAACGCATTTTAAAACTGGGGCTCTGCTTTTTTTCTGGGCCTTAAAATATGGAGACAATATTTTGAAGAGGTTTTGGAGATCGGATTCTGAAACTTCAGAACCTGCAGACAATGGAGCATACACACAAATGTCTCAAATGTCTTCAGAAATAATTTACCTCTCTTGTCACTGCTGACTGACAGCTCTAATAAATTCCTACATTTTCAGCAGACTTCCATTTCACATGCGCTTGCTCTCCTCTCTGGAGCAGAGTGGAACATCTATTGTTGGATGCAAAAAATAACATTAGAAATGCAAACTTGATGTAGCCAATGGTAATGTGTTATTTAAAACTTATGAACCCAAATGAAGGCTTATTTTCTCCAAATTGAAATTTATAGTTTCATTTTAGAGTGCTAACCTGAATATTGATGGGGCTGAGCCGTGCTATGATAACATGGCGATGGAAAACAAAGCAGGTAAGCACCACAGAGCCGGGAGCAACTGTGGAAATGCTGGGCCTTAGACGAAAAGAGCATCCTGGTACCCGTGCCAGTAGCTACAAACTCAGAGTAGATTTTGTGTGGGTCATATGCAGCCCCGGATCTGTTAGCATTTTATTTGCTTTTATACCACGTGACTTAAATGCAAGAAAAAAAAAAAAAAGGAAATCGTTGCTCACTGTCCTTCAGATCTTCCAGGTTATTAAAAAGATCATGAGAACCAGAAATGTAGTCTTTGCAATCCCGTTGCCCCTCTACCAGATCAGCATGTGATCGATAGCTTTGTCTGTCATCTTTATAAAATTGCTATAGTATTATACTATATTGCAGTTAAAGTTCAAGTCAATTTACCTACGAAACATTAAGGGTCAAGATTCAAATCAAGCAGAATAGGCTGTCTTCAAGGGTCCTGCAATCCAGGCTGGGATATGGCTTTATGCAGGCTTTAAGATGTCTCAGCGTAACATGTGTAACAATTATTTAAATAAAATAAAATAATAAAATACAAAAATAAAATATGTGATAAATAAAAATATAAAAAACAAAAGAAATTAAGAAGCAAAATAAATGAAACAAAATAAAATTACATGATTGCAATCTGAAAAACAAGAAAAATGAGAAGAATAATTAAATTAAATTTGGTATTATAATAATAATTAAGGGTTCCAGTCCCAAGTCCGAGTGGTTAAAGTTCTGTGTGCTCCACTTTGGCGGCCTGGGTTCACACGTTCGGATCCCAGGCATGGACCTACTCCACTCATCAGCCATGCTGTGGAGGCATCCCACATACAAAATAGAGGAAGACTGGCACGGATGTTAGCTCAGGGCTAATCTTCCTCAAGCGAAAAAAGGGGAAGGTTAGCAAGGGATTTTAGCTCAGAGCGAGTCTTCCTCGTCAAAAAACAGAAAACAACTGAAAAACAAAAACAAACAAAAAATAATAATAATTAAAAAATTCCTGAGCATTTAAAAAATCCTAACTCCTATTCTCTAGAGAAGTCTGTCCTCCTCTCCCTCTGGTTCATGGACACCATTGTTTGAGTGAGATACCATTTGTGTTCTCCATTCTGCTTCTGAGATTGTTCTGGAAGGGACGGTAACTCCTGGGTCCATTTTTTCTCTAGTATATAGTTCCATGTGCCTCTCTGAGTTGAATCCCAGCCTGCTCCTGGCCTTGGCTGAGGCCACAGTCCCAGAGCTGAAGGAGTAAAGGAGTTCCCATCTCCCTCTGGGCTCAGCGGCCTCCCTCCCTCATGGTGGAAGGTGCTGCGTGGCACCAAGCGGGCTGCAGTGCGAGTCCATGCTGGGAAGAGTACTGCAGGAAGAAATGCGAAACAGGAGAGAGGAGAAGAAAGAAGCCGATGGTGAGTGGCTGTGGCTCTGGGAACAGGTTCTCCTCATGTGCGAGTACGCACACACGCCAAGCGACAACAAGAATATCGGAATCAGAAGGAAAAGGGCAAAGCCCGACCTCAGGTCCAGTGTACGGAGCAGCAGGAGGTCACAGATACAGTCTGTTGGCATCGAGGGACACCTGATGTTGGCCACCACGGGCACAGCTGTTTTCAGGGCCCAATGCTGACACCCAGGCGGCTTCTGGAATCCCTCTTGAGAGAACCGACTCTCATCAGGATGAAGTAAAACAACGGAGGTGCAATCAGGTGATCATGATTATCATCCCGTCATGTCATGTGGGGCCATGTGTCTACCCAACATGTGTCAGAGCCCAATTTCCTCTGGAGAATTATGCCAGAGTTATTGTAACAGGGAAATGCAGTAATTCATGGCCTTTGCTTAAGACTATGGCCAAATTGTCAAAAAAAGAGAAGGGAACTGACAAGTGCTTATTAAAAAATCAAGATGCTTGTCTCTCTTGGTGGGGAGAGGCCTCGGGGGCCTTGGTAATGTGTGGACCAGCTGGAGTAGTTCCTCATTTACTCACTCCTTCCTGGGGAGCTAGGTGGCCAGGTGGGCCCTCACCCCACTGGATTCTCTCTTCTCCCATCAATGCATGCTCTTTGCTCTTCTCTATTGAACCAAGACCTAACTACCACGTAATGCAATAGAGTGCGATCATCCCAAAACATGATCACACGTAGGTGAAGGTCTCAAAATGATTCAGGACACGTTGAGTCTCCCAACCAGTGAGCGTCAGCACTGGGATTTGAATAAGGACATGTGGAACCCAAAGATGCCTTCAGTGCTGCCATCCCCGTCCATGGCCTGACCTCATTCCATGACCCCGGGAACTCAAGAAGTCATATAGCCACCATACCCGAGTTCTGTTTCCTCCTGTCTCCTTGGTGTGCAGGGTTGTAGACAAGAACATCTTTTCAAGGTCCTCGTTTCTCCTCCACCGTCTTACAGTATTTTTTCTTTAGGCTATTTAATATTTCTGTGCATTAAAATAACCTTGGGAATTAGCAAATGTGATACGAGTTAGAACCCTCTGCACACATTATAGAAAAACAAACGCGATTTTGAAATACCTGCAGTTAAATACACACACATGGTTTAATACCAAAGTTTGCCGTGATAGAGCACTGAACAGCTGTGTGATTTTGGCAAGTTTCTTAACTTCGCCATGCCATGGTTTTTTCAGCAGTAAAGTGGTGATAGTGATAGTATTTGCTGCACAACTGTGCTGCATTATTTTTTGTGCTGCATAAATTAATACTTATGACATTGGCACATACCCTATTTTATACTTAAAAACCGTTGGCTGTAGTTATTAGAAGTAGTTATTAGAAGTATAAATATTTATATTACTATTTTTGAGAAGTTTCCAAAACAAGTCACTAAATAACCAAACACTTCATATAGATTAACACGTTTTATTTAATGCAATAAATTTCTTTCAGTTAGAATTTCAGCCTATTTTGAAATTGGAAATCATACAATTCCTTGATCTTACAGTCTTAAAAGTGGAAATATAATGCTTTCCTTTGGGTCATTATACTCCTTCAGTCTCTTTCTATTAAAAAGTACAGTTTCAACATCAAATGCATAAAATTTCATTGAAACAAAAGATCTCAATTAAAGTACTTCCAATAAGTTATTATTTGTTCCATTAAAACTATAAGCTCTGTTACAACTTTCTTGTGAACACTTTTATACTCACATGCATCACAGGAAATATTAATTAGGTTGAATGATAAGAAATTGCCTTTTTATATGTTAAAAATGGTCAAATATTGGCAATTTCATATGGCTTAATCTAATATTTAATTTGTGAAAATAAGCACAGATAACATCTTTATTTTTAAAAAAATTGACCATCCAAATATCCCAAATTCATGTTTTGAAGACAGTTTAAAAGTTAGTATGTTCTAAATGCAGACAATCCCACCATATATACATCATCATTGTGAATTGAGTAGCTGCCTTGTTTAGGGCTGAATGAAATATTTATGGTGGGCCGAATAAAGAAGCCATGTAATGGCAAATTCCTATATCTGGGGACATCGCTGTCACTGTGGGCACCAGTGAAATAGCTCTGTCCTAATTTCATCTGACTTTGGATGTGTGCAAATCACAGGGAAATGTGAACTGACTACAGACTGAGAAAATCAGCAAAGACAGAAAATCATTGCAAATCAGAACCTTATCAATATTTCACTAGGCTAAGACTAAACGTCTTATTCCTGCAGAAACGGAAAGCTGTTTTCTTGAAATCTTAGCACTGGGATAAAAAAGTTCATCACAACATTGTTAAATGCCAAGAATTTAAGTTAGACCTAACAATCTGTTGTTTGTATATATCTACATTGCGTGAAATTAAAATGTGCATGTCTAAAGCCAATGTCATTAGACAACAGAGATATTTTTGCGGTTGATTATAGTTGTAAACCATTTAGTCTAAGCACTGCCCTTGCCAACAATGTACTAACAGAGAGTTATGTCAGAATCTGTCAGAATCCATTCTTATTCTTTCTTACTAGGGTGTCCATGAGCTGGAAGGCACCCATCAATGCCATCATACCTTTCCCAGCCTTTCTGATATCAGAAGAAAAAAAGCATTCTTTCATGGCCTGATTCTATGTTCTTCCTAACATCCCTACTGCGACAGCTTGAAAGTTTGAGGTTTTTTTTTTTTTTTTTTTTTTTTTTTTATGTTTCATTCACTTAAAAACTAAACAAAACACAAAAACAGGAAGTGACCTCTAACCAAGACCCTAAACAGAGTGGGTTCTTAATTTGATCAGCTTGGGCTTTTCACCAGGAAATATACCCAACTCCAACTCAAAGCTTTGGAGATATAATTCTTTGTTCTGTGATAAATGTCCCTGGGATAGAGGTAAATGAACCAAGAAAAATAAACAAAACATACCAATTAAGGTTCAACTTAATACTTCACATAAACTGAGAGAACATTGATAAATTTAGCCACTCACTGTGTTTGGAAGGCTTATGTTTTGCTTTGTCATTTGAGTTTTTGCCTTAAGGACGAAAAAAAAATACTGCCAATGTTTATGAAAGGAGGAACTCCGCAGAGAAAAATGTCTTATAAATGTCAGAAGTTTTTTAAAAATTAAAGTATACTGGGCAGAAAAGGGTGGTCAATTTAGAGAACTTAAAAATGGAAAAAACATATAATTACTTATAAGACTGGATCTTACACACACACACACACACACACACACACACGAGAAATTGGCTTCTTTCTCCTGGTTTCAGAGCACCCGAAAACATCCTCCATTCTAAAAATATTGCCCTGCTCTGAGATTCTGCCTCCTGCTCAACTGCTCCGTCATCACCTTTTCCTGTTCCAGCCTCTCCCAGGATGCACTCAGGGTCACCGTCTCCCCTCCCTCAGCTCCTGTTCCTTCTCAAACCCCGCTGAGTCTACCCTCAACTGGAGTGGCTCTGAGAGTATTCCTTCTCTTTCTCAAATTTAAAGGTCACATTTTAGTCTCTTCTTACTAAACACCCCAGCCCCCATTTCATGCCTTTTCTCATCCTCTCCTTTGTGAAATGCTCAACTCCTGTGGCCTCTGTAGCACCACCTTCCACCTCTCACAGTCCTCCATGGACCTCTCTGCACACCACGTCTCTGGTCCCTGTGGGTTTCCCGTCCTCTGCCCACTGTGAGTGTCCTTATACTTCCCCCATTGGCCCTCTGCCTTCCCATTTGCACACTCTCCATGGGCGTGTGACTCATGTCCCTGGTTTCTCCCATCATATATAGGCTCATGACTTGTCAATAGGTATTTTTAGCCCAATCTGCTCTCTGTGGGTTTTATGTTGTATATCTAGATATCTGATGGTCAGTATGGTAGATATTAATTCCATCAGCTAAATATTTCCAAGTTTCTGTACCCATCCTTGTCCCCAGGACCAGTTATAACTTGTGGAGTCCAAAATGAAAATACAGAGCCCCTTGTCAAAAATACTAAGAATGTCAAGGTGGCAATATTAGAGGAAACCCAAGCATGAGGTCCTGAGCACGTACACAGGTCGGACACAGTTCCTGGCCTTTGTGGTGAGTGGAACATTTGACATGGGTCCAAGCAGCTGAGGAAGGAGCTAAGTCCTCCCTTTTGGAAGTATCCATCACTGAATATGCAAATATTAAATGTTTACACTCTCCCAGCCCTTGAAAATACTGCAGAGGCTACTGCCATTTAAATAGTACACAGCCCCCTTGAGATCCGCATTCTCATTCTCTCCTTTTCACAGACCAATGATAAAGGTGGAATCAACACATACTGGCCTGTGAAGGAGCTGCAGGAACCAGAGAATATGTACCACCAGCAGGATCCAGTCAAGTAGGTGTGGCACTGTGTCCTCAGGGTACTGGATCAAAGAGGGTGGAACGTACGGTTAGAGTTTATTAAAGTTTTTCTATATGGGAATCACTCTGCCACACAGGATTTAACTCTTGCAAGGGCCCTGGGAGATGGCACTAGGACACTGCTATGTTGTCTCTTGGGAGAGAACAGTGGCCCACTCCAGCATAGTAGAAATGCTAGCATTGCCGTGGAGAACAGTGGAGTGGCAGAGGAAGAAAACACAAAGCTTGCAGAAGTGGGCTAGCTAGAACTGCTCACTGTGTGGGGGTTTGAAGAACAATCTGTCACTGAAAGGTAGAGGAATATACTTGTGAGGAAGGCACTAGTAATGTCACAACACTCGGTGGTGTCTGTCTACTAAAGTCTAGATCCGGCAGAAGAAAATGTTGTCACAGAGCTGGGCTTCCTACAGCAGTGTGCATGAGAGAATCCTGAAACAGCAGAAGCCAGAGGGCAAAATCTATCAGCCACATAAGGGAGGTAGGATTATTGTAGTAAGTGTCAGTCTTGGACCTGCATTAGAGAAGCTGGACCCATAGAGAGCGATGGAGATGGTTAATGGAACACTGCAATCCCAGGAGCAAAGAAGATGGGCAGTCAACAAGGACAATGCTCAATCTGAACAACCAAAAGAAATAAAAAAAAGGGAAGATCAGGGAGCTCAGCCACCCCATCAAAAAGTCACAAAGATCCCTAGCCCAGTTTTCAGAACTTAGTCAGTTTCACAGCCTTATCCACCAGCTGAAGACAAGGCCTGATACCATGAAGAAGACAAAAGGTTGATTTGAGTAAGTAGGGATCAAAGACTGGAAGTCAGAATGGCTCCACTTACTGTCACTCTCAGGGACTCACGGAGAGTTTGCGCATCTCTCCATCCTCCATACCTTGAGGTTCTGTAGGTCTAGAAGTCATGGTTCCCAAAGGTGAACATTTTCTACTAGGGTACATGGAGAGGGTTCCATTGAACCATGCACCATGGCTGTCTCTTCCATCACTTCAGATTCCTCGTGTTGATGGACAGCAGGCAAGGGAAATTTCTCTGTCCTGGCAAGGACAAGGGTTGCTCTTACACACCAGGCACTGGGAAACAGGTTTGGCATGAATGTGACCCATGGGAACATCTGCTAGTGCTCTCCTGCCCAGTCTTGTGACTACTTGGATAAGTACAGCAACTGTGGCCTAAGAAGGGCACGTGACAAGCAGAGGTATTGTCGTGGGTGAGGGGACTCTAGAATGGATAGTTCAAGAAGCAAGGATGAGGGCCCCCTGTAGCCTTGAGGCCAGCTGCGTGGCAGAGGCTGTGGTCTGCCCCACTGACCTTCCTCTTGTAAGTTCTCCCAGGATGCATGACCAACCAGAATCTTGGAGCTGCCATTTCCAACGGCATGAACTCACTACAAAAGCAAGTGGACCCAAGTAGTCCAAAGTGTGGACTGTAATGGACCATTGTCCACTGCCCCCAATCCTCAAGAGGGCCAAGACCTCCATTCCCTCAGCTGCCATTAGTGTTATTGCTTGCTGGTGACAGCTGATTTCCTCTCCAGAAATTGCACTCAGCAAAGAGGCACTGCCTCCCACAGTTTTGATCCCTCCCTGGGCCAACGTACAAACAATGACAGGTTCAAGAGGGTGTACAAAGGCCTGGCCTTCTGCCCTCACTGAGACAACTGCAGAACTTTCTCAACATCATCACTACCCTAGGGTCAATTGGGGGCTGTACTGAACTTGTTTTGTAGTTTGACTTCCTTCTCTGCTCAGTTCTGTTCCCCTCACCCCACACACATGTTCCCAAGAGCACTCCCCAATACACTGTCTGATCTTATGGCTCACTCTCACAAATTGTTTCTGTAAGAGCCTGACCTTTGACACCTCGTCTCATTTCTTCCAGACCAATAAACACATTCGTGCCAGAACACAGGTGAGCAGGGAATTATGTCTTCTGCTCTGGAAGGAGATAGGTTACTAACTAAAAGAATTGCAGATTCTTTCTAGCATATTTGAGCCAGACCTGAGAGAACATGCAGGAATGGATCTTGGGGGTGTTAAACTAGGGGGGTCAGAATGTAAATCTAGAAAGAAGAGAGTTTACTGACATGGGAGCAGTCTTTGTTACTTGTGGTTTAAAGTCTTGACTAGGACACCAAGAAGAATCTTAATATACTTGTTGTCTTAAAGCTTGTACATAGAGATGAGCTGAAATGAAGGAAGACGAGAAGCTGAAACTGTCCCTCTGGAGTGTTGAGGCAAGAGACAGAAGGCTCAGGAAAGTGGGGCTGGGAGATGGGTTTACTTTATGAGAGCAAACACAGGACACCTGATTGAGGCTCTCCTTACCTAGGCAACGAGGATCTTTGAGAAGTTCAGTGGTAGCTCTCATCCATAGGACTGGGTTGCCTATTGGAAAAGCTGACATAGAATGGTAATCACACGTGCCAATGGGAATGATAGAATTCCCCACCAGCAGATCTTAACCATCAGTGACAAGGTGGACACAATTCTGTAATAGACAGCAAGGCATGGTGGCCAGCAGGGTGCCTTGACCTGGAAGGGTCAGGGAAGATACTAATAGACCACGATATTGAGTAGAGTGAGAAATACGGGCAGCCAACCAGGGTATTATCTGATTTACATAAGAAAAGAGAAAAAGAGACAGAGAGACAGACAGACAGACAGAGAGACAGAGGGAGAGAGCTGGGGAGCAGAAGGCCAATGTTAACCTTGCATCAAGCCCATTTCAAAGTTGGTCTGATAGGTCTGGGGACCCATTCTGTTTTCCTTTCCTGGTCCCCAGTGGATTTGGCCAAAACTCCATTGTTCTCCTGGATCCTGTTCATTTCACCCTAATTGGGAGCCATGATGGCATTTTGGTTACCCTGGCATAACCCTGCAATGTTACTAGTGTAACATATGTTGACCTGTGTTATGTCACTTAAGAAAATCTCACCAAAACCTTCTGAGGAGGACGTAAGTAAATCTGTTTATAGATGAGATGTTGTGCCCAAGGTTGGCATCGTTAAATGGCAGTCTAGACTCTTTTAATACACGTCTCTGAATTGAGATTTTCAGTCAAGGCTGCTTTCTATTGGTTTAAAATTGATTTTTCAGACTAAGTTTGCTTATTTACTTTAAATTTGTGGTTCTATTTGCAGCTACTTAAAAATTACAGCATCATTTTGGCAATATGTAAGGCATGTATATTTCATCTTCTACCCTCCGTGTACATTACATGTACGCTACATTGCATTTCCTCTTTAGAGAGAAAGATTGTAGTCTTTTCCAACTATTTTTATTTCATTTTATTTTATTTTTATTTTTTGTGAGGAACGTGGGCCCTGAGCTAACATTTGCCAATCCTCCTCTTTTTGCTGAAGAAGACTGGCCCTGGGCTAACATCCATGCCCACCTTCCCCCACTTTATATGGGACGCCGCCACATGTCAGCATGGCCTGACAAGTGGTGCGGCGTTGCACGCACGGGATCCCAACTGGCGAACCCCGGGCTGCCTCAGCAGAGTGCGCGCACTTAATCGCTTGCGCCACCGGGCCGGCCCCTCTACCTATTTTTAAATTGTCCCATAGAAATACAATTAAATATATTTGCTTTAAAATTACAATGCATGACATTTTTTTTCTGTTTTTGTTTTATTTGCTTTTAACTATTAGAATTAAAAACGAGAACTCGGTAAATGAAACATATCATCTGAAAGATTTGCAGAGGGAAGACTTCCTAAAGAGAGGCCGTGTTGGAGGTATTTCCATGTTTTGTCCAGCTTTCTCTTCTGAATTGCCCCAAGCAGGAGGCATCATCCATTGTTAGAAATGGCCTCCTAGCAAAAAACCTTCCGTGTCCACAAGTGATAGGAGGCAGCTATGTCTGCTTTGCCTCTGCAACTCATCCTATTTTTCCTAAATCGCTGCTCCCTTTGGCACCCTCTCTGTATTCCACGTTGATTTGTTCAGCATCACACTGTCTGCATTTCCTAACAAAGACTGAGCGCAGATGAGCGCTCGCGATAACACCCTTGACAGTTCCGTAGGCCACGCTGGTGAGAAGTGGAACCATGTCTGGGTGCACAACTTTGGAGAGCTGCTCGCTGAGACTCAGGGGCTGATTGTGATGATGACTATTTCTGGGTTAATCTTTCAAAGCTTTCTTTTTCTAAGTGAATATGTAAATAAAACAGGCATAAATATATATATATCAGGAAGCAGGCAGAGGGGAGAAAACGGTAGTGGTGTTGACTTGTGTAATCACAGCAGAGCGTCCCCTGTCCGTGGCTAATGTAAGGGTTATGGGATATCATAATCCCTTCGCTGAGCTCCTTTCCTGCAGCCATGATGACTAAATTTCTTGTGTCTTATCACACTGTCACAGGCTGGAACCAGGAGAAGGGGCTCTGAAGAAAACACAGCATGAAAACGAGAAAGACGATGATCAGATTACCAGCCCTTGGATCTGTGAGCCAGGCCCAATCTGACCAGAGCAGGCTTGATTCCAGACCCACAAGGGGACTTAAACCCCCAACCTCGCCCCCTTCATCCCAGCACATCACTATTTTTAAAGAACCCCCGACCTATTTCCAATCACTATGGTAATTTTTTCTTTTTCTCCCCTTGTCTATCCATTATCAATCTTCCAGTGAAAGAAGGCAACACTTCTGGAACCTCGCAGGTGGGTTGATGGATTTTAGGTTAGAAATCCTCCCTTGAAGACTGAATGTCAAAGAAGCAGAGACGTGGAAACCAAAGCTCTTTGCTCCTTCAAGAACTGTGTGTGTCTCACCAGGTTGTTCTGAGGCAGACAAAGGCGGGGTTCAAGACACAGACCATCCCCTCATTTCTTCCCAAAGCCTGAGTCATCGACGTCGCCCTCCCGAGAGACAAGATCCAGCTGCAAACTCAGTATCTCTCTGCTTCTCAGGAGAATTGCCTGTTTTGCATTTTGAAGGAGAAGGATTTGTTTTGCTTATTGAGGTGTCAAAAAACTTGCCTGATGCCTGATCCTTATCTTTCTTAGTCCAACAGTGGTGGCATTCATTTTCAATAAGATAAATACATCTACATTACCTTTATGATCTAGGGCAGTGTCAGACACGTGATGGAGGTTGTCTATTAGACATCAATCTCTACATGAAGCATCACAGAGACCTACTTTCAGGGTCACAGAGAACCAAGATAACACACCTCCTACGTGCCATGTCCCTTTTCCAGGTACTGTCACTTGAGCCAATCTTACATAAGGTAGCGGAAGGTGCTAGATCCATCAAGGTGGGGAAT
Organism: Ceratotherium simum simum; assembly: GCF_057802395.1. Classification (NCBI taxonomy): domain Eukaryota; kingdom Metazoa; phylum Chordata; class Mammalia; order Perissodactyla; family Rhinocerotidae; genus Ceratotherium; species Ceratotherium simum. Next base: position 3,326,109 of record NC_141917.1, read on the forward strand.
GCCTGTTCCCTAATCTTCTGGCTTTTATGACAGGCGACAAGACATATAAAATAAGTTAGTCAAAAAACTAACATTGGGCAAAGTTAAGCATGTACAAGGGCTAGAAAAACAGAGCTCTGAGGAAGAAATCGTGCATAGAACAAGAAAGCCAGCTGAGCTGAGAAGGAAATATGAATTGCAATGTCCTGGCAGAGAATTTTGAAGAAGGAGCAAAGATGCCGAGAATTCATCTCAAAAATAGTCACCCCAGGAGCCTGTACAAGAATAAGATGAATGGAAATGGGAGAGATGGCTGTGGCACAGGTCCTGGGGGCAGCGTTGGCATGAAAGTGGGGTTCTATCAGGAAGCCAAGAAAAGACTCCTCATCGGGGACACAAAGATGAGGGACCTCGCTGAGAATCAAGAGAAGGCTTTGCCCTCCTGAAGGACAAACAGGGGAAGATGTGTACCTGTGACGAGGATAAACTTGAATTGGGGCCATTGTTTGCTTCTTGAGAACTAGTTTTACCCTGTAATATTTTCAAGGTGAAAGGATAAAATCACCGAGGACTGGACAACTTTCTAACCTCCATTGGGAAAGTGACAAGAGAGACATGATGGGACGGGAGTTTGACAAGGGGAAATGAGGGATGGAAAAAGGTAACAAAAAAACATATTTTGAAATTTTAAGGACCAGATCTTATAGGTTATAATGAATTTATCTAGGAACATTCTATCAGTCTTAAAAGAACTAGAATCTACTTTAAAGGAAAATGAATCTCTTCCCAGGAAAATTTTACTCATAGGTGAAATTATGATTTTAGTAATATGATCCGATATAATATGTATTAAACATTGTATTCCAGTTTGAAGGACTAATCCTCTTTCATCCTATTAATCACAAACATTGTCCTTGAAATAATGTACAGACTAAGCCCTGCGTGAAGAATAGTTTACATGTTCAAGGTTAAATCATTAGTACTTGGTAAAATATACAATAAAGGGCATTTGGTAGTTACCAAACAGACTGAAGGAAACTTTGGAAAACACCATGCTGTGAAACACTTTTGAAAAATATCTTGTCATAGAACTAAAAAAAAAAACTTGTCAAATTTGCCAACTTAGGGAAAAGTGATTAGAGCCAGGGCAAGCAAGAAGAACATATGTGCAAACACACAATGTTGGTAAAGGATATAAAGCATGCCAAGTTCTTTTGTAACATATAAAGTAAAACAAGGTAAAATAAATTTCAGATAAATAATAAAATGCAATATGTTAAGTTTTTGACCTTTTCTTATTAAGTTGAATAATATCTATCACAGACATCCATTTCATATGTGCTAGAAGCAGCCAGGCGGTTTTGAAAGGTACTGACTACACCACCTGAGCCCCAGGTTGAAGCCCAGCTCGGCTTTCCCTGCTGAGGTACCTGGTGGGAGAGATCGGTTTGCTGAATCTCCCCTGTGCTGCTTTCACCATCTGTAGAAGGCGAGTTATATTGCTTTTTGAAGAATTGCTTTGAAGAACCTATGGTACAGAGTAAAGTCACCATGGATATTGGCTACCATTGTTAATGATGGATTGTGTGTGTATGTGGTGATGATATTAAAGAAAACTATGATATACGTGTAAATAATTTACTAATTACTCTTTCTCTGTAGCTGTAGTTCCTTGGAACCACAGATTCGAAGGATTGTGTGAAAATATTTGTACGCTTTGGTTTGTCAAGACAGAAATGGTTCTTCTGGCAGTTCTTTTTGCATTTCTGTAGACCTAGATTTCTCAATCCCAGCACTACTGACATTTTGAACCAGATGCTTCTTTGCTGTGGGGGCTGTCCTGTTCATTGCCGCGTGTTTAGCAGCATCCCTGGCCTCTACTTTCTAGATGCCAATAGCACACCGCACCCCAATCCAACAATTAATAATATCTCCAGACATTGCCAAGTATCCCCAGGGGGGCTAAATGGCCTCTAGCTGAGCACCAGTGGCATAGATCCTCAGACAAGCTGGTGGAGGCTGAGGGCAAAGCATGTCCATGCTTCAGTGTCCAGTACTTACCCGTAAGCATGCAGCGGGTTGGCTCAGAGAAAAATCACATCGCTCTCTGTCCTCAAGAGAAAGGGTCCTCTGGTGAACTTCCAGCATGCCACACATTTGGGCCTCATCTGCCTTCATGTGCCACAGGCAGATAGGAACATGCACAGTGACATCCAGTAGGCTGGCTTCAAGTGCCAAGCTTCTGTTTCCAGGTGGAACAAAAACTTAACTGGACTATCTTTAAGGGCCCAAATCATGGGTTCCATCTTTTTTCTTCTTAAACAGCTCTAAGGCTATGAAATAGGGTGTTTCTAAAAGGAAAATATGGTGCACTCTCCAAATGAAGGGTAGGACAATATGGATGTGAGATCCTCTGGATCTCCAGGAGGAAGCGAAGAGAAAGCGCATCCTGATTGGGGTTCAGTGATGTCTGTTCGCTCCTTCATCATTTTGTGATGTGAGCCTCTTTGCAGGTTCCTAGAGATACCAGACTGCAAGAGGCACAGTCCAGGCCTTCAAGAAAATCAGTCCGGGCCGTCGAGTTGTCCAGATACTAAAGGACAAAATCTATGCTTTGGAAGACTGAATAAAATGTAGATTAATTGGTACCCAAGTAAACTGTCTTCAAACCTTTTTATTCTCATTGATGGATAATGCTCCACTGCACAGACTTTTAGTACATGACACAGCCAACTGTGTGGCACCTGTAAGATGATTAGAGCCTTAGCGTCGAGAAATTTCCTGAACTGGCCTAGAAATTTTACAAGGTTTTTAAAGGTTAGGTTTTATACATAATGCAAATGATACTATAAAGTGATTTAAGTTCAAAATACTCTTAAGAAAAAGAAAGAAAATAATAACTAAATGATAAAGAAAAAGATTATTGAACTTGATTTATAAAGTTTTTTTTAACGAGCTAGTCTAATGCTTATGCTAATATTTTAACTCTGATCATAGCAAAGATGAAAATGTAAACCTATTATGTGTTATTTGTTTGGTAAGAGAAAAATATAACAAAACTGCAATTCAGAACATTTAAAACAAGAGTGAATTCACTTTGTAATGAGGCCTCTGAAAGATCCAATGAAACGATTCAGGAGGAAAAGTTTATACTTTTCAATTATCTCAAAACATAGGAAAAAGGAAGCAAATGTTTTAGATAAAATTATATTCTTTCACACAATGTGCATTCAGAGGAATATGTTTTTCATTTGAATAATTTGGTATCCTTATTTCTAAGTAATATTTGTAAAAAAACCAATTTTTTTTTTTTTTTTTGTGAGGAGCTCAGCCCTTTGCTAACATCCACCAATCCTCCTCTTTTTTTTTTTTTTTTTTTTGCTGAGGAAGACGGCCCTGGGCTAACATCTGTGCCCATCTTCCTCCACTTTATATGGGACACCGCCACAGCATGGCTTGCCAAGCAGTGCGTCGGTGCGCGCCCAGAATCCGAACCTGTGAACCCCGGGCCGCCGAAGCAGAGCGCGCACACTTAGCCGTTTGCGCCACGGGGCCGGCCCCAAGGCCAATTTTTTAAAGGATAAAACTTGCTGGAAGCTCTATGCATTTGCTAATGAATACAATAAAAGCATTTTAGGTTGCTTTCATGTTAGGATTCCACTGTACTGCATGATACTTTTTATAATTGTACCTTAAAATTAATTTTTAAATTGATTATAACATGATTCATTTTGTGAAAAATCTTGAAAAAGACTTTAATTTTACTGTTCAGTTTATGATATTTTAATGAATTTTTTTAAATTTGTTTTCTTTAATAATAAAAAGAGCTAAGATTTAAAGAGTGCTTGGAGTATCTTGTGTATTAAATTCTTTGAACATATCATCTCATTTAATGTATACAATAATTCTCTGAGGTAGGTAATATTGGTAAAATATTATATAAACGTATGTTTCTACATACAGAAATTCTTATCATAATATAAACAGATTTATAACTTGCATTTTAAATTTAATGTTTGATGCTGACTATTTTAAATGTATTTTATTTATACATTTATTTGTTTTATATCATTCTACTATTTGAATGGATCCTCTTTAACTATTTAACTACTGGACATTTATATTATTATCAGTTTTCCCCCCTATGTAATTCACTAAGATTCTCCAACATAAATCTGAACATTATTCTTTGATTATTTAAACCTAGAATTCTATATCACACAAAAAACAGCATACTAATATTTATAGCAGCTCTATTCATAATTGCCCAAAACTTATAGAAATTAAGATGTCTTTCAATAGAATGGACCAACAATTTGTGATATTCATTTAATGAAATATTCAGTAATAAAAAGAAATGAGTTAACAAGCCTCGCAAAGAGTGAATAAGTCTCAAATGCATATTGCTAAGTGAGAGATGCCAATCTGAAAAGGCTACAAACTGTATGATTACATTTATATGACATTTTGGAGGAAGCGCTACTTTTGAGATGGTGTAGAGATCAGTGGTGGCCAGGAGTTCCAGGGGTTGACTAGGTAAAGAATAGGAGATATTTTAGGGTGGTGAAACTATCCTGCACAAAATTGTAATGGTGATTACACTACACTATTCATTTGCCAAAATCCATAGAACTCTACGTCACAGAGTAAACATTAATGTACGCAAATTTTGAAAGTTCACTTAGGAGGTTGAGAAATCCCTTGTTTGAATGCATAATGTTACCAGAATCTAACTGTACTACAAATGTATGAAATAACCTCACTGATGGGGGAGGGGTGGAAAGGTGCTGATCTGCATATATTTGGAAATGAATGGGGTTTGCAAGACTAAAAGTAAAAAGTAATTGTACATAAGCACTGTACTCTAGTTGATAAAGTTTTTTTCCACAAGGATATTTGTTAACAATTCTGAAAAAAGCTATACATGCACACTGATATTGAACAATTATGTAAATAGATGGTGGATGGTGGGAGCCAGATTTCTTACTGTTGAAATGGGAAGTTACAGACAAGCAGGGGAAGGCTCAAATTATCCATATGGTAATGGATTAGAGTTGGAGACATCAGTACGAACCCATATTTAACTGAGTATAGATACAGATAGGGTCACATACAGAAATACATATAGATAAGTGTATATACATAGATTGGTATACACTCATATATTCTCTTGCTCAGGGGGCCTAGAAGTGAAGACACCCTAGTAGCAACAAGAACAGCTAACATTAAATCTTGGTTTCTAATACTATTGTCCAATGAAGAAATCAGAGATATTTGGAGAATAGCTGGTTCTGAGACTGAGGCAGGAAATAGACAAGAGAAGCCCAAGACTATCTCACATCTATCTTACATTTTGAAGTGCTCAAAGGAAAAAGAATCTACATTGATAGAGGTATGTCAGAGGGACACAGAGCCCACTGCAGGCACCAATAATCAAAGCTGGAACAATTTGAGCAACAAAATAAATACAGTGGTATTGTATCATAATCGAAAGTATAAAATAAATATCTATAAGTCCAAACTGATACAAATGACTGAATAAATAAGTGAATAAAAAAACAAATAAATAAATATGAAATGATACAAAAATCTGTGCAGAAGAATTCCAAATAATTTATGTAGACGTTCTATCTGGAAGGAGGTGGAGCATGACTTTCCAACACATTAAGTGGGAGCTGTACATAGTGACATTGTTCCAAAAAGTACAATATGAAAAGGGGTAAAAAGAGTGACTTCATAGAGGAAAAACTTGAGAAAAACTACCTCAGCAAGATGATCAAGGTTTACATTAAGAGTTTTAAGTCACGTTGATGGTATTTATCCTTGATATGATGTGATGGGAATGTCAATTTACCTCTGTTGTAATCCTCTCTAAAACCCATAACCCCATCTAATCATGAGAAAACAGTTAGACAAATACCAATTGAATGACATTCTACGATACACTTGACCAGTGCTTTTCAAAACTCTCAAGGTCATCAAAAACAAGGAAGTCCTAAGAAATTGTCACAACTGGAAGAGATGCAACAACTAAATGTATTTCGGTATCCTGATGGGATACTGGAACAGAATAAAAAGCCATCTCCTAAAAACTAAGGAAATACGAATAAAGTATAGTTTTTAGTTAATAACATTACACAAATTTTGGTTCATTAATTGTGATAAATGAATGTAAGATGTCAATAATGGGGAAACTAGGAGTGAGCTCCACGGGAACTCTCAGTACTATCCTTGTATTTTTTAGTAAAAGTAAAACTATTATAAATAAAAAGCTTATTTAAGTAACTCACTGGATTGACTTAAAAGAACATTGGAGTCTACATAAGAAAGAGTAATGAATTTGATTATGGATCAATAGAAATTTCCTAATATAAAGAACAGAGAAAAAAAGTATTGAAAAGAAATAAACAGATGCTTAGTGACCTATGAAAAATATTTTTTTCTATAATATGTGTAATTTTAGACCAAGAGGGAAAGAAGAAATAAATTGGAACACAAACAAATAAAAAATTAATAACCAAAATTTCCCCAAATTTGCTGGAAAATGTCAACCTAGATAACCAAGAAATATATGAACTCCAAGAAGGATGAATAGAAATGGAACTGGACCTAGGTACAACATATCCAAACTACTGTAGACCAAAGATAAAGCAAACAGCTTAAAAGCAGCCAGAGAAAAGAAAAGACACATTATTTGCAGGGGAACAATAAAACAAATGATGATTGACTTGTCATCAAAAACAATTGACATCAGAATTATACAATAAAATTTTAAAGTGTTGAGAGAAAAAGAAAAAAAAGTATCCAGTCAAAATCCCATTCATTAATAGAGGCAAAAGACGTTTTTCACATGAGCAATAGCTGAGAGATTATGTAGCCAGCAGGTCTGCACTACAAAGATTGCTAAAGAAAATTCTTCATGCTAAAGGAAAATGAAAACAGATGGAATAGAGTAAAATGAATGGTCATTTTGAAGGTGAACATAAAAGACTATCTTTAAAAAATAATTGAAGACAAATTTTAAGCCAAAACACCCCACATTTTTTATGAATGTGCATATGAAATCAATAACATTAGCACAAAGAACAAAAAATGGTATTTTACATTTCTGAATTTCTTATATTTCATTTGAATTGGTACACATCATCACTATGTAGAGTGTGGTAAGTTGAGAATACACATAGTAATTCTAAAAGCAAACAGAAAATAGGAATACCTGTATCTGCATATCCAATAGAGGAATTAAAATAGAATACTTATAAATATTGCAATAATCCAAAAGAATCCAGAAATGAGGGGAAAAGCAGATGAGACAACTGGAATGCAAATAGCAAGATAGTAAAAATAAAACAAACCATATTAATAATTGCATTAATTATAAAAATGAAAAACATTACAACTAAAGATAGAGATTGTCAAATATGACTGAAAAATAGCAGAACCCAATTGTTTGCTGTCTGAAAGAGATGTACTTTAAATATAGTGGCTAAGATACCTTAAGAATATAAGGATTAATGGGCCGGCCCGGTGGCGCAAGCAGTTAAGTGCGCGCACTCCGCTGCAGCAGCTCAGAATTCGCCTGTTCGGATCCTGGCTACACACTGACGCACCACTTGTCAAGCCAGGCTGTGGCCGCATCCCATATAAAGTGGAGGAAGATGGGTATGGATGTTAGCCCAGGGCCGGTCTTCCTCAGCAAAAAGAGGATTGGAATATGTTAGCTCAGGGCCGATCTTCCTCAAAAAAAAAAAAATTAGGATTAAAAATTTAAAAAGATATATAACTTGCAAATTGTGAGCATAAGAATACCACTGTGGAAATATTTCACACCACATAACTTGACTTGAAGACAAAATATTACCAGAGGTAAAGAGGGACATTCCACAATAATAAATGCCTCAAATTATTACATAGACATAACAATTGTAAATGTGTACATACATAATGGCAAGCTTAAGTGTACATGAAACAAGCAGTAACAGAACTTAAGGGGACCCTAGTCAATTCACAATCATAGCTGGAGACTTAACACACTTTCCTCAGCAGTTCATAGACCACAGACAAACTATCAATAAGCATGTAGATGCTGAACAACAGTATCAGCTATTCAGCCTTCAGTGACAGATTTAGGACATTATATTCAGCAATGGCAGAATACACATTTTTGTCAAATATACATGAAATGTCATTAAGACATACCATATATTGGGCCACAACATCATAAAAGTATTAACAACAAAATATCTACAATATTCTCAGTAACACATTAGACAAAGAGGAAATCAAGAAATATTTCAAAGTAAATGATAGTGAAAATACAACATATCAAAATATGTGGGATTCAGCTACAACAATGCTTAGAGATAAATTTATATGTTAAAATGCTTATGTTAGAAAAGAAGAAATGTTTGTTATGTTTCTTTTTAAAAAGATAAAAGAGTAGGTCAGAGAGTGAATTTTAACTAAGAAGAGAAAAGGAAATCAGAAGTATAAGAGCAGAAATCATTAAAACAGGCAATAGAAAAATAGAAAAGAATAACAAAGGTAAAAGTTCGTTTTTTCAAATCATCATTAAAATTATAAACATTTAGCAAGACAGAGATATATATAGAGAGAAAGAATGAATTAAAGTATAATAAATGAAAGAGATAGACTCTATAATTATTCAAAATAATACAATAAATAATTGTATTCCAATAAATTTTACAACTGAGAAAACATGGACATAATTTTACCTAAACACTAAACAGATTTAAAAAGAAATAAATAGTTTAAATAGCTGTGTGTATATATATATATATATATATGAATTTGACTTCATAAACAAGCAAAAATTCCCCCAAATAAATGGCTTTCTGAGTAGTTCTTTCAACTAGTTAAGAAAGATATGACACAAATATTAAAATTTTGTTTTTGCAGGTGATTGAAAAGGTGGCTATTAATGGAGATTAAATAGAAAAAAGTGAAACTATTTGTAGACAATATGATTATGAACATTATAAAAATCCTATAAATGTACATGAAAGTTACTTGAATTAATGAGTAAATTAAGTAAGATACTAGAATACAAGATCAACATACAAAAATCACTTGTTTGTCTATGTACCAGCAGTGAATGTTTAGAGATAAAATTAACAAAACAATATCATTTATAGTAGCATCAAAATATGATGCCCTTAGGCACAGATTTAACAAAATGTATGCAAGGTCTACACTGGAAGTTTAAAAATATTGTTCATAGAAATTAAAGAAGATCTAAATAAACGGAGAGATATACTATGTATATAGATAGGAAAACTCAATATTTCTAAGATGTCAATGCTCCCCAAAATTTACCAATCATTTCTATGCAATTCCAATGAAAATTTCAGCAGACTTCTGTGGAAATTTGAATAACTGACTTGAAAAATTTATATAAAAATGCAAATTATTATTAGGAAACAAGACAACAAAAAATGTCACCATGAATATGAACAGCATCATCAGATGAATTAGTTGAAGTGTTTTTCTTTTCTTCTACTGCATCCTTACATTTGACAGATTGATATTTTTATATATAAAAAGAAAATGTCTAGGGCCGGCCCCGTGGCGTAGTGGTTGGGTACGCATGCTCCGCTACTGGAGGCCCGGGTTCAGATCCCAAGCGCACACCTATGCACTGCTTCTCTGGCCATGCTGAGGCCGCGTCCCACATACAGCAACTAGAAGAATGTGCAACTATGACATACAACTATCTACTGGGGCTTTGGGGAAAAAAAAAGGATGAGGATTGGCAATAGATGTTAGCTCAGAGCCAGTCTTCCTCAGCAAAAAGAGAAGGATTAGCATGAATGTTAGCTCAGGGCTGATCTTCCTCACAAAAGAAAATGTCTAAAAAGAATAATAATAACTAAAACTTTTTAAAAATGAAAAAGACAAGTGGAGGATTTAGACTATATAATTTGATGACTAAGTATAAAACTATTGCGATCAAGTCTTCTTGGTGTAAAAATAGATGCTCCAGTTAATGGAACAGAAAAGATAGGCCAGAAATCAATGCACACACAAATGGTCAATTGGGTTTTGGCAAATATACCAAGATATTTCAATGAGGAAAGAATAATTTTTCCAACAAATGATGCTGGAGAAACTGTATTCTACTGACACATACACATACACACACACACACAGAACATCAATTCTTACTTGACACATCCACAAAATCTTACCTCAAAATGTAGACCCAAATGTATTATCTAAATCTATACATTTTCTGGTAGAAAACTGGATAAATATACATTAAAAATAAAACTCTGTCCCTTATCTTATAGCATACACAAAAATTAATTTGACATGGGTCATATACCTGAACATAAAATATAAAACTATAAAGCTTTTAGAATAAAATATAGGTGAATATTTTCACAACCTTGGAGTAGGCAATGTTTCTTAGAAAGGAAACAAAAGAACTAACCATAAAAGAGCAATAAATCGATAAATTGAAATTCACCAGACGTAAAACCGTGTTGTTGTCAAAAGATATTTTTGAGACAATGAAACAATCGATCACAGATTAGGAGAAAATATTCACAGTATGTATATCCATATTATATAATGTTTTATAAATCAATTATAAAAAACAAACAACCCAATAACAAACAGGCATATGACTTGAACATTCTTTTAACAAAAGAAGATAGATAAAACGGTCAGTAAAACTCATGAAAATATGCTCAACATCATACTAATGCTAATGGGAATCTAGTATATATTACAACTTTGGCATAACGTTTGGCATTGCCAATAAAGTTAAGCTTACAACTGTTGTATGTTCCAGCAATTCCACTCCTATATATTTACCCAAAATAAATAAAAACATATATCCATCAAAGAACTTGCTCAAGCGTGTTTACTTTGGCTTTATGCATCAGCAGATACTGAAACAACTCAAATAACTATCAAGAGAAGAATAAACAAAAACATTTGCTTTATTTATGCAATACTTATACTATTTAGTAATAAAAATAATGAACTTCTAATACATATTTCAACGTGAATAAATCTCACCAACTTGATGTTGAGTAAAGGAAATCAGATATAAAAAAAGTACATACTGTATGATTCCATTCATATAAAGTTTAAGAACACGCAAAGCAAATCCATGTTGACAGAAATTAGAAAAGTCAGGTGTGTGGCGGGCATGAGAGAAATCTCTAACTCTTGACTACGGTGCAGGTTACCCAGATCCACGTGTTTATGAAACCCATTTGATTGTACACTTACAAACTTTTCATTTTACTCTTATGCGATTTCATCTCAGTAAATAAGTGAACTTAATGATGTCTCCGTTCTTTCCATCATCCAGAGCTGTGTGCATATTATGTCACGTTATCTATTTCTTGTAAGATAAAAGAGTTAATACATAAAAGTACAGTATTCTTGTATTTCCAAGTGTTTTTCTGCATGCATTTTTAATATCATTTGCCTGTGAAATTTGGTGAGAGATTGATCACTATTTTATACGTACATTTTATCAATACAAATTATTATCTTTGTACCATTTAGCTTTTTTTTTTAAAATTTGAATTCTACCTGATCTGGTATTGGTATTGCTACTCTGTTTGTTAACATACTTATTAGTTTTTTCTTTTATTTTTAACTCTTCTATATTTCGTAGTTTTAGGATTGTCTCTTGTAAACACGTTTTAGTTGAGTTTAACTTATTTTTTCAATGTAGCCGTTTTACTCCTTTGTATTTATTTTCATAACTGGTCATGTGGATTATTACATTGTCTTACAGTTGATTTTTCTTAGACTACTTTCTTTGTTGTTTTGGCCTCTAGTGATTTCAAAGGTAAAATACTAACTATTAAAGTGAAGGATACTTACAGGTTAATTTTTTTCCCACCAATGTAAAGAATGAAGCAGTATCTACTATTACTGTAACACCTAAGATGAGAAATTCAGGGCACTCACTTGTTGACCCCGCCTTCCCTCCACTCCACTTTTTAATTTTCATTCAGGTAATATTAGACTGAGTTATTTTAGTAAACATACTATATTCTTATTTTCGTTATTCTTTGCAAGCCTTTATTTGTTGTCCATGGATCATCGCGTTAAATAGGACATCTGCTGTTGGAGAACTTGGAATCTAAGCCTCTGTCTCCCAAACTCTGGATTTAAAAATGTGATTAAATTAATAATATAGATGCTGTCAATCATGCACATTAAACTTCTAGGGCATTGAATCCATTTCTTAAATTTATTAGATTACTTTTGAATAGTGGTTAAGCAATTCAAATTGCATGTAGGTTTTATTTTAGGAGAAAAAAACGTGCATACAGAAGTCATCTATTCCCCCCCAAATAAACTAATTCCCAGAAATTCAGGCTGTATACATACTATGCAAAAAAATGAGGGCACAGAACAAAAGCCTGCCATACCTGGGTGTCTCCTTCTCCAGAGTGTGCACGCCCTCTCAGATGTGCAGCAAACCTATCACCATCACAGTGTTCACTGCATAGTCTACAACTGTTACTGCTATCTGCATCACTAGAGGAATCATCCTACATCATTGGGTGGATTGAATAAGATGTTAAATAGTACACACATATGGGAGAAGAGAGGAGGGATTTTATTAATAAAAATTGATAGCTGAAGAAAAATCCCCCAAATTTATAGTATTTAAAAGACAAATGTTGAGGACGGACATCTATCTGCTCTTCTCACTTGAGCTAATAACTTCTCTGGGGAAAAAATAGGTCACCCGTGGCTTCGTTTTTGGTCTTGATGCCTTTTGTTTTTATTCCACTTGGATGTTCTAGTTTTGGGTGGTTGGTTACACCAGAAATGGATAGTTTTCTCACATTTCTTGCATGGAGAAGAAATCTGGCTAACGGCACTGTGGTCTCTGTGTTCCTCTCTTTTCTCTGGTGGAATAGAGGTGGCAAGGAGGTGGTTCTAGATTTTCTAGAAAAAGAATTACACAAAAATTACATGTTTACTCACAGAGCTAATATACTCAATGTATTCCTGTCTATGAATAAAATAAATCACTAAGTATATATCATTAATAAAGACATATGAAACCTTTCACATTATGTCAAATCATTAGAATTAAGAAGCTGGAGAGAGGGAGGGCAAGCCAATAAAACTGGAATATGCTAAGTGATCATTAGGGCTGGGTGTGATAATTGAAATTTGTTTTGCAGTAATATCATTAAAAATTCATAACCCTTCTGGCCATTCCCTCTCTCTGCCTGTGCTAGTGAGGAGGTAAACCATGTCGTAAAGGATGCTTAGGATGTGTGCACATTGTTGACAATGATGCTGAAAACAGGAGACAAGTGACAAATGGGAGGGAAAGATGTAACATGTATTAGCTAAAATGATTTCACTGGATCTTAAGTTTTGGTCTTTTTCCTGGGAGTGTGGATGCGTCTGCCCTTCAGTTTTAAACTCTTGGAGAAGATATTTTTTCTTATTTATAATCTCACAATGCCTTACACAGTGTTTTGTGCAATATTGAATACTTGGCAATTATCCTAGACTGATTAATGTTACAGACTATTTCACTTCTTAGGATGATATATTCCATCATATATTAATTTTTTTTTAAATTACATGTGGGAGGAAAAAATTGCCATTTATGTCTTCTCTCTGAAAGTCTCCCTGAACATTTGAGTAGCAGACATGCTATATATAAACACTCAGTACCTATCAATTGATGCCAGAGGTGCTAAGGCATATTCTTTCATAAAAGTGTCTGATGTCATCATCAATCCCTGAATTTGTTTTCCTAAGCTTAGGGTGATGAATCTGAGAAATTAGGTGTGCTTTGAATTCTTCAAAATCCCATACTTTGCCTTAGGAGCAATCTGTCAAATTTAAAATGCACTTTGCTGAACATATTTTTTCTTTAAAAAATAAGTCCTATGTGTTTTAAGGACAATTGACCATGTGTTTTTAATCCATTTAAGGTTAGCTTACTAAAATGTTTATTTGTAAGAGTTCTTAGAAGCCCAAGAAGCCTTAAGAATTTGATTCAGCAGCCATTTGAAGCTTTTATCTCGAGAAATGATATCTCTATTTGCTAAGAGAAAACAATTAGAATCTCTCATGGCTGGGCTTTCCATAAATCTTGAATTTCAAAATATTTTGATACATTCTAAAAAACGTAATATTCATGGTCATTCTCATCTTAAGGCTTTAAAAGATAGATTCTAGGTTTCATAATCATATGGTATACTAGATACCAGTCTATTCAAATCATTCAAGATATGCATCCTAATGACACCAATGCATTAAGAGAGCAGCTTTATAATTATATATCCTGAAAGGTAGAGTTGTTTCCATTTATAAATTCCTTAAACAGGATTTGAAATGTTAAAGTCTAGCATTTAACAGATTGATGCTATTTATAAAATATCAATTCATACTCCTGATTACCATATTTAGCAAACATCAAACAATAATTTATTTGACCCAAACTTGGATTCTACTAATTTGCTTTTGGCTTAACAATATGCACTAGCACAAATGGTTTTTAGAACAGTTGATATCTAAAGGGTGTACTGAATAAAAGGTGGAAAATTATATTAAATTTTATCACTAGTTTTGCTTTCTAAACAAACATCAATATATAATCCAGTCATCTTAGACATTTTCAATAAGTTACAGCAAGAAAATAGCCACTAAGCAAGAATTTAGCATGTATTCTTTACATTATTCATTTAGGTTATTTTATTTTTCGATCTCTACACATTTTGTGGAAACATGCAGAATTCTGTTGGGAAAGCATCATTCTAAGACATATCTCCTTCAGGGACACCATATAATGATCTGGAAGAAAATCAAGTTACTCTCCAACAACCATAGTTAATTTAATTTTACAGGACCAAAATTAAGAGACGTCTTCAACGCAAAGTATGGATTTGGCTGATCCTCATGCAATCATCTACTCTTCTTTTAATTCTCCACATTCATAGAAGACTTCCTTAGGCACTTGGATTGCACTTTTCTTCACCCATTATCCTCGCCTCGCTTTCACTGGCCTCCTGGTTCTAGGAACCATTACTTTCAGTCTTCTCTACTCACCCAGCCATAGAGAGGACATTCTGACCATGGGTATCATTTTTGCTGAACACACATCACACTCTGCATTTTCTTTTAGTTTGTCTAGCACAGTTGGCAACAGCCCCTCAGCCAAGAATGCTGCTCCATCTACACATTTGTGGTGGCCAGCTCAGCCCCTGAGCTCTGATGTACATTTCAGAGTATGCTTAGGTATTTCTTATCATTGTCTCCTTACATCTTGTTCAGCGATATTTCCAAATATTCACAGTACTGTTTCCTAATTTAAAAAATTGAGGCCACCTGGGAGGAGAGATTTGCCCATCCTTGTTCCCTTCCCAACACTAATCTACGTCTTCACTTCCTTTTCCTTCCAGACCATAAGCTTCTTTCTATAAGCTTTTATGCTCATGATGGTTCTTCTGACTAGAAAGCCTCTCCACCTCCAATCCCCCTCTTCACCTGTGTAACTTACACGTCTCATTCAAGCTTCCCTTCAGGAGGGACACTTGATCATCCTTGTCTTGCGTGCTCTGAGGATATGCTCCTCTACATGTCTCCACGATAGCACTGATACTTCATGCTAAAATTATCAGTCTATATAGCTCCTTAATCCACAGTATCCTCAAAAAAAGACCACGAGCCCCTCGATGATGAGAATTATTTCTTACTCATCTTTGTATTTCCTCAGTGCCAAGCAATGACAATCCCAATGTTTGTTCAACTATACTTTAGGAGGACAAAAACTGGGCAGTGTTTAGCTTGAGGAGGTCCTCTTGAGGTTAAGGGAAGATTGGCATTCTTTTAGGGGTTCCTTTCACCTAGCGTAGTGCTTTAGCTTTGAAACAGATTATTGAACATTAATTACTATATTTTCAGAGTTAAGAATGCCATTCTTTTAACAAATGTGTAGTTATTTGTTGACAGCTCACATAAGTCACCTTTCTCCAGGTTGCGTTTCTATATGTCAGATTGCTAACTCTCAAAGTCTTGTGTTTGTTTCTCTTTTATGTCTTCAGCAGAGGTCTTCCTCAACTTGCTGGGAATTTTTAATTCTCTGTAGATTTTCTTTCAGGGCTATCTGATCTAAACTCTCTATCAGTTCTCCACAGTGATCTCAAATTCACACACCTAGCTTTAATTTCTTCTCTGATGGTCTATCTGCTAAATACCTCTACCTGGATGAACAGAAAGACAACTCTCAGTCCATCTAAAACACAATGTATGATCTTCCTTGTAAAATCATCCACTTGTCTTCGTTCCCTCTATTGGTTAGTGATACCCAGCCAATGAAGAAAACTTCCTCTACTTCTTTCTTATGTTTTACAAAAAAGTCACTAAATCCTTCTGATCCTGCCTTTGAGAATCCATATGCACATCTCTACTCCTATTGTATTAATTCCCACCTGGGCATACAAACCTCTCCATGACCTGCACTCTGCACTTTACCTAAAATTTCTTGTGTATGTCCCACCCAGCACATGCCCATTCTTTGCTATTGCTTCTCCATTTTCCTAAAGCTCATTTCTCATCTTTAATTTTCCTTCAATATTTAGATCAAAGACCACATCATCCAAAGAGTCTTTGATAGTTAGCCTCAACACACACGCAAACACACCCTTTCTCTATTATAAGAACATCTAACTAGTCTTCCTTTCAAATTAATCTCACAATCAACTAAGATGAGCTTCTGTCCCAGTTAGCTCAGATATGGGACTTTCAGTGCTAAACCAGTCAAGTTCAGGGAAAACCAGGAGAGTTTGTCACTCTATAATTAATTATTTTGTCTATAAAATGCTAAAATATTGAACAGATTTTGTTTTCATTGAAATCACTACTATTGGATACTGAATTAATATTGGAAAGTGGGATGACTTTTAGTCTACGTTTTAATCTACTGCCAATATCTTCTAAATAAAATTATGCTGTTTGTGACATTTAATATGATTTTAATGTTTTATAATAGCCTTGTAAATAGTTTTCAAAAGATTCAGTATGCACTGAGAATATTCTATTTAGTTTTCCATTTTTCAATCAGTTTTGCTCATATTTAGCAATTTCACGAGTCCAAAGTTTCCTTGTTCTTCCTGGCTGAGAGAACACAGAAGTTAGACTGTCTTACAGTCAGTAGTTCATCAAGACTTGCTCAAAACTTTTTGAAGACTCACTAAATTGTTTCTGCGGAAATAGTTTAATTTTATGGAAAAGTTTAAAAAACTGTGTAAAATAAGCAAGCACACACAAAATGGTGTGTATCTATCGTCTCCACCACAAAGCCCCCACTAAGTCAGTCTTTGTGAGAATGGGAGGGAGAAGATCCACAGGAGGTGCTGTGTGCCCTGATGGTTAAGGATGCAGGGCATGGATTGGTGGAGACTTGGGCCTGAGTCCTCGGGATCTGAGTGAATTCCAAAATGTCTCTAAGTCTGTTATCTCATGCAAAAATGTGAGTGATACTGTCTGTCCTAGGAAAGGGTGCTGAGAAAGTTAAAGCTAATGACCATACAGGGCAACTGGTAGGACCCCAGCCCCTAGGAGGGGTCAGCAAATGGTGGTTCTTATTAGTAAGCAATCTTGTCATCTTTTGTCTGGTTTTCCTTAGACCTGTCGGGTGTATAGGTCTTAGAAGGAATTATTTGCATGTCTCCACTACAAAATATTATATATTTGGATTGCTTTTCAGTTTGGATAGATATAACTTGTAGCTGAAATCTTTAACTTTAAATCAATTAAGAGCACCATAACCATATTTTACCAAATTTACAAGAGTTGTACTACCATTTTCAAATTATTCATCTCTCTTTTAGTTTATAATCTGTGCTATATATACTTAGATATATATATACTTTATTTTATTTTTATTTATTTAAACATTTAAAAAAATATATATTTATATATATACTTAGATATATAAATATATATATCCAGATATATATATATACTTTATTTTATTTTTATTTATTTAAACACTTAAAAATATAAATTGTATATATTTAACGTATATCTGATGAAGATTTACATATACATAGCAAACACATAGATTTTAGAAAATACTAGTCTGAGTAATACTTTTCATCTTAAAACTCCAGCAATTCTTCCTATAATAGTAAAAACAGAGTGTTCCATATAAATGAAGTTGAAATTGATTAGCGTTGATGTCATAAGTCAGAATTTAAAGACTACTTGCCTTCTAGTCTTGAGGTAACTGATCCCTTGTCTATAGGTTGTAGCTGATCCAGTGGATGATGAAGCAGGTCTCTGGAGCTTCGTGTTAGAAAGAGCCACAAGCCTCAGCTACTCAAATCTCTCCAGGTCATTTTCCCTCACACGGAGAAGCCTGGTTTGCAGAAGTGTTTCCACACCTTTAAAGATCAGCCTTTTCCTTTGGTGTCACTTGGCCCTTATTTTCGTTGTTGCTGTACTTGAGATTCATTTTAATTTTTGCTTTTTCCTTAAGTTGTTTTGCTTCTTTTTAAAACTGGCTTGCTCTCCATGGTACATGCTGTTTCTGCAAAGAGAGAATATCATTTTGAGTAATTTTGAGTAGTTGTTTGGGAAACTGCTATCTGGCGTCTCTCATTCAAAATAAGCACAATCGCGAATTTCGTGCTGTGTGGGTCTCAGGGAAGAGACACTTCATGTGAGCACCTGATGAAAAACAGCCTCAATGCCCACGTGCAGCAAACTGAAATGAGGCAAGAAGCCTCACTGCTAAAAGTAAAAGAAAGAGCTCCTTTAGAGTAATTGCATTTTATGGTACTAAACAGATTCACAGGGGCATCCAACATAAGAAGAACTGTCAACACACCCTGTCTAATGGGCAGGCGAAGTGGGAGGTGATGGTTGCTTACATGTGTGTGGCTCTGGACGAGGAGAAGACAGAGAGACCAGGAGGAGAGAAAGGGTAGCAGAAGAGAGAGGAATTGTAGAAAAAAAAAAATCATGACTTCTCGGCAAAATATAATAAAGTTATGTAAAATATAGAGATGTTAATAATTCATTAATTAATGTCATATACAACAAGAACATTAATTAAATAAGATTAAACACAAAAAGAAAAGTATATTTAAGAATATTCAATTTTGATGTAAACATTGATTTAAAACTGTGAAACCTGGGAAGATGACAGCAAGACATAAGCTCACCTTGGAAGCAGCTCTCATGGGCGCGTAGCAGGTGCGAGCACAAGCTTCAGGACGGAAGACCAGCAGGTGTAATATAGATGATTTAGAAGATGAATTTGGGGAAGAATTTGTTGCTCAGGCAAGTGGCCTTTACAATTGCACTGACATTGCTGAACAACAATGAAAAAACCACCCCTTTTGGTCCATGGAGACATGGCCCCCTTGACGGAGCAGCTGTGGCTTCACTGTTGGGTGGGTTCTCTTGCACTCATGGTGTTTTCTGTATAGGATATGTTTCAGGCTATATATAGGGTACATTATGCCCTTAGGGTGAAAAAAAAGTCATAGTTCTTTCAGAGCATCCAGTTTCTGAAGAACTATTAGCAGTAGCTTCCATGAATATGATGAACATAAGTTGCTGCGAAACCACAGTCATATCTGGCATGAGTCCTACGTCCTGGAACTTTTAGAAATGTGAAACCTATGTCACACATCCAAAATGGTTTTAAGCACATACTCTGCCCACATCAAGTAGGCTATTGAATAAAACAAGATTGCTCCTCTAGAGGTGCCTGGGTAGATGCTGATATGAGGGGCATAATTATGAAATGGCAAAGGAGGGCAGGAGCATCAAATTCAGAAAATGTGATTCCACTCTGCTGAATCTTTAATCTCTCTCTCCCCTCTCCTCCTCTCACTTCTGCTCTCCTCTCCCCTTCTCTCCACACCTCGCCCCTCTCCCCTCTCTCTCTCTCTCTCTCTCGGTGAAAACCAGCCAAGTCCACCAGGATTTCTCTGCAATGCAGCACTGTAACAAAAGCCTGGTGCTGGGGTGATGGTGCTCTTGGACATTTCATCCCTGACTTATGCACTCTGGAAGACACCCAGCAAGGCCCTGGGCAGGACTCACATCTTTATTGATTCCTTTACCCAAGAAGACTCCATTGTTATTTTTTTTTCATTGTTTTGTTTTTTAACTTGTCTCATTGGTAATGTAAGTGTGAGCTTTTTTTTCTTTTCCCCACTCAAAAATCCTGTGAAAATCAAAGGACAGGTCACTCCTTGCAACGCTTAGGAGGCAGATGTGGGAAGGAGGGTCCAAGTGGACAAAGATTGAGGCTGATCAACTGGCACCTTGAACTTCACACTGAAGCATTTGACCCAGAAATAACACCTACCTCAAAAAGTTAGTGTGATAATTAATTTAGATAATACAATTGAAGGATTTTGTAAGTTTGTATGGTGACAGATGGTTACTAGACTTATCGTGGTGATCATTTCACAATGTATGTAATTGACGAATCACTATGTCATACATCTGAAACTAATACAAGATGGTATGTCAATTTTAGTTCAATTAAAAAAATAATTTAGTACAGTGCCTGGCACAAAATAAAACCTTGATAATTGTTAACTGTTACTATTTTCTTTATCTTGCCTGTGTAATTTTCTTTTCTCCAAGTACACTAATAAAATTATTGCCACCAACACAGTTCCTGGGTAAGGGAATCAACCATGATCATATTTGCAAAGAAAAAATATAGGATTTCAACAGGCAATTGCTTTCCTTAAATTTATCCAAAAGCTGCTTTTTCATGCTAAAATGTGCCGTTAGGAGATTTTTAAAAACTTGTTCTTACTTTTAAAAATGATATGTTCTCAGTATGGGAAATATTTTTCAACCTGGCTCTTACTGTTTTTCACTGCTGAAAAACCTCCTGGTTTTCACTAACTATACCTGCTTATTAAAATTTCTTGGAAAATATTATTATTATTATTTTTTTTTAATTTTTTGTTTATTGCAGTAACTGGTTTATAACATTGTAAAAATTTCAGGTGTACATCATTGTACTTGTATTTCTGCATAGATTACATCATGTTCACCACCAAAATACTAATTACAACCCATCACCACACACATGTACCCAATTATCCCTTTCACCCTCCTCCCTCCCCCCTTCCCCTCTGGTAACCACAAATCCAATCTCTGTCCCTATGTGTTTGTTTATTGTTGTTATTACCTACTACTTAATGAAGGAAATCATACGGTATTTGACCTTCTCCCTCTGACTTATTTCACTTTGCATCATGCCCTCAATGTCCATCCATGTTGTCACAAATGGCTGGATTTCATCGTTTCTTATGGCTGAGTAGTATTCCATTGTGTATATATACCACAGCTTTTTTATCCATTCGTCCCTTGATGGGCACTTAGGTTGCTTCCAAGTCTTGGCTATCATGAATAAGGCTGCAATGAACACAGGGGTGCATGTACCTTTGCAAATTGGTGTTTTCAAGTTCTTTGGATAAATACCCAACAGTGGAATAGCTGGATCATATGGTAGTTCTATCGTTGATTTTTTGAGGAATCTCCATACTGTTTTCCATAGTGGCTGCACCAGTTTGCACTCCCACCAGCAGTGTATGAGAGTTCCCTTCTCTCCACAACCTCTCCAACACATGTTGTTTCCTGTCTTGTTAATTACAGCCAGGAAAATATTATTTTAATGGCCACTATTTCAACTGTACTATGTTGATATAACTATTCTCTTATTTTTGCATATTTATACTTTTTCAAATTTCATGTTAAAAATAATGCTACAATAAAATCATTGAATAGAAATCTTTTCTTGATTATTTCCATTGGATATATTTTTATAAGTGGAATTACTGAATCCATTTATAAATGTATACATTTTAATATGTATAAATTTTTGGATACATTGCTAAATTGATTTTGTGAAATGTTATACCAATTTTTACTCACACCAACAATCTCACAATGAGATTGTGAGTCTCACAAGGGACATAATGCCAAACCCTTCTCGTACTGAGTATTATAATGTTCATGCTTTATTAATTTGACATGTTGAAAGATATTTTATTTTGTTTTGATTTATTACTAGCAATATTAAAGTATTTTATGGTTATTACTATTTTTTACTTTGTCTTCTGTAAAATTTATATTTCCTGTTATTTTCTCCATTTTATATTGGAGGTTTAGTGATGATCATATAGGTACGTAAGAGCTTTTGTATATTAAGGATGTTTCTTATTGTCCTATTCGTTACAGAGAAGTCTTTGTAGTTAGTTTTTCCCCTTTTAATTTAATTGTTGCCATATACGTGTTTCAAATGTAGTCTTTCCATTCTCTGAGACATATTACTAGTTTTCTTCATTATAAAATGTTTCCTCATCAAGAGATCAGATAATTATTCAACTCTATGTTCACTTAGTCTGTGTGACTTAATTTTTACGTCTCTATAATTTAATTGAAATTTACTTGGATTTTAATAAGAAGCAAAGATCTATTTTATTTAAAACAACAACAACAGCAAATAGCCCTGTGTCTTTTTGATGTCTCCCTCTAATGAGAAAGTCAGTGTCATTCTTCTAGCTATAACTCTCGTAGGTTGTGCTCTGTGCTCTGGTTAGCAAATTTTAAATTGGTTTTCGTAAGTTTGTCATTGTAATCCTCAGTAACCATTTGAAAATCAACAACTTAGGCTGTTTCCTCGAGGTTCCAATGCATTTACCATGAAAGTGCCCCTAAATTAAAATATATGAATTATGACTTGGCTCCAAAACCCTTCTCCCTCTGGTCTTCTGAAGGCTATTTCCTGTAATCCAGAAATGTGCAGTCAGATGTGGCTTCTCAACAAAATGTAGCTTCTCAGCACAAGCAATCTAGTCAATAAGTTAATGGCATGAATCGATGAGAAAGGTTTGGAAGAGGTCTTAATTAAAGAAACAACTACTGATACAAATTAAATTTCCGATGTATTGATAGGGCGCAGGGCCTGCTGGTGGCCGGAGATGAGCAGTGATGAGCGGGCAGTCACTTCATCAGGAACCACATCCCTCCAAGACTTCCTGCTATTTGTTCCTAAACAGAGAAGGGAATATTTAATTGATCAGTGTGAACTCGGACAAGTTTTTGTAGGGCGACAAAATCTCCAATAAATTTATAACTATTTTCCCCATTTTCTACCCATTTAAGCGTTGGTCGATGACAAGAATTCTCTATCCTTTCTTTTCAAAACTAAGACATTTCTTTAGACCTTTTAATGAATCGAAATAGCCAAATAATAAAGTAAGTCTACAACGTGACTAGAAGATCATTTTATTCCTCTTATCATTATGTGGTAATGGTTTTCTTAATGAGCCAAACATATATGTCATTAAGAAGAAACCTTGCAAACCTTTGCTATTCACAAGAGAGCCCGCTTAAAGCTGCATCTACACCTCCAACTGAGAATAATTCACTCCTCTAAGAGAAAAGAAGAGTTAAAAATTGACAGGGTAAAAAAAAAGTTTAAAGAGGGATGAGAATAGGGTAGAGAGGGAAGGAGGAGGAACTAGGACCACGGAGGGGAAGAAGAGAGAAGGGAAACAAACGAGGCGAGTGGAGCAGAGAGCCCTCTGTGCTCTGGCAGGACCCTGCCGCCATCTCGAGTCAATAGCCAGAGTCCCCAAGCAGTTTACTCTGAGAGAGATGTGGTTTATAGAGGCTTCCACCTGCGATGTCAGCAGTCTTCAGCACAGAGCTAATGGACCTTCAAAGATCAATATGGAAACGTGCCCCTTGTGATGTCTGAAAACCCACTTCTCCAAGGGTTTCTGCTGGCCCGAAGGAGCAGCTGGTGTTAAATAACCCATTTCTGACCGCCACTCCAAAAGACACAGATGCTGTCGTGATGAGTGTATTTCTCTTCCCCTTGGCTGTTTAATTGTAGGAAACGGTACTTGTTCTCAGGAAGCTGCGGAAGAATCAGAAGCGCAGAGCGGCGGTCTCCGTGCCCTGCTGTCAGTCTTATTTCCCTGTCAGAGTTTTAACAAAGCCACGAGCATCCCTACCTTGGTGACATTTTAATCTAGAGGTGTGTAGGGATGAGAGCTAGGAATGCGGCTCTGAGCTGAGACTTTTCTAGCTGCTGTGAAACACCATTATTACTTAGGCAAGAGAGTTAAGAACCCTGCAAATAGAGCAAAAGTTCAGAAAATATTTTTTTAAATAGTTTATAGCAAAGTCACAGTGACTTAAAAGATGTTAATGAGGATATAGTTCTGATTATTAATAAATCCTATTGACCTTAGAGGAGGGACAGCAGCAGGAATTTAGGATTTATGTGTGTAACATTTGGCTGATGTTGAATGTGTGCATTAGGTACCTTATCACTGATTGTTCTAGAATGCCTAAGTGGCCCTTATTGTGAAAATACTACAAGAGAGTGATCTATCTCTGTGCCCCTTCACAGACTGGTAAGGAAGGAGAGGGGACATGACAGTGTATTCAAGTCACATTTCTCCTTCTCTTCTTCCTTGAGGAATTAAAGGAAAATGAATCTGAGGTTAGGTGTATATATAGCAATCTTTTACATATTTTGCTGTTAATTCAAAGATGGACTAAAGTTCATTTCTTTATTTGATAGCAAAATAGAAGGGCCACTGAGCCTCCTCGCCATGTCTTATGTTATTAGTTTACATTGCAAATGAGAAACTGAGGGTAGACCTTTATGGACCACTATTTGTAAGTCTGTGCACATACCAGAGCGCATCTCCATGCAGACTTAGACGTGGAGGGTAAACTCTACCTGTGTGATATGCTGGAAGAGAAAATTCTGTTCTAAGAAAAATAATATATTTTGATGCACATATCTAATATGCATTATGTATTTAAAAATCTAATATGCTCAGTGGTCTTTTCTGAACACCAGGATTTAGATCCAAGTCATGTATGAAGCTTATCAGCACCCAACTCAGCAAGACATACAAGCCGTTGCAATCTATTCAACGATATAAACCAACACGTGAAAATTCGGAGTCAAAATCTAAAGCCATTGCCAGCTGACGTGTCCACACGCCTATAAATTGTATGCGTGCTCTAATACTCTCTGATCTGAACTCTCTCAGCAGGAGGGATAGGTTGAATGTTTGAAAATGAAGGTTTGGGACCGATCTGGTCAACTCAAGTCTCCTTATTACTCCATTGTTTCCCATTATGGAAAATCACACTCTCTCCAAAATGACATTTGAATACACGGGTAACAAAGTTCTAATGTGAATATATAAATTCCCATCCGTTAGGCTCAGAAGTGAGGCAGGGAGATGAGTTTGATAAATTGGTTCTGTCTCCATGATGGTTCCCCATGCAATATTACTCCAATAAATCATAGAGCTTGAAGGTCACAACATCTAACACTCACTTCCTTTCCACAGCACGTCTTCCTCTTTAACTCAGCCTGTAATGACGTTAGCAGTTAACGAAGCGCCTTGACACGGAGTGGACATGCTCACGCCAGGGCTGGTGACGAACGCAGACACCCCGCCAAGAGGGAGGCCTCCATCCCTTCCTCATTAACCCCCAGACCACAGACCTCCAATCCAGAGTGAGGGGCTGCAAAGAGCACATTTGGGGGCTAAACCACTTAAAAAGGACAATTGCTCTCTAATCACACCTAAACCTCATGCCCAGATTTTAAATTTAGAAACGGCCTTTTGTGGGTAAATGTTGCCAGCTAGAGGAGGAAACTTTCAGTACATTAGTATTGAATCTGTTGCTCTCAATTTTCAGTTTGAATAAGCCCCTCAAGAGAGGGAAAATTAGCAGAAGAAATAGAAGTTCGATTCTTAAAAACAAGTCATCTCTGAGCCTTTCAGCCAAAGAGAAAGGATGTGGGATGATATCATATATGAGGGGCTCCACTATTCCCGGGAGGTTCAGGGGAATGCAGAAAGGTACATGTCAGTGTATTTTTTTTTTTTTTTTTCCAAATCTACAACAGCTGAGGGGCAAGCTTGACTGCTAGCATGTGAATTAGTCAGCCCAACTCTCTTGATCAGGAATGTTTCTAGAGTGCAAAGCCACTCAGGCTCTGGACAGTGAACCCTGAGCCTTGTTCTCATTTCCAGTTGTGCCACAGACGTGGAGTGTAGACTCAGGCAAATCATTTCCCTCCTCAGAGCCCAAGAATCCCACCATTTAAAATGTGAATAATGGCAATAATTGCTATCAGCATGTTCCATAAAGAAAATGTATTTACTCTTATATTAGCACAGAATTAATAGCTATAATTTATGCATGTATATACATAAACACACTCATACCATGTTGAGCTCTTCATAAGAAACAGATCTTTTAAATGCAAATCACTATTACTCTTTTGTAAATAATTGGAGAATGAATAGTGGCTGTCATAGGGAAAAAAATATATATATCTCCCTTATGCATTTTGCAACTTGTGATAATTAAGGTGTGTGTATAATTTCCGTTACATTGGATAATTCTTTTTCATATAATTTCTGTTATTAAATACAACTGTAATTTGGAATGAGTTAATTCGATGATAATTTATTTCAGACGACTTGAGCCCTAAAAGTGGTGCTACAGAGATCAGCTGCAGGTTTTAGCTGAAACAGGGACTAGGCAGAAGGGCTGCACAAATACGCGGGAGGACAGCCATTGCATGCTGTGTGCAATTTATCTCCTATGTAGGGGAGTCCATTTGTTGAAAAGACTAATGGGTGTGTTTTCCAAAACTCAACTCTCTAAGGTTATCCTGTCTGGGGTCATTTCTTGATGGTTTTGTGTTCAATGCAGAGGATATTCAAATTTGGGAGGCTGAGATCTGTCTCCACTATTACAGAGCAGGAACACATATCAGGATTAGAGCTGATCAATCAATCAATCAATCATCAATCAATAAGCAAATAAACACAAGAGAAACTCACCATCAGATTCATTTATATAAAACTGTATAACTAACTTGACCTGTTCACCCACGGCAGAAATACATAAACAGAATCCATGCTGAAATTGCTGTATTGACAGGATGGCTTAACACCTATGAAGATCCAGCTGAAAACCTATGTAGGCAAATGACAGAATTGGTCCTTATTAAACAAACCTTCTTCTTTCAAAGACAGCTTGGTGGACCATGGTGCACTTTGAACTAGATAGGATGGAAGGCCATCACGTTCTTATGTGCAGTGATACGTATTTTGTACCCTCATTCTTCTTTCCATAAGAAGCAGAGTTCTCGGGGATGGGGGCAAGCCCAATCTTAGGGGGAATATGAGCATCTCTGGAGGATCAAAGGATTAGTCCTCAAATGGGCGCAGACACACACATCTCAGAGACTCAGATTTGCCCTCGTGACACTCCACACCATCCCTGAGAACCATCACCCCTCATGCACTCAGCTATTACAGGGATCATCATCATGTGCATTTGGTGCTCAGGGTGCAAAACTAATGAGCAGCAATGACCTGAGCACTGGCACTCTCGGGATTGAAACCAGCCCAGCCTCAGCCAGAGATTCAGCTTATGCTAAAGGCACAGCCATAACGCTACTGACAGCAAATGAAACATCACCTTGCACGGATGCAATGGCCTGGACCTTTGCTATTGGGTATGTTCCTAATAAGCCCCGGAGGAAGACTGATGATTGTCAGCTCAATTCCAGGTGAGGAAACCAAAGCCGAGGTTAGAGGACAGGGTCAAGGTCATACAGGGCATCCTGCAGCTGGCTGTGGGCCAGAGAACAATTTTTTAAAAGGGGTGCTCAATTTCATTACCAAATTTAGTGGATTCATCATAGTTTTTAAGAAACTTGCAGAAACACTAAGTCATATTGTATAGGGTGTTGATTCAGTTAAAATACACACCTGCACACAAATATACACATATACATAATCCCCTCAATAAGACAGTAAATTTGTGTTTTTGCTTCATTTTGCCTTCATTTCGATTGGCACAAGTAAGCAAGCAGGTCATTGGTGTCTGCCAACATTTGAAAATGTATTTCCACCCTTTGTATATCTTTTAAGTCTCTGAAAAGAGAGTTTAAGTGTGTCTTTGATGTTTTTAATATATAAATAAAATATTGAATGGAATGTTATAAATGAGGATTTTTTACAAAATGCCAGTGTATTTATCTACCAACTGCCAGTGAAAGGTGCAGAAAGTGAGAGAGATTTCCAGGGAAAACTCCCTCCAACTCCACTGCCAAGGGGTCCACACCTCAACAAGTGAGTGGGCCTGGGACGTGGGTCTCGTGGGACAGGAGACAGCGGCTCACACTTCGGATGTCCTGGGTGTGAGGGCTGAGAGGTTTCTGAGCCAGGGACCTTCAAGTGCCAGCTCACAGCGCGACGTGGCCTGAACTCCAGGACCATCACAAGATTTTAACAGAGAGGGCACCCATTTTCCTGGCAGCGTCTAAAGAATAACTTGGATCCCGCTCTGGTTGTGCAGTCAGGAACATGCGGGTGACTGGAGTTTTATTTTTAAAAAATATGTTCTACAAGAACACTGCTCCTGTCTTCATCCTGTGTGACATTTATACGGCTTCTGACTGAAAGCAAGGTGGTACACTCCAGGGCCCCTGAGAGGAGAGAACATGATTCAGCCTTTTGATCCCCACCTTTTGACTCTCGGCACATTTTTGCCAGGCAGCCGCTGTAAGATTTCTCTGGCTGGGTGGAGGCAACCTCAGAGAAAAATGGTGGTGAGCCCGGTAAACTGTGCTCTGATTGGAGGCAGACGTCCAGCGTCCCATTTCTCTCATCTCATCATGTCTGCCAAGTCAGCAATGTGGGGTGAATGGCGTCTACCTGGAGACAGTCTGTT
Organism: Ceratotherium simum simum; assembly: GCF_057802395.1. Lineage (NCBI taxonomy): Eukaryota > Metazoa > Chordata > Mammalia > Perissodactyla > Rhinocerotidae > Ceratotherium > Ceratotherium simum. Next base: position 3,354,894 of record NC_141917.1, read on the forward strand.
TCTTCTTCTAAGGTCACCCCATAGGTGACAGGGAGTGCCAGGTGATGCTGCAGGTGATGTCCCCGCACTTCAGGAGCAAGGGCATGCTCCATAGCAATGCTTCTGACCGCTGTGACAGCTGCCGCTGCCTCGGGTCAGGTGCCAGGAAGGGTCAAGTTCATGCATTGTCCTATTCTATCCTCTCTGCTCCTATCCTATCCTATCTCCTTCTAGTCTAATCTAGTCTAGTCTGGTCTGGTTTACTATAGTGTAGTCTAGTCTGAAACTTGTTTTAGTCTATCTCCTTCTTACATTTTTGTCTTTTAAATCACTAATAAAAACCTCATCCAAGGGCAGCAGAGATAAGGAGCATTTTAATGAATCAGCTCCTGGTCGTCCCAGGATGGAGCCCTGACTGTGAAGGGCTGGGAAATACCACCAGAGTTATGGGCACTTCGCTTGCCTGCATCCTCCGTTTCCTCTCTGCATGGACGCTTGGAGCCCAGGTCCACAGGTGCCAGAGCGTGTCTCTTCAGCAGTGTCCCCTAGTTAGGGAACATGCTGAGCACTCTGTGCACGCAACACCCTCAAATATTTCATCACTCCTTTTCTGATGCCTTTTTCTCCAGGATGTGTTTTCTATACCTAGTGTGATGGAGGAGGATGGGGTGCCTCATAAAAATGACTGTCTCAATAAAGAATATATCACCCTTTCTTAACTACACATATGATTGTTTCACCAGGTAAAAAAATTCCCTTTTTGGCACACATCTGACCATTGGACCAGTTTTGGGCAATGGTTGATGTAAGCAAAGGGAAAGGAGAAATCATTTGATTTAAGGAGGAAAGTGTGGCACATCCAGGCAATTTCTCATGAATTTTGTAGCTCCACTTTCTGATTTTACAAGTGAATTTCAAGAAAGGGAGTGTGGTATATTTCTTATCTCAATGTTCAGACTGAGCAGTGGCAAAAAATTGTTCATATATGGATTGAAATTACGTCCTTAAGCATTTTTAAACTCCTGCTTAACATTTTAAACTCAATGTTAACAGGACAGCAGAACATGACAAATTACAAAAATAATACATCTGTCTTAATGAATGTCCTAGGAAATAAAACATCTAGGATAAGTGTCTGTGATCAAAAGTTTTCTAGTAGTATTTAAAATATATTTTCTCCATCTGAAGATTGCAATCTCCTTGCAGCCAGGGATCCTTGGGGTTTGGTTCAGCCTGGTGCCTGGAGAATAATACCATACACATACTTATTAAATGAACAACTGAACAAATCAAAGGGAAATGAAGATAGAGCCTCCACCACATCTTTCCAGAAAAAGTGAGGTACAGCCACCTGGCTTTAGCATTTCACGGGATATTTTCTTTGTGTGTTTTTATTAGTAGCCGTTTAACATTTCTCTCCAGTCAAAATCCATTCATGTTTTTCTGGTGGTTATACACAGAAAGTGAAAGATGAAGATGTTTAAAATGATCAGCAAACTCTATTCTCACCCCCCAAAGACTATGAATATAAAGGTAAAAAACACTTTCGCACCTTTGAATAATTTCTGTAGAGAAAGAGAGAGAGAAATCTCCAAATACGTCCCACATGTTCTTATCAGAAACTAGTAACATTTTTGCCTACTCAAATATTAAATCCAGATTTGCTTCACTCAGAAAAGCAGCTAGAAACTTCCTCAGGAAATAGTTCCCATAGACGCCTCATTGCACAGTAAGAGATGGAAACTGCTCAATATTACAAACAGAAAGAGGCCTGTAGTTTTTCTGGGAACAAGGAGGAGGGCTGGTTCAAGGATAAACCCAACAGAAGAGAAGTGGAGCGATCATTGCTTCCCAGAGCCTTTCAGCCTCTCTGGACATCTTTCTTTGCAGAAACTAGTGAATTTGGGTTAGACGCGGGTCACTGCTGGCTGCTCCTGTCCAGTGACAGCATTTTCACACTGAAAATGCCAGCAACGATGCCCAGGTCAGCTTTTGAATGTTCTTCAACCTTAGAACAAACTTCACTGCACATGTGCCTGTAGAAGCACCAATTAGCTGAATTGAGAATGTGTTTCTAATCAGCCCTCTATTTCCCAGCTCTTGGTTCACTTGGGGACGCTGTGCAAAGGCACGGTGGGGCCTCTTGAATTTCAGTTCACCCTCTGATTCCTGCCATGCTCTTCAGAGTCATGTTCTGGAGACAAGGGCCTGGCTGCCAGGATATATACTTGAATGGGGTCCACAAGTTTGTTCTGGACCTGTCAGATTCTAACCACGTCAGCAGTGGCCGAGACTCAGCAAGTCATTCTCAATTCAAGACATCAGGGAGATCTGAGATCTTGGCAGGGTAGAACCCGCCAGGGACACTGACCTCCACATATCCGTCAGCACACTGACTGTGTGCGGAGGGTACGTACAGCCGCACGTGTTACCACTCTCGTGTCCAGAGCAAGCAGCATCGGATGTGTTCTTGGATAACTTCCACGAGATAAAGTGCTCTGACATGCCTTCCAGGAAGCTGCCATCCTGAGTGTCAATGTGGGAAAGGCCGGTGATAAACTTGGGATTTTCCGAAGCTTATGGTTTCTAAAGTGACTGCATAGGCAAGCCATGAGTGTCCCTTTCAGGGAGCAGCACCACCTCCCTCATCATCAGCACCTCGGACAAATTGGATGTAATCAAACGCCTGGTAAAATCCTGATAAAGCTCCAGGGATAGAACTCTGGGTAAGGTCTGGAGAGAATTATTTTTCAGTTTTTTTTCAGACAGCCAGATTATTCAAAATTATGGCAATCAGACACTGGTGAGGAAGAAAAATGGTGATACGCTTAACAGAAACCACTTAAATGCCACACGTCTTGATAATGTAATATCTGCACAACTGTTTCTGTTTAAAGCTAATAAAAGTAAACATAAGACATTCCCATCCTTTCCTATCAAATTTATTACTTTGAGCGACAAAATGACAAAATGATTAGCAGTTAATAAGGCCTTGGCTTAAAAGATTGACTGGCATTGCATTACTCATTTAATTTCCGCTTCTCTGAGCTTTTTTTCCTCTTCCTTCCAGCACGGAGGGAATTAATATTATCACATCAAAGGCTTTCCTTTAAATGGGGAGAAAAAGCATTTAAAAGGACACAGGCTGTGATTATTCAAACTAGGTTATTTGCACCTTGTATATATGACAATATCATGGTACAACTTCATTTCACTCAAATTGCTGTCAGTCACTAATAGAAGAAATTTGCTTCCATTTTATCAACACCATTGTGTGGCGTCAGATGGGGGAGGGGTATTCAATGTAAAATCTGATAAGAAGCATATGAACAGAGAGCACGGACTGGCCACGTGACAGAGACTGATTTCCAGACTAATGCTCAGTATGTAAATTCTTCTCCCGTCTTTTTTTTTTTTTCCTTTTTGCTTCTTTCTATTCTTTGTTTCTCTTCTATTCCCCAGTTTTTCTTAAAGAACGCTACACCCGGAGAGATAAGTGTTAACCTCCGTGGAATTCAGGGTGTAATTATATGATGCAGCTTTCGTATTCTACTTCCCTTCATTCTGAGCTGTGGCAGACAAATTATACCAGGGCTGATTTAATACCTAAAGAAGTATGTCATATTCTCATAGAACAGTTGTATCCACGGGTGAAATTATGAGTGACCCAACGCTTGGCCCAAGGACCAGCCAATGATCTATTAGCATTTGGGTCTTGACAGATGGAATAGTCCCTCTAACTGCAATTGTGTTAGAGCTTGCATGACAAACAGTTTGCTTGTCAAATGTTTATTTTTTCTTCCAAAAAGGTGAGGAGGGTGTATGTTGATCAGTGGGCGGAGGGATGCAATGGGAGTAGGGAAACACTGACACCCACATGAAAGATGACACATCCATCAGCACAAAGGTCAGGAGGCGGAACTTGGTTACCAAGGCTCCAGGTGGATTAAACCCCAGGCGTCCCGGGGGAGGATGGAGAGGCCAGCAATCAAGTACGCTTGGAAGAGAGTGCCCCATGTTGGAAGGTTGGAAGACAAGCCTTGTTAATTCAAGAAACTGCAGGGTGAAATTAGTCCAGGCCCCGGTGAAAAGCAGGGCTGCATATTGTGCCAGTGAGATAAATTACCCCTGGCCGCCTCCAACACACCGGCCACTGACAGGACACTGCTGTGCATGGGTCATTAAAGTGTCCAACTCATAGGAAATTTTAAAAATTTATAACGCTTCCTATGGATGGTGAGGTCAAGTTCAATGGGCAGGAGAAAATAGTAAAATAGCTCAGGGAATTATTCACAGATTACTATTTCAACAAGTTAGCATTTTTAACAAAAATGAGAGGCATCATAAAGTCTTCACAATTATAACCCTAAATCACAGAAATAGACCATAATTATTCTTTTTGTGTGTGTGTGTAAGATCGGCCCTGAGCTACCATCTGCCAATCCTCCTCTTTTTTTTTTTTGCTGAGGAAGGCTAGCCTTGGGCTAACATCCATGCCCATCTTCCTCTACTTCATATGGGACGCCGCCACAGCATGGCTTGACAATTGGTGTGTCGGTGCGCCCCCGGGATCCGAACCGGCAAACCCCCGGCTGCCGCAGCAGAGTATGTGCACTTAACCACTACGCCACCGGGCCGGCCCACATAATTATTCTCTTCCTGGTAGAGACCTCCGTGCTCAATATGCAGCGTGTTGAGAAGATGAAGGGCGTTGTGTTGGCAGTATTCTTTTAACCAGATTTTATTCAAATACCTGAGAATGCAATGTAATGTCTGATCATTACTAAGGTGGTAAAGTGTGCCTTCTGAGTGGTTCTAGAGTCTCAATTTAAAATTTAAATTTTAAAATTTAAATAAAATTAAAAGTAGACAGAATTGTGGTTTAATTATATTTTAATATTACAATATAATTTTCTTAGTTTCTTCTGATTTACTAACACTGCCTGAGAGTCAAATAAATATTGCCTTCCCACAGGACGTGCACTTTCCATGGTGGATTTACCTTCTTTAGGTGTGTGAATACCAGAATGTATAAGGTCTAAGTAATTTTGTTTGTTTACGTAGCACAACACTTTGTCTGAGTGTTCAACTAGCATGTCCATGTCTTACTTCAAGGTCTTCTGGTCATTGTTGAACAGTGGTACTTAAGAGGACTTCAATAGTCCATCTAGTTTAATGGTATAGGAATAGCCGTCAAGACTCCAGGAGCTGCAGAAGAAAGAGAAGTCTCAGTTCATAACCTTCTGTTCCTGAAAACTCTTCTTGGGTTAATATCCCAAATATATAAGAAAGCCATAGAGCTCGATAGAAAAAAAAACAATAACCTAATTAAAAAATGGGCAGAAGACTTGAATGGACATTTCTCCAAAGAAGGCATTCACATAGCCAAAGATGTTCAATGTCACTAATTACCTGGAAAATGCAAATCAAAATTGAAATGAGATATCACTTCACAAATGTTAGAACAGTTATTATTGAAAAATAGGACACAAGTTCGGCATGGATGTGGAGAAAAGGGAACCTCTGTGCACTGTTGGTGGGAATGTAAAATGGTGCAGTCATTATAGAAAGCGGTATGGATGTTCCTCAAAAAATTAACAAGGGAACTACCATATGATCCAGCATATCAAATATAAGCTATATCCTACTTCTGGATATTTATCCAAAAATAATGAAATCAGGATCTTGAAGAGAGAGCTGCAATCCCATGTTCATTGCAGTATTATTCACAATACTGTGATGGTATGGAAACAACCTAAATGCCCATTGATGAATGATTAGATAAAGCAAATGTGGCATGTATATACAATGGAATAATATTCAACCTTAAAAAAGAAGAAAGTCCTGCCATATGCAACACCATGGATGAACCTGGATGATGTTATACCAAGTGAAATAAGCCAGTCACAGAAGAACAAATACTGCATGATTCCACTTATATGAGGAATCTAAAATAGTCAAACTCATAGAAGCAGAGAGTAGAATGTGGGTTGCAGGCGGTGGGGGGTGGGGGGGGATGGGCTGTTGTTCATCAGGTATAAAGTTCCAGTTATGAAAGACGAGTAAGTTCTAGAGATCTGCTCGACATCTTACTGCCTATAGCTAACAATGCCATATTATATACTTAAACTTTTGCTAAGAGGGTAGATCTCACGTTAAGTCTTCTTGTCACACACACAAAAATACCCAATAAACAAAGGGGCATGCACAAACGTTTGGCGGTGATGATATGTCCAAAGTCATCAAATTGTGTACATTAAATATGTGCAGTTTTTAAAATATATCTCTTATCCCCAATGAAGTTGTTAAAAAAAAAACTCCTTCAGTTCACTTGTAGCCAACTTAATTATAGTGATGTTTGAAGTTATTGTTATTTCTGTTTCAAAGTTAATTGTTGTTGGAGAAGTAATAATACATAATTTTAATAATAATTTAAATAAAATTTAATTTAGTCCTCATAAAAAATATGGTATCCAAACTGAGAGTTCTAAAGAGAAAATATCCTTTAAAAATACACTGAAAATCTTGATAAACCATCAGCTTAGCTTTTGTTTTTTAAGATGTAAGACACAGGTATTGACACCTGCTTGCTGTAATATAAATCTTTTATTCTCTAACTATTTTGAATAAGTGCTGTGATATTTAACCAGGAGCCAAAAGTAAATGAAATCTCATGATCTGGTTAGAATGATGGCGTAGAAGCCAAATCTCTGTGACCCTCAGAGAGAAAAGGAGAACCCTTTGTTACAATCAGCAACCTGGTATCCCAAATAAGCCATATTTATGTAAAATCTCTGTAGGACAAAGACAATGAAACAATCAAGTTTCATGGAGAAGAAGAAATAAAATGAAAAAAATACTGTTAATATCAAATAAAAGAGAGTGAAAGCTCTCCAAATGGTAAGTCTCTAAGGCACAGGGGAAGCCTCTGCCTGGCAGGGCGTGGTTACCTGGCCCTGCTCCTCGCTCCACAGAGGAACAGCAGACGGAGGCACCTCCTGTCTCAGGGCTGAGCAGTGGGACAGCCACTAAGAAAGCTCACTGTCACTCTGGCCCTGTCCACCAGCAACAGGAGAGTTCTTAGATGGACAGCCATGTGCTACCTGGAGCAGACGGCCTCAGGGCCAAACCCTAATAAGTAGAGACATCTATCTATTCAAAGATAAAACTTTCAGGTGTGGTAAAGTTTAAAATGGCTTAAAATGCATGAATTTTTGGTTTGTTTGTTTATGATACGGGCAAGCTTCTTAATTATCCGGTGTAGGTACTAAAAGGAATAGTTGTTTAAAAATGATTATATAACTTCACAACTGCTTTGACGTGTAGGCACAATCCTGAAGAAGTCTGGAAGGTTCTCTGAGGTCCACTCTGAGCAAGATGGTGGTAACTGTTGGTGCTGATGTCACCTTGGCTATTCTCTCCCGAACTGAAAGGCACCTGTAAATGGCTAAATCAACAATAATGACAACACATCCCATTTGGATTATGCTTCACAGTTTATGAAATATTTTAAGACACATTTTCTCAACCAAGACTACTATCATTTCATGAAGTCGGACTTGACAACATGGGAACTTTGTGAGGATATGTAGCACAAGGCTTTCTCCAGAAAGACCAAGAGGCCATGTGCAAGCCTGGAGGTGACTGAAGTACATTTGTAATAGCATTTCAAGAAGTAAGTCCTACGGACACCTCTGTGTTTGTGATCTGTCCTGTGAAATACAAACTGCCTTCGTCTAGAATTCATTGGGTCTGAGACTGATTTGGAATACACTTGAAAATTTAGAGTTCAGGGAGGGAAAACCAAACCCAGCAAGAGAGTCGGTGTTGTTTTGGAAACCTAAGTACATAGGGGTTCCAAGGCGAAGAGCTGATAGACTATGTGAAAGCCTCTAAGATGAATGAAACGGATCAGAACAGGGTCTCTGGAACTGGGAAACCTGAGTAGTCCTGGAGACTCTGACACTGCAGTCCCACTGAAGCTATGGAGCTGAGCACCTGATTGGAACGAGCTGAAGTATCAGTTGGTGGAGTGGAGATAGATGTGCAGGAATTGGCCCTGGTGGTGAGAAACAGGAGGGGGCAGTAGTTGTAGCTGAGAGGAGTGGGGAGCCCTGGGGTTTCTTTCTTTCTTTGTTTGCTTTTAATAGGAGCTACTGGAGAATCTTGGATTCTTGCTGGAAATGACCTAATAGTGACAGGGAGGATGAATGATGATCCGTAAGAGTTAGAGGAGGGTCAGGGGAAGGCAGTGTCAGGTCAGCCACTGTGATTGATTCACGGTGCAGCAACCTGCCTGGAGGTGTGCCTCCCTCGTTCCTTCCACGCTGCTCAGCTGGACAAATGGAGCCACAGCGCATGTTTGGATTCCATTAGGATCAAGGTTGCCACACGAGCGCCACATAAAGAGAGGTGAGAGCTGCAAGAGAATGCTTTTCTGCAGGTGCCTTGGAATGCAGGTTATAAAGGAGGAAAGTGAAGTGAGGAAGGGGCAGATAAGGAGACAGAAGTAGGTTCAAAGGAGTGGAGGTCTTCCCGCGGTCAACTTGACCTTGGGTGCCATTAATCAATGTGCTGGAAGGATAAACCATTGTGCTCGGAGAGTGGAGGGCGGAAAATCTGATGGGAGAGGTCATCATTAAATAATACATCTACCAAGGTGACAAATCACACCTTGATGATCCTTTGTTTAGTGTTTAAAATATTGTTACAGTGAATTATGTTTGCAGCTGTCATGTCAACTCTCTTCCAAGGAATAGGTGGTAGAGATTAAAAAAGAAAAACATGGACTTATCAAGAAGGTAGATAAGAGAGACGGAGTTAATCCACTGAGCAATGGTATCTCAAGGTTTCTAGATATTTCAAGTGTCCTAGAAACTTATACCTAGTGACCATAAAGGTCACCATCGATTTACTAGTTTTACTCATGATATTGGCACTAGACTAGGTAACAGTTACCGAAAGAGTGAAAAATCCCTAAAGAGATGCTTTGTGGCCAATTAAACGCACACTACATTTTAAGTATCCCCAGAACCCATGCTGGAAACCGTTGAGGGTTATGGTTGCCTAGATATGTTTGCCTGTAGTTTCACAAAAGCGTTGATCAAGGATCGTTTTTACTTTAGTGAATTCCACAAGATCTGCTTGCCCCGTTTCCATTAGCTAATTTGTTCCTGCCTGCTTTCCCCTGAATGCAAATCAGCCTCCCCAGCCAGGAAGAGCAGGCTGATTTCTCCGACAACCTCCAGTTTTCCCACTGGACCCACCGGGCATTTCTCGGTCTTTTAAGCTGTCATGTGTGGTCCCTGGGTATCCAATCTGTTAAATGAATTAGCCCTCTATTGTTCTGACTTGGAGCTGCATGACCCGCCAGTCTTGGCTTGGCATTTTCCACCACTGGCCCCCATCCATTACCGACGCGCAGCCCCAGTCCCCACGCTGTAAATCATCGGGGGACAGGCTGCCCTTTCTCCCTTCCCTTCCTCAGAGCCAGCTGCCCATTCGCTCTGCATCAGCTGCATTTGTGTCAGTTCAGCCCTCAGAGAGCCTTGTTTGGGGGTCCATGTTGTATTTGGCTTTAAGTGAATTAGCCATCCATTTCCTTTCCTCTGAGTCTCCCACAGACCCAGACACAGCTTTAAGTTCCAAATGTTGGATATTTCAAATAAAAGTTCAAACCCCATAAATGTCCAATTATAACATATCTTAAATCAGTCAGGAATACATTCATTCTCATTACACATGAGCTCGGTGGGCAAAAGATAGGTATGAAAAATGAAAATAGAAAGAAAGCCCTGACAGCACGGAGTTCCCTTACTATATGTCCTTTGCAACGAGAAGCCCTCAACCTTTCTTCCTCCACTTCTGTTCCCTCCTACAGACTCCTTACAGTTGCTGTAATTCATAATATTTTCATTTTCTCCTCTACTTGTGCCTTTATAAGGCTGCATTTCTCTTTTCTTTCCGTGGGCACAGGCTGAAAGATCTTATAGTAAATATAAGTCCCTTTCCAAGGGCTCATGCTGGACCAGTCTCTGCTCTAGGAATTAGACATATTGTCACCTGCTTACTGCTCATGCCACCCTATGAGGCAGGCGATACTGTTACGCACATTTTACAGATTGCATCACTGAGGCTGGGAGAGACAGGCAACTTGTCCAAGGGCACAATTGTCCTAAAGACTGGGCTGGAAGCTCCATTTGCAGCTAATTCCAGGGGATCTGCTCTAAACCACTGAGATGAACCTCAGTTTACATGGATTTGCTTCCGGAAAAGATGTCAGAATGAGCTATACATTGAGATGACGTATCTCTGTTCTTCTGGCCACCAGCTCAGCGAGTTGGCTGGGTGCCTTGGTGTTATTTATCTCCTAACTGCCTATGACTTGATTCAGAACCAACGTTTGGATTTTAATCCCAGTACTTCCCATCAGAATGTCTTTTCATTTCTATTGATTCATCCAGTTACCATTGATTAATTGACAATGACATATCAGTTGGGAATACAGAATGGAAAGAAAAGATGCTATTATAGATGTATAATCACCACCCGATCTATAGTACGATATGGTATAACATAATGTGCGTTATTGCAGGACGGTGTGCGTCCCTTGCCTGGCTGAAAGAAGCACACTCAGGGCAGCAAGTGGAAGAACGATTCCGAGTAGCGAGTCGGGCAAGTACCCAGAGAGATGACAGGGCAGAGTTGGGGAAGTAAAGTAATTTAATATGGTGGGATTCTGGGTGCAGACTTGTGGAATATGATGCTTACAGAATCTTTAAGAAAAACGTACATTATGAAGGGAAAGAGCCCATGGGAGGGGCTCTGATCTTACAGGTCATTAGCTTCCAGGTCAACCGGCCATGAGCTGCATCGTGAGTTGGGAGTGGTGATGGCTGCTGATAAAGGGTGAAGGGTGCAAAATGGCGGTGTTTGCCAAGACAGGGTGTGTGGACTCATGCTGGTGGTGATACAGGGTCAGTGGAGCTGTTCAAACGGGGCTTAACATGATCAGGTTTGCCTTCTAGAAAGATTTCTCTGGGAGTTCTGTAGAGGAGCACAGCTAAATTGGAGGCAGGGCACTTGAACACACACACCCACACACCACATGTATGCACACGGGCACACATAGGTTCACATATATGAGTGCAAATGCACATGAATACACCACACCTGGGCACACAATGGCACACACAGGCACACATATATGCCTGCACGCACATGTCTGTATGTGCATACATGTACATACCCCACACGGGCTCACATGCACATCCTGCATGTGTGCACTACACATGCACACACTCCACTACACATGTGCGCATGCACACACACACGTGAGCTGGTTGCAATAATGCAGAAGGAAAATGATGAGAATGACCCCAGAGTTACTGTGAGGTTCAAGTAGAGGAGGTTTCAGAATTCCTTCACAGACAGATGTCCAAGAGAGAGCATTTCAAGAAATAAAGGGAAGGAAACAGGTGTGGACGCTTCCCGACTGCTCTGCAACCCTGTGTTCCTTGCTTCCTTCCTTCTGGGAGCAGACGGTCATTTTTGTCAGTTTCACCAATCTGAGAAACACCAGTTCTCTGCTTCAAAACAAGTGCAACTGGTTTCTTTTCCTGTCATTTTTGTCCATGTGAAATTACCTCCAGTTTAAGATATTTGGAGTATATAAGCCCTAAAGTAATTTTTTTTTTCCCAAAGCAATAAACTCCTGTAAATCGAGGGGACGGATGCCACCTCAAACTCAGGCCTGGAATTGCTCATGTAAGGCTGTGGTTCCATAATTGTACCTTGTTTTAAATTCATATGTATTCATTTCATAAAAATAGTCTATATTTTATACTGATAAATTTATCAATAGAAAAAAGATACCACACAAAGATATAAAAAATTACCTGCCAAAATAATTATTTATGCTGGTTTTGAAGCTTCCCCTCTATTATTCATGTGCATAAGACTTTTTTTTTCGTTTTGACATTTACTTCACATTATAAAAATGTGTTCCTCTGTGCCAATGTCTTCATTTGAATAGCAGGTAGGGAGGAATGGACAGGCTCTGTCAGGACGAAGCCCTGTCAGGTTGCGTGCTCACCAACACAGATAGATCAGAGAGGCCAGGTCATCCTGCAGCCATCGAGTGAGGGGACAGATCTGGACAGAAGCTTGAAGACTTGTAGGTGAAAACAACATGCGACTAGCATCACCAATGGCTGATCAGAAAAAGGGTTGTTTTTTGTTGACTTGGGTCATGTTTATTTGAAGGATCAAAGGCAATGTGCTGTCATTAATATTAAATTGGGAGAAAAAATGATTTGGAAATTGAAAGACAGCTGGGAAGAGGGTGGGAAGAAAACAAAACCTTGAAGAGGCAATTCCATCCCTCACTTCTGTTTTCCTATTTGAAGCTTCCATGGTACCTCCAAGCTCAAAGAGGAGAGAAAGAACATAGAGTGCTGACAATGCTGCCTGTGCCTAGGGGTGGGAGGGTGAAAATGGAGGTCAGTGGGGTCAGTCTGGGAGCAGGAGAGGCGTGGGGAGGGAGGATCATTGGTGAGAAGGGATGGGATCATTGGTGAGAAGGAGAAGCCCAAATCTTGAACTCAGAGGAGCTCCTGTTGGCTCCAAGTAGAGAGTCTCAGGTTGAAAGAGCTGATGGTGCTTTTCTGGGGACCACACATTCCTTCCATCCCCTCCATCTGAGCATTGACCATATGCAGCGTCTTGTCTTTCTTACCAAGTTCCGTCCCTTGACGACTTCGGGCACCTGAGCCCCGATGAAACCCCCAACACTACCTTGCATGCATTGTATGTAGAGTGGAGATAAATCTCAATCCATGGACTTAAGTGTAAAGGAAATAGAGCTTTCTCCAGAAACCTCTCCAATCTCTATCTTGAATCTTCTTTACCCTGAGATGGCAGAAACATAAATGCATGTCAGTCAGCATCACCTCCACTTTGTATCTGTTTGGATGGTTTATAGAAAACAAGAGTTGGAAGGTATCTTGTCCTCAGTCGTCTGTCTCCCTATGATGGTGTCAAAGGAGAGAGATCTCGGTTCCTGCAGGTTGTTATCATGTGGCCCCCTCCCCAGGAGACTTTCTGTGGCTCTGTCCTGGTGGAGACACTACATAAAGCCCAGGGCTATAAAGAGCTCCATCTCCCCAGCAAAAGTGCTTCCAGGGAAAGGCCCATGCTCCGTTGGGAGCACCATGTTGTCTCCTGCCCCTCAGCATGCACTTCACCTACTCCAATTAATGCCATCATTCTCCCGACAAAGATCCCATGCCCCTCTTCTCTGAATGTGCTCTGATCAGCCCATGTCCACTTGCAATGGTGACTTTCTGTACGAATGTAAACCCAAATCCACTTTACTTTGGACAGCACAGAGGACAAAGGGGCAGTGCTTTGTGACATTCTCTATTGGGGTACCCATTGCAGGTGGACCAAGGCAGCCACCAAAGTTTTTGTTGCCGTGTTTTGTCTGTTTGCTGCGCAAACAGCTCTTTTGCTCTCTCGTGCTGAGCATGGACCCACCTGCACCCTCCTTCCTGCCTCCAACTCAATATCCACATCCTGACTCACATTTGTTTATGCAAAGTTCTACACAGACTGGTCAGTTTGGTAACATGTGAGCATTGTAATTTAACAATTTTTGTTCAGTGGTGTAACGTCTCTATCCCACCTATCATGACCTCCAGGATAGCTGGGGCCTTGATGTCTCATTCACCATGCCATCCTCAATGTCGAGCATCCAGCTTTGCACATAGGAGGTGGTTAGAAAATATTTATCGAAACAAAAATATATAGAGATTCTAGCTGACTCCACTTTATAAATTTACATTTATTGCTGCTAATTCATCTCCACCCTATATTTTTAAAGTTGCCCTTAGAGCTTAAATTAAGGCTGATCCATAAATATCCAAAGTCAAGCCATAGGTTGGAGGAACATGACATCCATGTGCTCCTCCAAGTCATTGATGAGGCAGGACATATAGGTGTGAATGTCCGCAAGGTGACATAAATTTACTATGGCCACATTTTAGATATTGGTCATTCATCCAGGGGTGGAGGGAATAATTGTACTACCATCCTATCCAGGCAGCTACAGGCTGTTTTTTTTTTTTTTCCTATTTACCTCTCCATTTACTTTTATTCCAGCTTTATTAAGGTATAATTGGTATAGAAAAAACTCCACATAATCAATGTATACAATTTGGTGAGTTTGGACTTACACACATCTTACCATCATGATAATCAAGGGAATAGACATAGCCATCACCTCCAAACATTTCCTTGTGTCCCTTTGTTTTGTTTGTTTTTGTGCTAAGAGCCCTTAACATAAGATCTACTCACATAACAAATTTTAAGTGCACAATACCTCATTGTTAGCTGGAGGTGCAGTGTTGTATGGCAGATCTCTGGAACGCTCTCATCTTGTATAACTGCAACTTTATGCTCCTTGAACAACTCCCCGTATGCGTCTCCCCCCAGCCTCTGGCAACCACAAGTCTATTGACTACTTCTCTACATTTGTCTGTTTTATATACCTCTCACAGGAGGAATCATGCAGTGTTTCTCCTTCTGTGTCTGGCTTATTTCACTTAGCATAATGTCCACCATTTTCATCCATGTTGTTGTCTGTGGCAAGATCTCCTTCTTTTTTAAGGCTGAATAATATTCCATTATGTGTATAGACCACATTTTTAAATCAAGTTCTCAGGATGCTGTTATCTTTGTGTCCTGATCAGAGATTCAAGGTCATGGGTTACAGATGTAAGGATTACAAGATAATACTAATGATCAGTATAACTGGATGAATCTGCAAATCACAATGAAACTCAGGATGTCAATAGTTACATTTAAAAATAATAGAATTGACTGAGTTTTGGAGATTTTGATTGAAACATGCAGAAAATGCAATTAGATTTAGGCCCAAACACTTATCTCTTTATAGTCTTACAGAGCAGTTTTAATTTTTTTTCCACCATATGAACAATCTGTTCATTGGCTTCACATGCTTACCTACTTCCCCACTCAGCACAGACTTGGGGCAGCACACCCCCGAAAACCTGGAAATTTTCTTCATTTTTTGTTACTGGAAAACCCAGCGTCAACTGGGATCTGGGTTTAGGATCTGTGATGCCTAAATTTTGTATCAGCTTGGCTGGGCTCTAGAACTCAGTTATTTAATCAAACACTAGTTTGCACATTGCTGTGGAGGCATCTTGTAGATGTGGTTAACATCAACAATCAGTTGGCTTTAAGGAAAGGAGATTACCTTCCACAATGTAGGTGGGCCTCATCCAATTCGTTGAAAGCCTTAAGAGAAAAAGCAAATATTCCTAGAGTGGAAGGAATTCTGTCTCAAGACTATAACATAGAAACCCTGCCTGGGTTTCCACCTTACAGATCTGCCCTAAAGATTTTAGACTCACCAGCTCCCATAATTGGTGAGCCAATTCCTTCAAATAAATCTCTGCCTGTATCTATAACCATATCCACATCTATACCTAATCTATCTCTCTCTATATACCTGTATATGCATATATACCTATATATGAACATCTACATGTATGTACATACATATCCTGCTGGTTCAGTTTCTCTGAAGAACCCTGGCTGATGCAGGGTTTGTGACTTAGATCTACTAAAGATCTAATCCAAATATTTCTAACATTTTCCACAGAGAATATCAAAAACCTATGTCACCTTCTTTTTCCTGGATTTAAAGTGGATATTTCTCTCATCTTGCTCTATTTTTTCATATTGCTTATTTTTACCTGACACTATATTATTTTAGGTTATATTATATATAACAATATGCTAAGGTATGTGATATTTTCTATATATATTATATCATGTTATATTATACTAGTTGTATGTGGGTGGGTGTGCTTACTGCCTCTCCCCACAACGGGATGGATAGGTATAGGGGACAGGAAGTTTATCTGTTACTGCTCTGTCAGGTCCCATCACTTGAACCCATTCTTGGCACGTGATGATTGTTCAATAAATATTTGCTGAAAGAATACAGGATGAGGTTTACAACTCCCTTTGTACACATTCATCTGATGTGTATGTCCTCTTACACTGAACAAACTTGAGCAAAAATTCACAGGGCTTTCTGCCCTGTCTTATGAATAGGTACCTTGCTAAGCAGTGAAAGTATGTGAATGTGCTAATGAAAATTAAAAACAAATCTCAGAATGGGGTGCAGGACAAAGGCCCGGCTAGGAGAAGGTAGGTCTGGCTGACTGGGGGCTTTGCACACAGCTAGGGAGGTGAGATTATTTCACTCTCAGAGCCTGCCCTCCTCTGCTGCTGGCTGTGTGGCTTTCCTGCTCCATCCCTTTGTCTCCTCTTCCTAAAGGGGGACAGTACAGTGCCTGCCTCAGAGGAATGGAGGAGGATCTAGGGAGGTAGTGTCTTGCCGAGACTCAGAGCGCTGTCTGGCACTGGGACCCTCCTACAGAAGAGTGGACACTGCAAATGCCGGGGCAGTGAGGGGCGTAAATCACTTTAACATATGCTCCCTTCTCCACCTCCATCTCCTGCCCTTCACCACCACCTGTCCACAGCATCCAAACTCTGGCCACAGAAAAAGGGGTGATGATTTAGTAGTCACTGAAGCTTAAAATCACCCTTTTATTTTCAGCTAATTGATATTCATATAGGTTAGGTATTGTAGAAGACTAATGTGTTGATACATGTTCTTCATTTTTTAGCCCTTAGTGAGTGAATGAACTCTCAGTTCTTAAATTGAAAGTCTCCTGACTCCAACCTTCCCATCTCCAATTCCACCCATGATCACAGTCTTCGAGAGGACTGTCTGTTCTGTGTTCAGCACTTAGTGAGGTGAAATATATAGTTTGGTACAAGTCAATTAAAGAATATATGATGAATTAATTGATGGATGGATAGATAGACAGATAGATAGATAGATAGTTAGATAGATAGATAGATGATGGATGGAAGTATACACAGGTAAGATGGATAGATGATAGATCGATAGATCGATAAATAGATAGATAGATGACAGATAAAAAACAAACAGAAAGGCACATACATGGATGGATGGACAAAGAAGCAGATAGATGATATATAGATAGATGGATAGATATAAAGATAGATAGACAATAGATAGATTCATACCAAGAAGACTGCAGACTCAACATCAATCTTTAGTACTTGTTGAATTTTGTGTCACAATGGAGATCTCCACTCTAATTTGCATCTGGAATCATTTTTACTCTTCTTTTAAATTATAAGATAAAAAAATCAAAGATTTTTCTTTGAAAAATAATTTGATATTATGATGCACATTTGAGTCAATTACAAAATCATCATAGCCTCTTGTATTAAACATGTTTGAAGCCAGAACCACTCCCCACATCTTCTTTCATCCCCAATTCTGGGCGGTCAAGGAAGAATCAGTCTCAGACTGTACATTTTTTTAAACCTTTGAACAAAGACCCATAAATGCATAATGCTATAATATTCAAATACTTTTTCAGCACACACTTGCAAATCTGTTTTCAGTGTGATCTGATATTTGACTTCTTGAAGGAAATATATAAATAACAAATTGACCCGGCATAGATATTTATCTTTTGTCTTGACATATGCAAAGCAATATTTTTTGAAGTAATAAAAGGCCAGACTGAAAGTTGAACTATAAAGATGTGACATCTGAGAAAAGATGCCAAAAACAGTGGGTGACCAATAAAAAAATAAACTGTGTTTTCCAAACACTAGGAAGGCTTGTCTCGAGAGACCACCAGTGGTCTTTGTGAACTGCTGCTGGAAGTCCAGCGGTTTCTGATCACAGAGCAATATTTGGCCATCCAACCCTGGAGTTCATTGTGTAACTGATCACAAGTCCAAATGGAAGACTGAAGGCTTTCAAACTGCCAATCAGCCCCCACCAAGCGAGGGTATTTCTCTCTGTGCACAAAGTTGTATTCCACCTTAGTGACTTGCAGGTGAGGACTGAATCCTGCTGTTTTACCCACAGGAAAACTGTGCCGGAGAAAAAAAGAAGCACCCTTCTCAAGATAACTGAGCACGGCCCCTGAGAGAGTGGTACTTCCTTCTCTGAGAGGCGCTGTCCCTTCAGCCTATAGTGTTATCTCAAGGCTGTGGGCTTTGAGTCGCACAGCACAGGGCTTTGGGGAGGCATCCAGAGATAGAAACCCCAAAAATTCGGGTGACTCTTCTGTCAGTGTGGGACAGACTCCCCCAGCCTATGGCCTTGGGGGCTAGGGCAGCAGGTCTTGGATGCAGCCCCACCCAGCCGGCACCAGATTTAAGCCCCTTAACTGTCGGTGCCCCTTGGTCTCAGTGACCAAGTGATGGACTTTCGCTCAGCACACTTGGGAATCGGAGATAGAAACAGGGACCCACCAGGACTCTCAGTGTAGCCATCCAGTGCCCTCCCCATCCCTCGTTGGCAGAGACTGGAGGTAATGCCAGGGCCCAGGGAGAGCTAGAGGAAGCGCACCTAGGAACACAGAGCAGGTGCAAGGCTCAGGAGCCAGCCCCAGTTCAGTGGGGGTGCGTTCTGGCAAAAGTAATTTCTTTTATTTCTATTAAGGCTTGAGTTGTCAAAGATCCTTTACATCATTTACCATTAACTTGATTGAACAAAAAATTTCCTTGAGTTTTATGTTGGGACTTTCAAGGCCAGGAGGCCGAGGCAGGCAAAGCAAGGAGGTCACCCAGATGGGCCCTCCGCGTGGGGCGCTCACGGTGACAGCAAGCTGTCTGGTTGTCTCTCAGCAATATCTTCACACCAAATAGGGGCTTCCAATCCCTAATTCCTCTCTCCATGACAGCCTTGAGGGCGCCGTGTTTATTTTAAATATCTTGGTAAAGATGAGCTATCAAAGCATTGTGTAAATGTTTTCAATGGTTCTGCCAACAAACGGCCTCTCTTGGGCGTTTTCTTTCCTCATCCAGCAACCTTCCTTTAACAGAGACCATCATGGGCAGGAGTACCTGCAAGATCTCTATGAATATTGGAAGATCAAATGCTATTAGCAATGTCTGATTGGAAAATATTAATTTCCAGTACAATGGGGCCTCTTAATTTTTGTGGTTTTACTTTCCTGCAAAGTTATACCTACTAGTTTAACTGCAGTAGAAATTTGTTTTTGAGTAATTGAGTAACTGCTCTCCATTCCTTAATAAATGGATGTTTGGGATAATAATGGAAGGCTTCTGTCTCTAGGCTTGTTCTCTTGTTGCTGAGAGCCAGGCGGTTCTGTCTGGATTGCTCCTTCCTGCACTGAGACAGTCAGAGGCTGCAAGTTGATGGGACCTCCTGCCACAGGCTTTGGCCACCACCCAGGGCGAGCTAGGACGCAAAGACCTGCATCGACAGCTGGCTGTGTCCAGCTCTGGCTGGCAGAGACATCGGGCATCTGGAGAAGAGAACAGGTGTGTCCACACATGGCCCAGGTGAGACCATGGTGGCTGGTGAGTCAACAGGCCCAGGTACAGCCCAGAGCAGGCGCAAGGCTGCAGGAGGCCGGGGCAGACAGATTGGCTCTGCAGAGAGGAGGCAGAAACGTCTTTACTGCACAGGGATTTTGGGGTGTGCTGCGCGGACCTTTGGCTCCATTTTGTGCAGTCCTGGAGAGTTGTGTTAAAGTGTTTTTCAGCTGTTAAAGAAAAAGCAGCTCATTAGGAGGAGAAAGGGCAACTTGGTCAGGAGTACAGGCCCCTCCGGAACTCAGTAGAAATCCCATCTGGGTTTTCCCTGATCACGGAGTTACGCAGGCAATTTCAAGATGATGAATCAAAGCTATCAGGCGAGTTTAAATTAAATTCCATACACAGACAGCTTTTTTTTTTTTTTTAACAAACATCGTTGTGTGTCTACTAGACACCAGGCAATGAACTACTGAGAGCAATCCACCCGCCCTGCTGTCCAGAACTGAGTGTCAGAAAGAAGAATGTCGTATATTTTAGGAAGATTTCCATTAAAACACTCAGCAGTCAAAAGGAAAATAAAAATCACACAATAGTATTTCCATTGAACTCAAATGACTCATTTCCGAATTATGAGCAGTCAAGGGGATGTTTCTGCATAACTCCTACCAAGATTTCCAGTTCATATTTTCCTGGGAAGGGTTTTTTGTTTTTATTCAGAATTTCTTGCTTTTATTTCGGAAATTTAAAAAGGAGAGGAGGATAGTTTTTAAGTGAATCCAAAGATGATTTCACTATAGATTCATACCAAATTGAGCGCTGCCGATTTAAACAGAGGAGCAGAAAGGAAGAAAAGGAGGAAGGTTCCTGGCAGCAAGCTCGTGTGTTCAGTGGCCTTTTTGGCAAGGGGACTAGCGATGAGCCCGGGATCCTCAACTCCACTCCTCTCCTCTCCCACCCAATGGTCACCACTGTGTGACAAAGAGAGGCACCCCCCTCCTGCTACAGTCCTGGTCCTGCTCAGCCCCACAGCGCCTCCACTCCCGCGATCCCCGGGGGGCCATCCTGTCACTTCCTGCCACCAACAGGGTCACCTCTCTGCCTGACTCTCTCCTGAGCCCTGCTGTTCAGGGTGAAGAAGAAATTCAGAGCTATTGAATGATGATAGGAGAAGTGAATTAAAAAAAAAAAAAAAGAATTAAGTGCCAGAAACAACAACAAAATAAAAGGTGGGGGCAGGTGTGGGAGAAAATGGCTCCTGAAGAATGTGAGAAAGATAAATAGGGCCCATACTTTGTTTCATTGTCAGGAGCACTCTGGGGTTATTTGAAGCTCTTATTTATGCTCTGTAAGCAGAACAATGCCAGAGAAGAAATGATTAAATACCAGCTCCGTGAGCAGCAGATATCTCATTGTGGCGTTGGGCTCACCACTGGGTGGTTTTGATAAAGGCAATATGAGTTGATAACTGATACCGTTTGCCAGGGAGTCATCTGGGGCTGCTGACAGCTCCAGCACTTTAATAAAATCATTAGAATGTAAATGTTTTTATTGCGGAATAAAGAGCCTCCAGCGAAGTTGACACCTCTCTCCCTCTGCTGAATGGGAGTGCCGATTAGCATTCAAATGATATCATGATAGGCTGGTTATCTTTATTAAAATTTTTCAAATCGAGTCTTCATTTTGCATGATTGAGTTTTAAACAAATGCAATATCCAGTCGGCTGGCGAGCTGGCCTGAACACTCCTGAAATAATTAAAGTGTTCCTTTTATTTTTTTTAAACATGTGTTTCATAAGAAATGAATTGGATTTGCTATTTTAATATGACAATATCTAGTTAGCTTTGCATAAAAACAGGGATGTTATAGCATAATTATTGAAAGTGTACAGCTTTTAAACATATGTTTCATAAAGCTGAATTCAATTTTCTGAAATATGACAATACCAGTCACTTGGTGAACTGTGAAATCAAGAGATGGCTTGATTATTGAGATCAATCCTGCCTAAGTCTTCATAATTGATGGCAGCTCATGGTGCTTACATGTAGTTTTTCCAAAGGAAAGAAGTCTCTTTTCCGTAGACGCTTTACAACCACCCCTGACTCTGATGGTGGAAAGGGCCTCGATGTATGTTTTGATGTCAGGCACTTGGCCGCAAAAGCACTGATTACCCAGAAGGAACCAAACCCTCATTAAAAGCCAGGAGAGTCTAGGGTGGATATGAGCAGAACTACACTGTCTTCTGGTGGAGTCGGTTTATCCATGGAAGGCTGGTTGGATCCATTTTGCTTTACATCTCTAGCCATCCTTTTCCTTGAGTCTGGACATCCTTTATCTACACTGACTGTTCTTAAAAGTCACATTGTGTTACAGAATCAACCAACTATTGTTAGTAAGACTACCATAGGAGGTTCTTGGTTATAAGGAGTTGAGAAAATCAATAGAATAAATGTTTCTTAAAAATATGTCCCTAGAATAACTGCGGTGTTGATTCTAAAAGGGAGATGGCAGCAGAGCTGATTTCCTTTAAGAGACAACAACGTTTGAAGAGCCGGCAGAAGTCTCTATTGGCTTAATAGAGACAGGAAGGGGTTGGAGTGTTCCCACTTGATGTGAGCTGCTTCTGCTGTTTATTTGACTGAGACCAAAAAGATTTTGAAAAAAATGACTATGTATGTTGCCTGCCTATATTAGCAGACTCTGAATTTTGTAGTAATGTCTTTATAACCAGGGTATAAATGATGAATCAGATGGGTTTGACAGATAGGTACAATCATGTCTGTTAGTATGATTCACAGAGCTAGGGTCAAAGTGTACATAGTGGGATAAGAGTTTAGAAAACTTGACAGTAGATTCTGAGTTGGCATATATACACTACTTTAATGTTTCTAAGTCACAATTTAAGTAGAAGACACAGAGTAGAATGTTGAACTCTCAGGGAAAATTGAAACAAGTGTTTTCCTCGTCAAATCACTATAACAGAGAGGTGGCATTGGTGGGCAACACAGAAAAAGAATTCTTTCACAAGATATGCAAGATGATAGATTAGTATTTTGGAGCTGTAGTCATTATAGAAGAATTCTTAATATCATTGCAAAGGACAGAACCGTGAAAGCACAGAGCCAAGTGCACCCAGGAAGATTCTGTAATCCTGTCTGAAGAGCAGCTGGATGATCAGTTTGCTATTTCTACCTCAAAGAGAGAAAGCAAAGGTAAGAATTCATGGAAGAGTCTCAATTTGGAAAATCCTTTGTGGCAGCCCACTCAGGGGGTATATATCAGCAACTGGAATTTAGACTGAGAAACAAAAATGTGATGTGATAAAATGAAAAACAGCCCCACTACTGAATATTTGACTGAGACGGAGGAACTGAGAATTGAAATAGAAACCACAACTTTTCAAAAGAGGCTGCAGTATGAGTTGCAAAACAGATAAATTCTGGCAAAACAATTTAATACCCTTCACAGATCACCTAAGCTCAAAATCCTTACCACCAGTGTATGCTGACCCAGTCCCCTAGGACAGGACCACAAACTGATCTACGAGTAACTGCAAGGACTCACATTTTCTAAAATAAGACCAGTGGTTGTTCCAGCAACCTCCAGGTTTACAAATTCCAACCATTCCCTGCCAAGAAGCCCGTGAGTAACTCCAGTTCCTTCAACTCCTGTGCACAGCCTTCCCTAACAGCCCCCTTTGTGAGACACTCCAAGTCCCCCGTGGCATATGAGGTCCCTGGCTGCAGCAAATAAACGCTGAATGTAACTGACTACCTGTGGTCTTCTACTGATGGCTGTTGGTATGAATCCTATTTTGGGAATCTTAATTCTTCTCATTTACTCGAAGTTTTGCAGGGAGGGAAGATCCACAAATGAACTGAATAAAAAATTCCTCCCCTGATACGTGGGAGAAGAGAATTCTCTTCTCACACATGCCCTGCCACCGTGGCCGAACGATCCCATGGCTGGGAGTGTTACCAAGCACTGGACACTCTAGGTAGGCCCTGGGCTGTGACCATTAACTGTGGGTTGGAGTTATTTCTCCATAAGTGCTCTCAGCCTGGACAGATCACTGTTGGTTCTTGATCAAGCCCCTCTGAGAGGTAACTACTGAGCTATGTGTTGCAGAAGATACTCAAGATGTGAAGAGGCCCCTGCCTTCAAGGCCACAGAGGAAATAAGGAGAGACCAGTGCTCAGTGTCGGTACTGCTGTAGGTGCAGTAGAGAAGAGAAGATCATGGTAGCCTAGATTTTAGCTTAGAGGGCATAAAATCAACTAACCTCAGCAATAAATGAACAAAGAGGGGGAAATAAAGTATGACTTCTGTTGTGGAATGGGCTGTCTTAACAGTCCATTTCTTTAATAGACTATGTACCCGAGTATAGACTTAATAGGTGTCTCCCTAATTGGTACTGTCCTATCCCCACCACCTGATCTACCCAGTCAGGCTTTCAAGAGTTCATCTGTAGTTCTTAGTTTGTCAAGTTCTTAGTTCTTACCTCTTCTTAGCTCCTTCTGTTCTTTATTTTCACATTCTTTCAATCATTTGACTTTTGTCTGGCCATATTTTGATTGCTGAGCTTATGACTCATTTGATTAATATTGACCTCCTGTAGGGTTAGTAGTAGCTCATACTCAAATTAGGAAGTTTCAATCACAAATGTTATGGTGTGATTTACTTCCAAACAGTGGCTATTTTATTCTTTTTCAATATTTATATCAGAAATTTTACTTTTCAAATACAAAAAAGTGAATGAAAACATGAGGAAACATGCCTGTCTCTCACCTGCATCAGAGTTTTGTGTTTTCCACATTTGAAATTCCTTACTTTGTCAGTTCATGGTCACTGTATGGTCTTTACTGATGCAATTTTTTTTCCCCTTTCTTAAATGTGCTGCCTTAAATTGTTCATGTTCAGAGTAGAACTAAGTCTTGAGTGAAAATGTTTTGTTGCCAAAGAATGAAATACAATAAAATAGGGCTACATGGCCCACTGGTGGTCATATCCAGACCCCAGGGAGAGCAAACAACTCAACATCATATACCTGGTGTAAAGAGAAAGCGAAAAGGAGAGAGGCAGAGACAGAGATAGAGAGGAAAGAAGACTCCCAGAGCCAAGAACTCTCCTCCAACAGGAAAGGTGACCATTTCCTTCAGACTATTTTAGTAGCACAAGGACCACATTTTCTCAAAAGTATTCACTGTGCTTAATGTGACAAGAAAGATCCACTCTCAGAATCATCCACTGACACGAATCTCTCTCATACAACCGTAGGGGATGGGGTTCTGTCATAGGACAACACGCCCCACATGGGAGCTCAGATCAGGGTCGCCCTCTCATCCAGGAGGTACTGGAGGAATTGGCCCACAGACTAATGGGTTGGGATAGAAAGACCACTAAGATTCCAGCCACCTCTTAGAGTCTATGATGATTTTAAATACGAACTCCAAATGTAGCTCATCTCACGCTTTCTTTCAGCTAACGCTGCTGATTTGGACTCCTCCTCAGCCTGAGAATGGGAGAGGTTCGAGGCCACAGGGGTGTGCACCTGGCCTTTGAAGGGGGAAATTGAAGGCGGGGGAACATTTATGCTTCCTGTCTTAAGGAAGGACTATCCATAAGTCATTTCTATGACTCGTTTTATTTTTTTTCTGTGAACACACATGATTACCATACATTTGTGTCTAAAATCAGGGAGTATAATCACGTGCCTGATGTACATGTTCCACCCCATTTCTATGTCTTGCAAGAAAGACTCTAATAAGAAAAGTCCATTTCTCCTACCTGAGCCACATGCCTCCTCCAAAGGAGTATCAGATTTTCCATACCGATATCATCAAACACTGGCAGTCTCAGCAGTGACAACACAAAACAAATTGTCAGGGGAAGGAGGAAGTTTTTTTCCTTCTCCAGCAGCTGGACTTAGAAAAGAAGAAAGGCATGAAATTTGTGGGTAGATCTGTTTCAACAATGGCAAGAACTACCAATTGTGTAATCCCATTTCAACAGGGGATTTCTCTTTATCTTAATAACTAGCGAAATGGGTGGACCTCAAGTTTCATTTCAGTTTGGAAACATGCCCAACATTTTCGAGATGTTTATTCCAAACTCAGCCAACTATATAAACCTCTCCAGGCTCTAAAATCTTTCTGGGAATTGCACCAAAGTAGATTTTTTGGTGAGATTTCTAATACTTCCGGCTTCTGGAACAGCCTCCCTCCTAATCCTGCAGTAATTCAGCATCTAATCCAGACCAGAAGAAAGAGCTTGAGCAATTCTGGAAAAGAAAAATAATGAGCCTGAAAAAACTTAAGTCTAAATTTCAGATAAAGTTTCAAGGGTGTTCTAACTGTATCCAATTCTTGCATCCCTTTCTAACAACTTCAATGACATCTTTTTCCTGGAGATCATGTGTTTTAATCTCAAAGCATTAGGAAAAGAGTATGTCTCCACATGGCCAGCTTCTTCAAAATAAGGAAGACCATGAATAGGTAGGAATTTTAACACTCAGCTTGCTATTTTTGCAAAGTATTGCTTCATCTTCTGCAGTCTTTTCCAATTCCAGGGATAAGCAATTCTATGGAGCCTTCCGCGTTCCCCCGAGAAGTTCATTTTGTCACTTGGGAAGGAATATTAAGAATGAGCCCTGCATGTCAGTCACTTCCCATGACAGCCAAGTTCATGCTTATTTGCCATATCTGTGCTTAATTTTGAAGTGTTTTCAAGACTTTGCAGACTTAATTGTGTCTGAAGACATAAGAATGTTCCAAGTGCAGAGTGGTGCAGGGACAAATAAAGATGGAGTTTGTGTAATTGGAAGTGGCAAGGAGACAAACATTGCACAAGCCTGTGAAGGATCCCGGGGAACAAAAAGAGGTTTAAAAGGTTGGATTTGGTTCTGCAGCAGTGAAGAGTGTGGGGTTGTGCCGTCCATGGGAATCAGCCGGAGCAGAAAGCTCTGGATGAACTGGAGGGGTGAGAGAAAGATGGCGGGAACCTGAGAGCCCCCCTTCAGCCCCAAGTCAGTTCCTGGGAGACCTGGCCTCGTGGGGAGCTTTGAGCTCAGGGCCTGCGGGGTTATTCAATCCACTGGTGCTTCTAGGGGCTCACAGCCCATTCCATTCTGCCCAACATCAAAGTAGGTGGAGAGTAAGGACTCAACAGCTCATTCTGGGAGCTGCCTGTGACCCTGAGGAAGTCACCGGGATGTCTCAATGATGATGATCTCAATGTTGGGAAGAGACACCCAAGGGAAGGCAGGCATGTAAGGAAGAGAGAAGGCTCTGCTTCAGTGTTCCCTGAACCAACCCACACTGTGACAATGACACACCCAGGAAGTAGCTTACCATATTCCTAGTCACCATGGACTTGCCAAAACAATACAACGTGCACACCCACATAGCATGGACCGGGAAAAGCCTCTGATCCATCTGTGTTTAGGATGCGGTGTCTATACATTTTGAGAGTCTGAAATTTTAGTTTGGGTAATATAAATGGAATTGTTTATTTATTATTTCTTTGGGCAGTCGATAGACGTTTCTTGAGAGCCCTTCCACCTGCAGGTCAGCCTGCCGGGGCAATAACGGGAAATGAAGATGAACACAGTAACACCCTTGTCCCGGAGGAAGGAACAGGAGAGAGACAAGCAAGCACATCATCACAGGACAGATGGTGGCGTCCCTAAAGAGCTGTGAGGGTCCTCAGGGGGGTCCAGCCGAGACAGAGCAGGGGGAGGAGCTGGTTGGAGGTGACCCACTAGCTGAGTCTAGAAGGACACAGGATTTTCTCTGAGTTCTAATCACTTGTGAATTCTGTTTATTTCCCCCAAACATACTATAAAGTATAGAAGATGCTGTGACATTTACAGCCACCCAGATATCATAGATGCTAATAACTTGTCTCCTCTGCTTTTTCTATTGTGGTAAAACATACATAACATAAAATCTACCACTTTAATAATTTTTTGCGTGTTTGTGTGAGGAAGATTAGCCCTGAGCTAACATCATCGCCAATCCTCCTCTTTTTGCTGAGGAAGACTGGCCCTGGGCTAACATCTGTGCTGATCTTCCTCTACTTTATATGGGACGCCGCAGCCGAGCACTCGCACTTAACCACTATGCCACCGGGCCGGCCCCCATTTTAATAATTTTTAAGTGTACAATTCAGAGACATCAAGTGAATTCACATCGTTGTGCAACCATCACCACCATCCAGCTCCAGTACTCCTGACATCTTGCAAAACAGAAACCCCATACCCATTTGAGACTAACTCCCATTCCCCCCCAATTCCCCCCCAACAGCCCCTGGCAGCCACCATTCTACTTTCTGTCTCTATGAATTTGACTGCTGCAGGCACCTTGTATGGGTAGAATCATATAGTATTTGTCCTTTTCTCTCTGGCTTCTTTCACTGAGCATAATGTTTTCAAGGTTCACTCATGTTGTAGCATGTATAAGATTTGCATGGCTTCTTAAGGCTGAATAATATTCCATTGTATGTGTATACCACATTTTTTATCACTCATCTGTCAATGGACTCTTGAGTTGCTACCAGCTCTTGGCTATTGTTAATGATGCTGCCATGAATGTAAATGTTTACACCCACAGTAAAAGTTTGTATCTCCCTCTTCATTCAGGTCCTCTATCCCCCTCTCAAGAGGACACTACCATCCTGAGGTTACTCTTCATCTTCCTCAATACGTTATTGAAATTGTCAATTTAAGTATATATTCATAACTATTCATAATATTTTGTGTGTTTTAACATTAACACACTATCTAAATAGTATAGTTTTACAAAAAATTCAATACGCATATTTCTATTTTTTAAAAAGTGAGAGGAAAAGAGAACCAGGATTTTAGCAAGATCTAGTAGAGTTGAAGTATGATTTCTGATAGTTGTGCCAATAATTACTTTAGTTTTCATTTTATTTCCCTTCGGATACCTTACTTGGTACCAGCGCTATGATGAACTTAAAATTAATTGTCAATAGAAGTTTTCAAAATTTTTTTTTTGAGGAGTGAGGGCTCCGTACTGGGGACAGGCCCTTTAAGAAGGAAGAGCGCAAGGCAGCAAGATGTGTGGACACCTAGTTTTAGTGAACATAATTCTAGCTGCAATCACAGATCTGAGGCTTAATTCTGCAGGGCTTTCTTTCCCACACATAAACTCCATCTGGTGGCTAGGTGTTGGGGGGCAGTTGCTGGGGTCAGACCAGCAGCATCTGCCATCTCCACCATGTGGCTTCCAAGGTGACCCTGAGAGTGGGCATCCAGCAGGCAGAGGGGGAGAGTGAGCCGGCACGATTTTGCAGGAGAAATGGGGCTGGCCCTAGAGGGGCTTGTACTGCCTTCACCCACATGTGGATGGTCAAGACTCAGCCACAGGTCATAGTTGATTGCGGGGGCCTGGCCGGGGGGGCTGCAGTCTAGCCACGCCCCCAGAGGAAAGGATCTGGGAGCAGCAAAGTGGTCTCATCCACTTTCATTTCACCTGCTGTAATTCTGTTCTTCACTCCATCCACTGTTCTGGGGAGACGCCTGGAGACAGGACTCCTCCCACACAGGGGAAAGTATACAATTATGAAGACTCCAGGCCTCCAAGATGCCTGTGTTCTCTACAACATCCAAGTAGGTATGAGTCTCTCCAGAATCGCCCTTGTTCTGCTGTGTATCTAACGTTCTCACTCGCTTCCCCCTGATTCCCATTGACTTTAACTTTTTTTCTTTCTGTTCTTCTTTTTCCCGTCCTTTCTTTAACTCTCCTCCCGGTTCTGTAAGGTCTGTAAGGCAATGTGTGAACAAGGTAAGGAATGCTGGCATTGGGACACAGGAAGCCTAGTCGCAGGCCAAACGTCACACAGAGCTGTCACCTATCCCAAGATTGCAGCCCCGCCAACTGGAAGATACTGGGTGCCCGAGGGCCACAAGAGCTCTTTCTGAAGTTCCATGCAAAGACCAAGCCTGTGAGGCCTGCCCCGTGGCTTAGCGGTTGGGTGCGCATGCTCTGCTGCTGGCGGCCCGGGTTCGGATCCCGGGCGTGCACCGACGTACCACTTGTCCGGCCATGCTGAGGCCGCGTCCCACATACAGCAACTAGAAGGATGTGCAGCTGTGACATACAACTGTCTACTGGGGCTTTGGGGGAAAAAATAAATAAATAAATAAAATTATTAAAAAAAAAAAAAAAAAGAGACCAAGCCTGTGAGTCACAGCTGGAGAAATATGGCGCCAGGTCCATGGAGTCAGCTACAAATTGAGATGGCTCAGTGTGGCCTCACGTGAAGAGCCCCTTGGGAGTCCAAAAAATTCTGATTCCCAGAAGTCTGCTCTGCCACTCAACCCGTCTCACTGCCAGCATAAACCACAACACCACATGAGCGAAAAAAGAAAAGTTTTCTGTTTCATGTTAAAAAGTAGAAATATTATATTATTGATTCAGAAAGGAAATGTGCTGAGCGAGAAGTCCAAGTCCAGCTGAAGCGAACCCCGGGGACGGCTTATGGGATGGGATATGAGCATGGGTTTAGAATGAAAACAGATGTTGTTCTTCACTAAGGGAAAAAAAAGTTTGCATTTTTGGTCAAAACAGCAGCAGGCTCACACCTGGACAAAGGATTTCAAAATGAAAATGTCCAATTGTGTCTATTCTTGAGAAGGGCACAGAGAGAGGAAAAAGGTAGCTAGGATCCTGCAAAGTAACAGGATCCATGCGGAGCCTGAGGCAGTCCAAGAGGAAGAGGGAGCCCGATGCAGCTCTTTTCGTCTGATCACTGGAAGACAAATGGTAATAAGAGGGCCATTGGAGCAGCGGCTGTGACACCCATTTCGTTTTTATGCATGGAGTTCCTGTAGGCTAAGACTCACATCCTGCCTCTCCTTTCTTGCATATTTAAACTCTGGCATGCTTATGTCAAGTCAACCAGGCGATTTTTTTTTTAAGTTTGAAAGCTTCTTTGCCTTCACTCATCTGTCATTGCTGTCAACAGTACTTAGAGTTTTTCACCTGCAACTTGCAATGTGCTTACTCAGGTCTTTCATCCTCTCCACGTCAAAATAGTTTGATACCGAGGGTAATTTTGCAAAGAAGAGAATCCCAGGGGAGAGCTTTAGGAGCTGCCTCTGTTTTTAACCCTGCTTCCAGAAAGAATTAGACACAAACACTTCCACTTTAGTTCATTTGCTTCTTGAGTGAAAGGATCACTTCTGATATCTGAATATGATACTGTGGAACACTACGGATACGAATTGGAGAATCACCGCTTGGCTACTAGAGTCTTGGGCTGTGTTGACCAGATGGTGACCAGATTTAAGCAATCTTAGAATCTCTTGGTCAATGACTAAATTTCCTGTGCATATCTGCTGCCTGTTAGCTTACAGAAGTCATACTAAAGTAGTGTCTTGACACATGGGAGAAAAGCTGGCGGCTTTTCAGAGGGCCCCTGTTGGGTCTGCGTAAGGCATGTTCAGCGTTTGACTGCAAAGCCAGGCCCAGGGTTGGGTGGCTGCTTTTGTTTTGCTGGTGTGGGCACCACTGCTTCCTACGGAATGAACGAGTGTGAACAAAGCAGGGAGAAATCAGATATCCATCTCAGTCTGGGCCTTCATGTGAAGAGGAATAATGGAAGAACACGCATCCCTCAACTGTGAGAAGAAAGCTGTTTCTTTCCAGTCTCTCCCCTTCAGTCCTTGTCAACACCTACCCCAGGGTTGTCCCCTATCATGTGGAAAGGAAAGACTTAGTGACCTCCTGTACCATGTTGACCCACAACACCAACAGACCTGATGTGCTTCTGCACTCCCTTGTCTGACCTACCACCCGGGCCTACATCTGAGATCCAGGAAAAGATTTCAAGAGAGCAGTGATAATCCTGGGAGCTCCTGGAAGGGACATCAGCTTAACAACAACCTGATTATAGTATAAAAAACAACCACAAAAATATTCATTTTAAAATATCAGCTGTGATCATTAAAATAACATTTTACATTCACCAAATCAAGTCTGGACTCTTCAAAATATTCTGGAATTAAAATAGCCATCCAGCACATTGGTGCTCCTAGATAAATAATCTAAGATATCTAGGTAACTCAGGTAATGTAAACACTTTAATTGATAGGAAGATGTGGTCTGCAAGAGGAGAAAGGGATCAAGAATAAATCAGTGGCTCCACGGGAACAACAGAGACAACCACCCATGTTAGTTGAGCATTTACTACGCGACAGGCCAGTGCTCGGTGCCTCCCGCGCAGCATCCCACTGACCTGCCCAAGGCTGGAAGGCGGCTACAGCTGTTTCTGTGGATGAGAACAACGAGGTTTAGAGTCGGAGACTCCACCCAGGCCCTTGTGGGTCCAGAATGAGAGCGAGCCTTCAGGCTTTCCTGGAATCTACAAGTCGGTCTTACAGATAAAAGGCTGACAACACTTCAATATTAGTTTTGCCTTATTTGTAGCTGTGGCCCACCCTCTTCTCCTCTAAAATCAGATCCCCAAAAAGAACACATGAGACACGTGGCATGAGGAAATGAGTGGATGAACCATCTCCCGAGAGGCCGTGAGGGTATAAGAGAAGCCAGCAGGCCTCCGAGATCCTGGCCCTGGCCCCTGCTCTCAGGAGATCCTGCTGCATTTGCATGCTGCAAAGACACCTCTCAACTCCTTTCATTCACACTCAGGGGGCTGGTGTCCCCTAAAACCACAGGGATCAAGCTCTGATTATTTTAGCCATCAGCTCCATCATTTTGTAACAAATAAAACAAAACAATTTAAGATACTGAGACTTAAAGTTTTTATTTCTTTAGCTCTTGCAAACCACAAGTTGGAACATATGCATAGCTTTCAAATGGAAGTCTATTTGACTTCATAACGTCCGGTTTTGGTGGCTTCGCTGACACAATACCCTGTTAATTATCATTCCCAGCTCCTCTCCTTCTGCCCCGCAAGTGAGGACGTCTGAATAGTGCCAGGC
Source organism: Ceratotherium simum simum (assembly GCF_057802395.1). Classification (NCBI taxonomy): domain Eukaryota; kingdom Metazoa; phylum Chordata; class Mammalia; order Perissodactyla; family Rhinocerotidae; genus Ceratotherium; species Ceratotherium simum. The sequence continues at coordinate 3,387,274 of NC_141917.1, forward strand.
TGATGGGATGGGGTTCTGTTTGCTTCACCAAGAGTAAGAAGTGATAATGAGCATTCAAGGAGGCTTGGGGCTGCTCTGGAAGCTTACTAAAGATTAACGAGCCTCTCACTCACCAATCCCTGTGGAAAGAAAGGGGTCTCTGGCTTTCAATGGGAGTTTTGTAGGTATAGCTCACAAAGGCACAAGCATAGAAAAGATCTGACCCCTGGCGGGCCCATGGGTAGGTGGGCATGGCCACATTCGTCAGCATGTGACCTTTGGAGAAGTGCTCATTTGAACCAACTTCAGAAGTGACCACAATAACCTAACACAAAGGGGAACGTAAATTGGCAGAAAAACACAGTGTAATAGACCCGCTCACACTGTGCTCAAGGGGACTCCAGGGACCAGCCAATCCATGCAAGAAGAATAGTACAGGCTGGAAGGGGCGCCGCAAGATTAATCACCACCGCGATGCAGATTTAGCGCGTTAGGTGAAAAGATAAATGTGTAAAAAGCTGTGTCAGAACCCACGGTGTGGCCCACATGGCAATTCAGGGTCAGTAATTGAACTTCACTCTAATTATCCTGGGGAGATAATATTAACTTATAGTCGAGAGTGAGTGAGCGAGCGAGTCCATAACTCATCACTCCATGGGCTGCTCATCGCATTGTGTTATTGAAATATGACGGCTCCATTTTTATCCTGTCATAATGACAACTGATGTGCTCATTTTCTTTCTCTGCGCCTCTGGGGAATGATGAAATAGTAAGCAAACATTCTTTCTGGTGAAAGAACAGCACTTGATCACGCTGCCTTCAGCTCTGGAAAAGAACTTGCAAACTCAGGGCCAATTTCCTGGAGTGGAGCAGACTCTGCCCGGTCGCCTTGCCGGCCAGGGTGGCGGTGAGCTGGCCGGCCAGCAGCGGGGCTACAGTGTCAGCAGCCTGTGCCTTTCTCCACGACTCCAGACCCCTCTTGGCTCCAAAGCCTGATTCTATTACTCATTTCTTGGGATTCTTAAACAGCCAGGCCTCTTTAATTTACTCTTGTTGCAGGGTGGAGTGTTCCAGAAGGAGCAGAGATTTATTAAAAACTCAACTCTCGTTTTATTGCTATGTTTACAGCTCAGGCTTCGGAACTCAACATTTCCCACTTCCTGCAAAGGGCTGTCATCGCAGCTGTGCCTTTAGATTTAGGATCCTAAGCAGCTGAGGTTCATGGTCCACCTTTTAAGCTGCTTCCTTGGTGATGTTTTTGTTTTCTTCACAGATGTATATTTGTATCCTCAGGAGCATTCTTAATAAATAGGAGACAAATGCACGGATGAAGGCTTTTACCACAAAATTTTGAGATAAAGTCCCATAAAATTCACAATAAACGCTGTTTATCAGGTAATTTGAAATAAGGCTAAGGAGTGTATTTTAGTGAGTTGGAAAGAAGGGGAGTCCATTCTGAAATACAGAAGGTGTGAGGAAGGACCTGTTAGAAGCTAGAAGCTACCTCCAAGGCAAGAGGAAAAATGCAAGGGTACCCCAAGGGCTGACCCTCCTGGGGAGAAGAATGAAAACAAATTCAGCTTCAATTAAGAAACATAAGCTAGCGGGGCGCAGGCGCCTTTGATGAAAAGGCTGCTGAGAGAGTGAAGACCGAGATGGAAGGGGAATGACCAGCAGGCCCCTGCCCCGCCCTGAAGCCTCTCCTGACCGGGAAATTAATGGAGATTTTCATTCTCAGGGAGATGGCGGTAAATAAAGGCATTCAGAAGCCCTCTGCCCTCTCTCCAGGGAAGTTTATACACAATTCGACAGTTTGCTATTTTAACTGAGAACAGAAAGCCAGCGCAGAATTCAAGATCTCAGAGAAAAAGGAAGTTTGTGTAAAACAGTCTTCGTTTGGTCCTGACCTCGTGGTGCTCAGGCACGGCCTCCGAGGGCAGAACTGTCTGCGCTATTGTGGGCCGGGCAGAAGTCGGACGCCCGGAGTGATGCCTCTCTCGGTTACACAATGTCATTGTTTGTCATAAAAAGAAGCTCCAAGAAAGCGTCCCATGTGCGAGGAAAATGTAGTTTCATACCAAGTGCAGCGACAAAAATAAGGCACCAGATCACCTGGTTTCTGCATTTCTGGTCCCAGCCAGGGGTTTCAATGAAATACAGAGCTGAGGGTGCATTTTTTAGACAATTCACGGGACAGACTGAGCCTGACACTGTCGGTGTATTTGGAGTCACTGGGAAGGCAGAGAGTACACACAGACTTATTGAAATCTGCTTGGACACTTGCAGGCATCAATCAAATTTCAGGGTCACTGCCGTAGTCAGAGTCTCTCTCCTCTCAATTATTCTGATTCCTGGACTAGATAATCAGAACAACATCACTCATTCATAATCACTGTATGCAGGCTTTCAAAGGAGGGAAAGGAAGGACTTTCCTATCTATGCTCCTTTTTGGGTTTTCTGGTCCGTCATCGCCTTAACACAGGAATAAATACACAGACCATAGGGCCTGGTAGTTGGAGATAATAACTAGTGGGAGATCTAGGCTTCATTGTGGAAAACTAATTAAAACACTAGTAGTAACATAGACAACCAATTCGGATCAGGAAGGTCTGGGTGGGTACCTAAGATGCTGGCCTTTCTGTGAAGGAGCCAGCGGGTGGGGGATAAAGGGCATTTACTATAGGATCCACAACTCCCACCAGGCTGCGGCACTTTGCAGTATTATCCTGGACATCTGAGTACCAACATGAAGGGACCAGAAGGATGAGCTTGAACAGATCTACTCACACAAATTGCCGGTCCGGAATAGAACAGCCCCAAATCCTTCCCCACACTCCCTGGACTCAAAGTCCCTCTCATAGTTTCCTAAATATGATTTTAAAACATCTACTTTCTTTAGAGATGTCCCAGTCAGCTGGGAAGACAAAACAGCACTTTAAAAGGCATTAGGTTCGTATTTACATGAAGGATCATGACAGCTTGGTAAAGCATTACTGTCTGTAAAGTATTATATATTTTAAGGGTCCTCGTAATTTATGTTTTAAAATTTTCTTCCTACACATTTGCAGTATATAATGGAAGGTTCCTATGACATTTATAAAGGAACGGCTATGATCTGCTGGCTAAATGGTATGCAACGTTCTATAAATTATAGTCTGAAATCTGCTCTAATGTTCAAGTATTTCTGTGACAGATTTTTCTCCAAGAAAAATTGGAAGGAAATGTGGAAAGGTATAATCCGTTATAACCGTGTTAAAGGCGTGACTAGAACATTACTCTCAGAGTACTCAGGGTAGCAAATGAGAGGATATTTGTTTGGTGGTTTATTCTACGAAGCCTAGACTTTGTTATTTATATAGACTCTAGTCAACAACTACAGGCATCTTAATAGATAATATCAAGCATTATTCTTCAATTTTTGTTCAAGATAATAATGGTTAACTTAAGTCATCCCTCTGCCTCATATTGTCGCTTCCTTCTGAGGAGCCCTAGTTTGGGCTGTGGGCAGGTCACCTGGAGTGAGGGAATTTCTCAGCTCCCTGGCAGCTCAGCGTGACCATGTGACTAAGTTCCCGTGAGTAATGTAAGTGTGAGTGTGGTGTGGCAGCTTTGGGGGACTGTCCTCTACAAGAGCTGACGTATGACTTCGAATTCTCCTTAGCTCTTGCTCCCAGCTTGCCTCATGAAATGTGATTTGTGACTAGAAGCCCTCCTGGAACTCCTGGTGGGCCCATGCCCAGGGGATGGAAGTGTGGAACAGCTGAATCCCTGGTGCCTGCTGTGGATTGCCGCCATCCAAACTTTGATGTAAGATGGGGGTGTGGGGGTGGGGGGTAAACTCTGTAAAGAGCCAGAGAGCAGATATTTTGGCTTTGTAGACCATGAAGTCTCTGTTGCAGCTACTCAACGCTATGGCCACAGTGTGAAAGCAGCCACAGACAGTTTATAAAGCAGTGGGTATAGCTGTGTTCCAATAAAATTTTATTTACAACAACAGGCAGGAGACTGGATTTGCACCCCAAGCCATAGATTGCTCCTTCTGTACATAAGAGATTAAAATCTCTTACAGACTGATCTCTTCGTCAAAGGCAAATCTCTTCATAATGTCTTCCAGGTCCATACACGTTGTCACAAATAGGAAAATCTCCTCTTTTGAGGCTGAATAATATTCCATTTTATGTACATATTGATATATGTATATATATATATATCACAATTTCTTTATTCATTCTTCTGTAAATAGGTCCTTAGGTTGTTTCCATATTTTGGCTATTGTAAATAATGCTCAATGAACATGGTAGCATAGATATATCTTCAAGATATTGATTTCATTTCCTTTGGCTATAGACCCAGAGTGGAATAAGCCAGACATAGAACAGAAAATACTGCGTGGTCCCAATTATATGTGAAGTCTAAAAAATTTGAATTCATGAACCAGAGAGTAGAAAAATGGTTACCAGGAGGGTGGGTGAAATGAGCAGATATTGGTCAAAGGGTATAAAGCTTCCGGTATGTAAGATGAATAAGTTCTAGATGTCTAATGTACAGCATGGAGACTACTGTGTTGTATACTCGAAATTTGCTAAGAGAGTGGATCTCAGGCATTCTCACCACACACACAAAAAGGTGGCTACGTGAGGAGATGGAAAGGTCAATTAGCTTGACTGCAGTAGTCATTCCACAATGTATACGTACATCAAAGTGTCATATACACCTGAAATATATACAATTTGTATTTTAAAAATCTCTTTTGTTCAAGCCTTATTTATTTATTTATTTTTGTGAGGAAGATCAGCCCTGAGCTAGCATCCATGCTAATCCTCCTCTTTTCTTTGCTGAGGAAGACCGGCTCTGAGCTAATATCTATTGCCAATCCTCCTCCTTTTTTTTTCCCCCCAAAGCCGCAGCAGATAGTTGTATGTCATAGTTTCACATCCTTCTAGTTGCTGTTATGTGGGACGCGGCCTCAGCATGGCCAGAGAAGCGGTGTGTCGGTGCGTGCCCTGGATCCGAACCCGGGCCGCCAGTAGCGGAGCACGCGCACTTAACCGCTAAGCCATGGGGCCGGCCCTGTTCAAGTCTTATCTTATAGGTCTCTATTATGTAGTCAAACCTAATCCTTACTGAAGTCTCCATCGAGCGGCTATTTATCGTGTACATCTTTCCCTTTTCTTTTCCTCCTTACTCTTCTTGAGTCTCTCCTCTCTCTAGTTCTAGCAAACCTTTTCTCTCTGTCTCTCTCTCCTCTCCACTCGTTTTCATTGCCTTCAACATACTTCTTTCTCCTCTCACAATCCCTGTATTTAATCTAAGTAGCCCTGGGTATCCCTTGATTGCAGGAGTCTAAATAGATTATGGAAGGTAAAATTTGTCTAGCAGAGCATCACCCCGAACTTACAGCTCTCACACGTAGGTAACCTCTTCCTCTGAGTAGTGTCTACAAAATTTTGCATTGCAATTCAGAAGGTAAGAATTCAGAAAAAGAGCAAAACACCCTGACCTAAGCGCAATGAGCACCAAGATCTCTGAGCATAGTGTGTCACCTTTGACCTGGGCTGGGTTTCTTAAGACAATTACAGAGCTGTCCTAGCTCCTGACCATACTGAGTAGAACATTCGACATGTATGAAACAAGGCACCCAGAAAACTCATCCATGTCTAAGAAGAACGTCACTCTCCTGTCCTAAGATGCTTTCATCCATCTATATAGTGCAGTCTGAAATGATTATTTTTTTCTCTTGTTTCTCCCATCAAATGTGTAGATAGAAGTGGGATTGGACATGTCAGTGCTCTGTTTTTGATTTATTGGCAAATCTTGTTTGGACAAAAAATAGAGGGATGCACATACTTGAACATTTATGTTTATTGATAATTGTAAAAATTTTCTTATATCTATTTTCAATTTTTCCACAACCAAAATTTTACCGAAGCTCTTGTCTGTAAAAGTCCAAGAGAAAATCACATGGTTATGTACAGGATCAGGAGTGGAGGTCCTGACCGGAGGCTCCAGGAGGACAGGGTCTGGGTCTCCACTACTGTGCCTACAGCACAAAGCCCCACAGGGGCACAAGTCTAGGTTCCTGAGAGATCTCTTTTCAGTGAATAAATATGTGATTGATGAAATGATTCAACCAATTTGCTGACCTTATCATCTGTTAGAAAGTGGTGAAAAAGAAAAGTATCAGGATGAATTTGATTGATTAGGCTTCAACTAGAGTTGACTTAGTAATGTCTAAGTGCTAAAGATAAGCTGTGTCCAAACACAAACAACGTGAAACATGATGAGACATTTACTTACCCTCATTTAACTTGACACGATTGACACTAGATTCAAGAAATTTTAGCAGGTGGAGATAGAAGCCACTTTGTTACAAATTCATAACATGGAAGATCTTTTACCATTAAAATGACTATTAGCTCTCATCAATCGGTTCTTAGGAGGAACCATTCCGCATTACCGTTTTTATGCCAAATATTGAGACAATAATTATTCTAAAAAATGTTACGATTATTTGAAAACCACAGTGAAACTAGGATATGACAAGACAGTTCAGTGGAGAAAACATAGCTGGAAATTAGACATTTGACAATGACAAATAGTCAGTTTTCCATTAAAATTACTTCTATTAACACATAACAATGTTTTATATGTTAATTATATGCTCCATTTAAATTTTCTCAAAGGTAAGAATCGCAGATCCTACAAATATCTCAAAATCAGTTAGAACAATGAAAAAAATGGAAAATTAATGAAGTGATGTTTGCAGCATTCAAACAGCTCTTAAGTACGGACCGACCACTCAGTGCAAAGTGCTCTTGAGGAAGTTGTCGGCCACACAGAGGACATGTAGCTGTGGCCCTTGCTTCTATTTCGTGTTCTATTGAGGAGGGGAGAGGAGGCATGAAGACAAATTTTAAAAAGAGAATTGCTTGGTGTCAACAGAGAGTTATAGATAAAGTGCTAGGATGATTTTGATGAGCATAAGTTGAGTGTGTCAGGACACTTATGAGTAAACTCCAGGGTGATGATAAAGGGATCATGGTGGAATTAGAATATGAGTTAAACCTTAAAGAATGTGGATAATTTAGAAACAGACACAAAGGGCTGGGGAGGAGAATCAACAAAGACTCAAGCATTGTTGACTATCATCTTCAGTTGGTTCCCTCTGCCCCGCTGAGGCAGAATCAGAGGCAAGAGTTTGGGAGGTGGTCCCAGAGTGAAGCAATAGGAAGTGTGGAAGGAAAAAGGGCAGGAAGGGCTAATCAACAGGGTGTCACAGGGGCAAGTGGGGGGGCTGAGGAGTGCAGGTTCCAGTGTGGCCCCCCTCAGGAGAGAAGCTGGGGTTTACCCTCCAACTCCCTCCCAACGCTGGATCTGGATGAGGTCTGCTCCTGGCTCCTGGGTGCTAAATCCACAGCATGTTCAGCTTCCCTGTGACCTGCAGACAGAGAAAACCCTGAGATAGATGGGGCCAGTGCAGGAACCAGCTTCCTCTGGGAAACCAGTTGGTGCCAAGAGTTACTAAGTATGACATCCATGGGGCTGTTATAGTTATAAATGGTAACAAAATCCAATTATTTTGGAAGATTTACTTTTTGAAGGAATATAAGGAAATTATTTTTAAAAAGTAAAGGAAATTTTTTTGTTGTTGTTTTTAAAGAAAGACACACATAATTCTGGGGATGCTCACTCTTTCTCATCTTTATGGCTTGCCTAAAACTCAGATTCCACAGGATGAAAGGTCCTTGCCAGAAATGTAACAGTACAAAAAATTCAACAAAATCTAGATGAAGTTCACAGACTACAAACTCTTTACATCGGAGAGAGTATACAACGTAAAAATTACTAGGTATGGAAAACTCAGGGAAAAATGACCCATCATCAGAAAGAAAACAAAAATCAATAGCATACCCACAGAAGAGATAGATGTTAGAATTAGCAGACGTAGATGCTACAATAGTTATTATTCTTATGTTCAGGCGTTCACAGGAAAAAGGTGGACAGACTGGATAGGCAGTGGAGGAGTCTTAGCAGAGAAATGTAAACTATTCTGGCAAGGAATAAAATGTTTTATGGGAACCTAGAAAGCAACCCAGAATTAATCATTCACTCTCTGGCAGACATTTACCCAGAGTCTATTCTGTGCTGAGCCCTATTCTGGACCGTGGGACACAGGGCCATTGGCTAGTTCACATTCTGGTGGGAAGACATCTAATATGTAATTAGTAAACATAAAGTATAATGTCAGGCAATAATTACATGTGCTGTAGGAAAAATAAACAGGGTGTAGGGATAGAGGTTTTCAAGGGATGCTATTTCACGTAGCAATTTCCTAGAGGCAGAAAAAGCCCCACAGAAGGCAGCATGGGATTGGTGTGGAAGACGGGTATCAGAGCGGGGGAGGTAAAGCCACAGCCACAGCCACAGTGGGGAACAGACGCCAGGGTCCTGAATTACTGCTGAGATGTTGGGGGGGAGTTTCAGGAGGTGGGAGGGGAGAGTTGCTCCCTTTCTCTCTGCCTCTCGGTGGGTATTTTCTCTCTCCTCTTGTTCACTCCTACCCCTGAGGAAGATGCGTCCTCACTGCCAAGATGACGCCACGGTAACCTACAACTGAGACCCCTGAGCAATGGACCTCTCCGGGACAAGGTGTATAAATCACATGTGACAGAGGAGAACCTGGAATAACGTATAACAGACTGTTGGGGGCAGGTCGGGGCTGCTCCTCTCCCCTTCGCTGTTCAAGCTGGGAAAATCTCGGGGTTAGGGAGCAAATCTGGGCAATGGTACTCCTCAGCATCAGTTCCAGTGAAAAGGGGCAGAGGGAACTGTGTGGCAGTGTCTCGTTGTCACCCAGGACAAGGGGAGTCAAATTCTATTATCAAAGTACAGGTTTATTAGTTTACAGGAAAGAAAGTCAAGGTCATTACTATTTGTGTCAGTTTAAAAAAGTATTTTCATGAAAAATGGACACAGGTCTTTGGAAGGAAATTCATGCTTACAGTATAAAGATGTGTTTAATTTCAACCATTTTAGAGTAAAGTCGGCTAAGCTAAGAATGAAGGCGTCTCTGCCATTCTCAGGAGACCTGGGATTTTCCCATGCCCCCTCCCTGCCGCTTCTCCACCGCAGGCCTCGACTTCAACACGCGAGCATACATGGGGCCTCCAGTCCCTGCAGCCACTGAGGTTCAGTGGACACCGGACCTGAACTCGTGCAAGAGGAAAGTACATTTGAGCACATTTATGGTTTATTCATTTTTATTCCATGCCTTCTCCATGCCAGGGCCTGTGCCATGTTATAGGGAGTTCTGAAATTGGCATCAAAATCCTCCCAAAACTGGCCATGCTCTGTGAGTGTCCTGGGAGGCAAAAAGAGAAAATAACCAGTTGTGCAGAAAGAGGTAAGTCTTGACACAAAAATCCATTATTTAGAAAATGTTGGTTGTCTTGGCTTTGAAGAGGCCAACTTGCTCAAAGAAGTATTTTAGTTACATTGCTGGACCAGAATGTTTTGAATTCACTCTTGGGGAAGTTTATTCCCAAAGCTTAACCCAGAGGGATCCCATCCATGCAGAAATTCCGTATGTGCTAAATTCCCAACTGTTCCTTGGCACTAAAAACCTTCCAGATGCTCTCTTCCGGAGGCTGCCATTCCTGAGTGTAGAGTATTTGTGAATGACAGAGCAGTCTAGAGCTATAGAGATAAATCAAATAGAAGTTCACCAGACTGGGCGTTGGAAAGCTGAATTAGTTTTCTCCTGTCGTTCCCTGTCTCTACACCAGGACAATTCCTATAACTTCTCCGAGTCTCAGTGTCTTCAGCCATAAAACTGGAACTTAGAACTCCAGGGTCCTTGCTAACACCAACATCTGATGGCTTTCTATTTTCTCAAACCTAGAGCAATTCGCCACAACTCTCTACCACCTACAGCTTCTCCACATGAGAGGAGCCCACTGACATCGTGTTTCCTCAGATCATCACTAAGGATTCCTAGAAGCAAGCAGGTCTTCAACTCTGGACCCCCAAGGAGATAGTCCCAACCCTTGAAGGGGAGATCTATCCTGTGTCCTTTTCCAGAGATCCTCTAAATGCATGTTCCTTCCCATGTCCTTGAATTGCTGTAAAATATAACTGGGGGTCAGTCTTTCATAGTTTGTCCTAATCTTGCATTGAATAAAATAAAAACCATGATCTTTGCTGGGGCCTAGAGAAATAAAAATGTGAAATGACATCTCATTCGTGGTCCAGAAAATGTTTTTGTCCCCGTATAGGAATAAAGTTATAATTTAAATACATTCCTTTCTGTAATTATAAAATTTACCTGATTTTTACTCTATGTAGATACTCTGTAACTTTTGAAGATTGCTTTTTCTACTCCAAATATTCACTTATGGGTAAATTCTAATTTCTCAGGAATTACATCAACTCCTGCTAATATATTTCCTGAACTATCAGGAGTTTATGGTTAAACATTGCAAAATGAAAACAGATCATTACAGGTTATTAAAATAACAAGTATTTTTAGACACATGTTTCATTTCACACATCTAAATGTGTTCTAAAGAAAACCATATGGATCTAGAAAAAAATAACAGAAAACATAGTACACAACACCTGACTGATGGAAATTTGGCTAACCTGTGGACAGAGAGGACATTATCAGAGTAGACATTAGGAAAGGACATTAGCAGAGTAGAAACAATAAAATTAATCACATATTTGTCACTCAATTATTTTAGCCTACTTATGATAGGAAACATACGAATAACAGTTTAAAGTAAAATGATATATTATGTTACATTTTGGGTCTATTACTGCCACAGTCAGTAATTACTGGCTACAGAGTGCCTTGCGGGGATGAAACGCTCGTGCATTACCAACACCTTTGCGGTTTGTGACTTTTCAAATCATTGCACATGCAAAACAGAAATTGATGCTCAGTAAATTGAGCAGCTTCTCCCTTCTGTATTCACAGGAGCTGAATGGTTTTATCTCCTTGGGGGAAAGCAGCTCTATTTACATTTACCAACTGGTATGTGTAAAAGCCTAATGTCAAGAAATCCATTTGCTCTTTAATAAAAGTTATCATAACGTCTGAAGTGCCTGATTTATGGAGAGCCCGCTGCTCTCTTCTTGCTGTTAGAAACCCAAGACAGGTCGTGACACTTACACTAGGCTGGAATAATAATGCCACTCTGATCATGCTCCGTGACAACACCTCCTCTGTCTCATTTAAATAATGAACATGATTGGTGGAAATTGCAGGCTGTAACCCTAACACGCAAAGGAAATGACAAACACACTGCCATGGATAGTAAGCCAAATGCTGATGGGTACCACGACCTGCTTGCTGCAAACAGCCCATCTTATATTTACCTATTTAACCTTCACAAAGCAGATTTGATAAAGGTCCAGATGGTTAAGAGAAAGAAAAATGAAAACATTTGGCTAAACATGTTCTGATAAGGGACCTGCTTCTTGGAGGTGGTGGCGCTGCCCTTCGGGTTGGGCGTTGCTCTACATGGCCCACCACGTGTCAGCCCCGTTTGACATGCAGAAGGGCAATATATCATCCAAGATACCTGCACTTTGCAACTTGCAAAACTCCCAGAGCAGCCAAACCACACTGCCCTATGCAGACAGCATTCCATTGCCCTCAGCCGAAGGCTCCTGATAAGAGCCCACAGGGAGCTGGTCTTCTGACGACTGACAGTGAGCAGGGCCAGCTAGCTCCAGCTCCAGCTCTCCAGGCCAGGAGTGTGTGTTGGGGGGGAGGAGGGCGCTTCAGGGGCCTGAAGGTGGGGGGGAGAGTGCTTGAATGCATGCGGGAGGAATGGAAACCAAGTTCCTTTTTTGGGTGAAGGGATTGAGATACAAAACAATGAAACTCACCTACAGCGGCAGAGAAGCAAAATAAAAGTTCTTTTCACACAACTTTTTTGGGGGTGAGACTGGGGGCATAACGCTTGTTATTAGGGCCCCTAGAAGCTGAAAGGGTGGTCCCGTAACTTGAATTCCCTGAGTTCATTGAATCGGTGTTATTAGAACAGACTCCTCTGTTATCGATGAGCCAAGCTACCGGCCCCCACATCCCACCCCAGGTCTGCAGGAGACTTCCAGTAAAGGACCATGGCATGGATCCCACCCAACGCTTCTCGATGCTGGGACTCGACCTGCCCCTGTGAGAAGTGGAGCTGGTGAGGCCAGCAGGACAGGGTTAGGAGAAAGGGACCATCTGTGGGAGGGGCTGCGGTCGCACAGCCAGTGTGCAGCCTGAACTTCACCTCCTCTCATCCCGACCTTCTTCCTCACTCTGCCCCAGGAATCCCTTCAGGGACACTTTGTACAACTAGCGCGGCTTGGCTGGCCTTGGTAACCTTCTTAATGTCTTGATCACGCTGACATAAAGCACGCCCCTCTTCCTTTGAAAACACGCTGGCTTTCTAGTGGATCCCTGCGTGGGTCACTCTAGGCTTCCTTCATTAACATCTGAGGGAGGTAGCTTAGCATCTTGGAGTGTTTTTTTTTTTAATTTCAAAACCCTAGTAATAACATCGACAATATGAATTGTTTTAAGGAGTAAATGAAATAGTGGACATTAGAGCGGATGGCACAGCAGGTGCTCCTAGGTGACATTTGATTCCTTTTCCTTCCTGGTGTATCCTTGCTCCCTGCCGTAGTCCCAGACAGCTCAGTTTCCAGGTCACATCATGTCCCTGACCCCTCTCTCCCCTCTCCACTGGTTCTCTTGCCAACTCCATCCTCTTTCCTGGCCTCAGTTATCAACACTAGAAGCTCATCTCCCACTTGCAGCTCTTTTCCATGGTCTGCCCATTCATATCCTCATTTTCCTGAATCATTTTCTTGGATGTTGCTTAAAACTCCAAATGCGTAAAATGTGTCACGCCATCTATAATTCTCTACCATGAGAAAAAAGTCCTGTCTCTGGTGTTCCCACTTCAGCTGATGCAAGCATCCTGCCGGCCATCGAGTTAGCACCCCTGTGAAGATTTCCTTTGTCGCCATCCACTTCCTGGGTCAGCTGGTCCCTGTGCCCGCTCTGTTAGCGGCCAGCATGGGTGGCTCCAGGCCTCGATGCCAGGCACTCAGTCTGCAGCCTGAAGCCATTCTGGTCTCATCCTGTGCCTCTGCTACTTCGTCTTCAGACTTTGGCCAGAGTTAACGGCTTCAGGAGACGCTGAGTTTGAGCGCTATTGGCGCCTACGTATCTCGCAGACATCTCCTCCCCCCACAATCAAGTTCAAAACCTCACCTGTCTTTAAGGCCTTCTGGAACTGAACACCAGCCTCACCCAGCCTCATCTGCCCCACCAGCATGGACTGCTTTGAACCTAAGACATCTGTCACATCCAGTTTTCCTGCAGAAGTTTCTTCTTGTGGGTTTCTGACCCCGTCCTGGGGTCCTGGGCACTGCCTCGAACCCGACCTTGTACATGACGGGAGCGCAGCAGACATGAATAGATGGGAAGGAAGATGGGGAGGGAGAACAGATGGAGCTGGGGAAACTGCTTCCGCAGGAGGCTCTTCACACGTGTTCGGGTCCCGCAAGGGGTTGAGCTCTGGCGAGGACTCATGCCTGCTCCCCCACTTGCATTACTGTAACCAGGGGCGTTCTTCATGTTCTCCCACTGCCTAGAAGACCTTATGTGTCTCAGCAGAAATCCTTACGAATCTGGGCTCCTTGACCCTGTCCTGGAAATGATTCACCCTAGATTCACCTGCGTCACGCAGAAGGACCAGCATTGGTTAATATCACCTGTGTCACTTGCAAGGTCACTATTGGTTAGTATCACCTATGTCACCTTCATGGTCACTATTGGTTAGTATCACCTGTGTCACCTGCAAGGTCACTATTGTTTAGTATCACTTGCAAGGTCACTATTGGTTAATATCACCTGCAGGGTCACTATGGGTTAGTATGACCTGTGTCACCTGCAGTGTCACTAATGGTTAGTATCACCTGTGTCACCTAGAGGGTGGCTGTTGGTTAGTGTCACCTGCATGCTAAGTATTGGTTAGTAGCACTGCTGTCATCCTGTAGGATCGGTGATCAGTGTCTTCTTCCTCACAAGGAGGGACAGTACTGGTGCATCCTCAGCCTTCAGCAGTATAGTGGCAAGAAGTGGTCCAATCCTTGTGCCATCATTTGCCTACCTGGTTGCAGCTCTGAGGAGATAATTCACATTATTTTAAAAACTGAAATGCACTGTACTTGGAATCTAGAAGTGTACAGTGGGTAATAGAATCCTCTCTCTCATTAAGGGCTAGAAGGAATTTGAAATTTGCTTGGACCTGCCAGTGGAAGGTGAGCTGAAATGATTGATGAAAAAGAAAAGATTAAAACAGCAAAAGAGGCATTTGGAACCTAGATAAAAGTGTTATCATGTCTGCCTGGGGTGAACAAAGAATTATCACCAGTGGAAATCTGAGACACTCTTGGCCAGGCGATTTCCAAGTCTCTGTAGGAGACCCTGGCAGCAGCAGCCAGCATGTGATACCAGCTCCCTCAGCAGGAAAGGTCTATTGCAAGGCCAGTGTAACTAGTTCTTTGGTAGCCCCTGATGTATTAATCTAACCACTCCCTCTTACTAGGAACGGAACCTACCTGCTTAGTGATTTTTGATGGCATCAGTGTTAATCACTTAGTGTTATTGACAGTTATAATATCTATGGGCCAAGGATGATTCATCATATCCCCCACCCACCCTTTTTTACAAATATTGTAGAATTTGTAAAATGTTATTTCTCTGTCCCGTGAGATCATAAAACAAAGAATAGTGTTGTAAAATATGGCTAATTACTATGCCATATCCAAATATGTTTAATCATATATCTTAATCTTATGCTAGCCCCCTTGAAAATTAACTGCAAGCTCACCCATCCGCTGTGCTGTGATTCTGTAGGGAAGGTAGCATAAATGTAATCCTGGGCCATGGGAGTGTTGTGCGGCCCGTAAACAATTTAGCTTGCCAAAGTCTCTGTTGAGTTATCACAATAATGGGATGCTTCAAGGGTTAACTGCAACGTGTACAATACACGTAAAGCCTGCAGACGCTACGTAAGATAACACTGCAAAGCACTCTGTAAATAGTGACTGTTATTAGACAGTGTGGGCTACTCTTACAACTGACGCATGATCAAGAGCAACAGTGAAGTTCAGTGGTGTTAAATAACACAACGCAGTAGTAACTGCTGGTGTAACCTGCTGCCATCTGCTAAAACTGGGTCTCCCGACCTCACTGGACCACGCATGCGCACTTCTTAAGGGTTTGTCCATCCTCAGTAGTCAATGCTTGTTAAAGGTTGAATGAATAAATGAACAAATGATGGCATTTTCCTATAGGTTTGCATTTACAACTCTTAGAAATCCCCATTACAACTTTTTACAACTGAAATTTCCTCTGTCACTGTAACACCTTCTAGGCTGCTTTTATTTTAGAAAATTGTTGCTATTGTTTTGGCTGATATCCCTAGTTTCTTGATTTTTTTTTTATCACATGATACGAGTGAACGATGAAAGATAATGATGTCATATGTTGGTTATGTGGCACATTAGACTCTTTCTTAACTCAGGAAATGACTCAGAAGAGAAAAAAGGAAAAAATATTAAGATTAATCTAAGCATTGCTTTTTTGCCAATCCATTCTAATTTATGAAAAGTTTCTGGCAGTATCCTTGAAAAATTTACATACATCCTGAACGCTTATCTGCCAAAGACTAGTAACCCAATGAAATGGAGTATGGCCGGGATATTAAACGTCAAATATCAGGGTTAATTATGAGAAGTCTGACAAAATCCTAAACTGTGTGTGGAGAGGGGAGGGAACACAGCCTTTTTTGACATTATAATGGCTCTGAAGCCTTTACTCTGTCAATCACAGAAGCTCTGAATGGCCTGGAATTCATTTACCATTACTAGCTGTGCTGTGGGAAGCAGCCAGAAGACACGTTGTTTTCAAATGTAAATATCTCTGGCATTTCAAACACGTTGTAGATTTTTGTTTTCCATTTTGATGTATTGAAAACCACCAATATCTGCTGTTACAATGGGTTCTATCAACTGGTTTTGTTAAACACTGTGATCATGGCAAAATAATGAAAGGTTTGTTAGGATATGGATTTCGTTTGTGACCTACATACGTGGGAAATTAACATATGCCAAATGTGTCGTGTGCAGTGGCTGCTGTCAGGGTGCCGGGCCTTAGGTCTCCCTTAATGTGCAGTGACGATATGTATTGACTTAGTCACTCTGCCACTATTTCTATTTCTAAGAAATTTCAGCATCACACATCCCAGCAATGAGACTTCTCAGGATGGCTTTGCAAAGTAAAGGGCTATTTTCTGTGTAAAGGTGCCAATCAGGTGGGCAGCCACTGACCCAATCGTACTAACCGATGCTCTCTAGAAATCAGGCTGCCTAGGAATTGCTTCAATAAATACGGAAAAACTGGAAATTATGCCTATTTCTTAAAGCAGTTTGAAACTTACATGTGCGATGTCAAATAGCCCTCCCGAAACCTATGTCCTTATGTCTAACATGTAACCTGGTGACAATTAATTTCTTTAATTTCAGGAGTGCATTCTTCCTCTCCAATAATTGAATAACTTCAATAACTGGCTTCACAAATGGTCACTTTGGGGGTGTCAGGAGAGAGGGTGAATCTCCCTCTGCGCTTTTCCTTAAGGTTCTTATGGCTGGCCAAATGATTAACAAGACAGGTTAGCAGGAGAAAATAATACCAAGTTTAATAACGTATACATGGGAGAAACTCAGAAATGAGCAACTCATCCCTCTGTCTAAACTGCTTGCTTACGTATTGTAGCTAAAGGTGAGAAAGGTGTTGGGGGTGGGTAATGGTCTGGGACTTCAGAGGGCAAGAAGATAATTCTTTTTAGGGTCATCTATAGATAATGTGGTCAGGGAGAGATAGAGTTTTTTGATAAAAGGGGCTTGGTGCCCCTCCCAATGTAACATCTATTTTACATTATCATTACAGCCATCATGATAGAAGATCTGTTCCAGGAAGGAGCCACCATGTCAAATTCTTTAGGCAGTTAGTGGGGGAGGTCAAATGTTCCTCAGAGAAAACAATCAAGGTAAAGAGATATATTTCAGGGTGGCCAATTCTTGATCTCCCACAGGGTCTTCAAGAGAAAGATTGAGTAGACACTTATTGGGCATCCTAGTGGCTGGTGGTGACGGCTACAGCAAAGGGGTGAGTCCAGAAGAAAATCCGAGAGGGATTTCTAAAGTCCTGCTTGTAAATGTAATTAGAATATTTGCGCAGTGTAAAGTGAGGGAGTCTGTAAAACGAAAAATCATCTTGTAATCACATTAGTGCAAGTGTTGTACATCTTAGCAACTCATGATTCTCTGGGTAAAGTTGGTGACAGAGAATTCACTCCCCACACTTCTAAAGGGATGCTGGAAATGAGACTAGGAGAAAGGTGACACTGTGTTTCATGGTGGCTGACATGATGTCAGGACAATGACATGACTATTCCCATATCCAGGCTTCCGTAGGGGCGTGGGGCTCTGCAGAGATGTAACACCGTGGATTCCTGTTCCACCTCCTCATGTCCTAGGAGAGGCAGAGGCCTGCTGCACAGCCTCGTAATTAGGCCACCTTCCAATTCTGTCCCTCTACTTACTGCTCTCCAGCTACCTTGCAACTTTTCATTGCAAAAGCGTCTATGGCAGTTGAAGGAAATAAAAATTAAAAGTGAAGTCATCTTCGATACCACCGTTTAATTTATTCACATTTTATACATCATTGATCCTGACTGGTCCACTTCTATAAGGAAGGATAAATATGCCTTATGAGATAAGGAGAATGGCTTCAGACGCTGGGTGAAGAGGTACCGTGAGCACAACTTTATTGATGATGCTTCTCAGAGGGGAGTGTCAAACACACTCAGCATTAATGCCCTGATGGATCGTTTTAACACCAATCACAGAAAACTCTGGAACCTGTGTTTTAGAGAGGGGTTGAACTAGAAGCAAATGAGATATTATTCAATCCCTTAATATCTGGAAGTTTGTAACATTTTCATACATGAGTTACCCTCCTTTGACAGACAAATCAGTTCTCTGGTGACCATGCCATGTATTTCTTCTCTCGAGAGATTAGGTGAGTCATTGAGAAATAAGGGTCCAACCACTGCAGTAAATCCCCATGCCTGCTGGTTCCTTGAGGCCTTGTCATGCATGTCAATCAAATTATGTCACCTTAGGTCAGGTCTCTGGTGATAGGGAGGTCTGAACTGTCCCCTCCAAACAAATGCCCCAATATGAAATAAAAACAGTGACTTAATTTGTGGAAAGCTTTTACACTCGTGGGCTGGGGAATGTGTTTTATTAGCTTATTACCCACCTGTCACTTCAGACTGCATAACATCCAATGCTGGAGAGATCAATTAAATGGGAAATTCTCCGAGGATCACTTTAAGAAATGAATGTTCAAATGCAGGGAAGTGAAGGGCGTATAAACGAACGCCACATATATATGGTTGTGTGCCTGTTTGTGTGCGTAGCCCTGTTTTTTAATGCCTAGATGTGTGCAGATTTGTATACACACACATTTTAAAATGAAATGACGTCAAGCTTATCTTGAGATCAACAGGCACATTTCACTCTGTTAACTGCTGAGGCAGGTGTAGTAATGCAATTTTATGGCTTACACTTTGGGGGTGATTTGTCTTTTTATAAGTATCATGCTAATCATGTATTTTATTCCTGTGTTCCATTTCATGTTGATGAGTTTCAGATCACAGAAGTGAGCTGGCCTGGCCTTAGGAAGAAGCCTGTCCTGTTGGTCTGGTATACATACCCACCAGTTACTAAGAAGGCTGGGGATGACACCTACATGGCCCATTTAAGCTCTCTCCCAGACTAGAAAATGCTTCAGTTGTCAAGGATTTCTCTGCAATTTCACCATACGTTAAACTGGAATTTTCAGAGAAGAGAAAAGAAAATAGATTTACTATGTGCCATGATTGGGCCCAGCTTTCAACCCATTACTTCTGAGTAATGAATAGCCTGTATCATTCCTCAATGAGATTCAGGATAAAATCCAGACCTCCTAAAACATTAGCTCCTCCTTCCACCGGAGCTGAAGCTCACCTTTCTCCTCCAGGCTATTATTCCAGAAAGGAGTGTTGATCAGTTTAGTGCAAAATTGATCCACTCCACCCTGGGGATATTTCTAATAATAGTTGTATATCTATGGAGAACACTCTGCTCCTGTGAATTAAATGTATTTTTTTACACAAAAAGTATTATTGCTATAAAAAATGACCAAACAAAAGTAATTTTGTGTCTTCTAATGTAATTTTCATTCTCAGACCATCTAAATTAATCAATAGTCATTTTTCAAAATCTATTTGTTAATGTTGAGATTCATTTTCCATAGCTAAAATTTATTTATCTTATTTATTTATGCATTTGAAAGGCGTTTTGTTTTGTAGGATGAAAAAACTTCAAAATGAGAGGAAGGTTAAATGAGGTCATAAGGGTGGGGCCTTGATCCAAGAGGATTAACGTCCTCATAAGAACAGACACAAGAGCGCTCTATCTCCAGGCAAGCACTGAGGGAAGGCCATGTGAGGATATAGCGTGAAGGCAGCCATCTGAAAGCCAAGAAGAGAGCTCTCGCCAGAAACTGAACTGTGCTAGAACCTTGATCTTGGACTGTAAGCCTCCAGAACTGTGAGAAAATAAATTTCCATTGTTTAAGCCATCTAGTCTATGGTATTTTGTTATGGCAACCCAAGCAGACCAATGTAGTGAATGAATAAATTGTTATTCTTTTTATCTCGCTTCTTACCCATCTCTGCTGCTAGAATGTCAGATCCATGCAGCAGAGATTTCTGTTGTATTAGCTAATTGAAGTATCCCCAGTGTCGAGAGCATGGCTTGCACACAGATGACACTCCATACGTGTCTGTTAAAGGAATGAATGTCCCAGGACCGGAGTATGATCTCTAAATGTGCTCACCATGGCCCATCCTGTCTCTGGCAGCCTCTCTTCCAGCTCTCGCCCCGACTTCTGGTTCTGTTTCTCTTGGAAGTTGTTCCTTAGGTTCCCTCACTGCACTGTATTGATATCCCATGTATTTTTTAATTCTATTTCCATTAGATTATTATTGTTAAATATGCCCTTGTCATTATCATTTGGATTTCATCTATAATTGAGAATCCATTCTTAGACACCTATTTTCATATTTTATACATTCCTTAAAAAGCCAGCAATGTGTAGACCTGTTCTTGAATTTGGCTCTGCCACTTACTACAAGCCCCACAAGTTAACTTACTTAATCTCTCTGCACAATTTCTCATCTCAAAGTGAACACAAGAGCTTCTCTGTCACCTTGTGGATCTAAGGGTCAAATGGCATTTCACAGGTCCAAAGCCTGGTACAGTGTGTGCACTAGAAACGGGGGTGTTCAAAATGTCGCTTCTTTATGATTCTCACCCTCCCTTCCCACCATTTCTATGTCTTCTCTTAAGAAGACACACGTTCCCAATATCCAAGTTGAACCTTAATAATTTGGGTACTGTTTGGTATAACCTGCTGGCAATTTAGGCAACAAATGTCTTATTGCTTTGAAGATGTTAGTGGGTCGTTAAAAAATGAACAATTACCACTAGGAAATAATTTACATATGCAAAAATTTAACAAATCATCTAGGTGACGTGATGACACTTCTCTTTTACACACGTTGAACACTTAGTTTGTGGCAGGCACTGTGCTCACCACGGAGATGCACAATTAAAGCAAAAATAAAAACATCATTCCCACTGTGAACAAGGAACATGATAGTGGATGAGATAATATCTTATGTTTTCCTGTCTCTTCAGTTTCTTAATCACGATGCTTAGAGGCAGCCACTCTGCTTCCAGGAGCACTAGAATTGTCAGAGCAGAAAGTCAAAGAAAAAGAGAGAGTAAATTGTCATTATTATTTTTTTTACTTTACTTTCAAAATAAATGTTTGTGACTTCCAATGAGAGAAGCCATGGATGGACGGAGTTTCCTATAATGATTAGTGAGAGGAGATGAGCAGAAGGACCTGTCCACTGGCTCTGGTCTCACTGAAAGTCCTTGGGCCACCCAAGAGGACCATGTGGAGAGGAGAGGAGAGGGCTACAGATCTCTCTGTGAGCACACCCTAGGATGCACGCTCACAGGACAAGGAGCTGCTCTTCCTGACACAAACAAAGGCAGAGTGGTGTGGAAGGGGCACTTCAGTACCTGTCCAGGTCTCAGGAGGAGTGCACAGAGGTGAACTCCGTCGTTCACAGTTGCATGTACAGGCAGTGATCTAGCATCATGTGCAGTCAACAAAAATGCAAAAGCAAGGGCAGCAACAGTCATCCAAGGCACACCCAAAATGTGCACGGCTGTGCGGTGAGAGCTGACCAGCATGTCCCCTGGAAAGGAGATGCTGGAAGAGTTTTACCCTACTCTGAGCCAGCTCTCAGACAGCAACTGGAATTTTACAAAGATGTATCCAAACCTATGCTAGAGACTGAAGTCGCCATTGCAATTCCCGTTAGCAATGAGTGGGCGGCACCTCAACACACAGCCTGGCTTTTCCACTGTACTAATTATCTCATTACGGCAATAGTGGCAGTTTCTCTAGATAGCCCCATGTGGTTTTGTCCTGAGGGCTTGTCAGTGTTCATTACTTGAATTAATACCGTTATGGTCATCTGAGCACTGTGATCTACCAGAATGGTCTTTCTGTTGTTGTAGTTTTCATGCTATTGATTTCCTAGCTAGATTGAGGAGAGACGTACAATGTGTAAAATATGTTTTACTGGCTTCATAAACATTATTGTTTTATATTTGGCAATGACTTAGAAGTTCAGGTCGGGTACACACAGCTATTGCCCTTGTAAGTGTAGAGAAAACTCAAGAACTTGTGCCCAAACCCCGTGAGACCAGCACAGTTCGGTGTCAGCAGCATCGGGCTTGATTGGTTTGGAGTTAAGACACTGTGTGTGGTGGAGTGACTATGGCTTGGAGTTCTCAAAGAGTGATGTAGGCACAATGTCTAGGACACAGTGAGAGCTCAAAAGAGGCAGCTGTTATAATCTCTGACCATTTGGGACCAGACCAGCTAGTGGAACCTTCATTGAAAATCCAGAGTAATGTCCCTTTCATTTGGTGTGTCTGCCTGCATCCCTTGCAAAGTCCTGGCTTTGAAGCTGGACTTCTCATAGATGTCACATCCACCTGAAGGTGTTGCAGTTTTGGAGTTTGTTTTGTACAATCTTAAGCACACAAGTAATAACAGTAAAAAGAGATGTTGTTAATCCCTATTATTTGTCATATGTACATTTATTCTCTCATGTAAACCCCATGAGGAAGGTATTACTACTGTCCAATTGTTCAGAGGAAGAAACTGAGGCTACCCAGGTAAATGGTGGTGGACACAGATCTAGTATTTTCCACTCCTCTCCATTGTGTTTCAGAGCAAAGAGTGCAGTGATGGCAGAGAGCTGGCATTTCCCTTGTGCTCCCAGAGAAAACACAGCCTGTGGCCACGTTGAACCCAAAACAGTGGAGTAGGGAGGCTGGAATATTGCCACGGCATTTCTGCATCTGGCTCTTCCACACTTGGGTGTTGAATTTCCCTATCGTGGGCTTGGCAGCCTTATTGGAAAATGGAACAGTACCTATATAGAGAGAGGAGGTTAATTTGGCCAAATGGGATGAAATCTCTACCCTAGCCAGGAGGTAGGACTGGAGACCTTGAGTATCAGTGTGGTCCCCTGTGATATTCTGACTGGTATTAGGAGGAATAAAATTCAGTTCAGAGAGCGTTCTTGATAACTTCCTGATTTCTTCCATAATTTTGATGCTCCAAATTTTAAAAACTTGGTTTACAGACTTCCTTTTTAACTTGACATTAAAAATAACACGTGTGAGAGCGATACAGACCATCTCCAGTAAGAAGAATGCATGTAGGGAAGCAAAATGCAATTGCACGGGAGTGCTCATAAACCAAAACAAGGCCTATTAACACTGAGCCACGGAAACTGAACACCAGCTGGGAACAAGTAGTTTGAGACTGTGAGAGTGGGCTTACAGGTCTGTGGTGAAATCAGTTCACTTCTTTGCTGGATTTATACCATGCTTAAAGAAATAAACCATATTTGACTGTGAGTATGAGAAGTGGGGTTGTTGAGAGCAACAGAAGCCCAGCCCTATGCCCCGAGCTCTGAGTATGTGAGAAACCAGCTGTCAGAAGGACACTAAGCAATGAGCTGAAGAATGCATCCCTTGTGGGCCTCGGCAGGTTCCTCCGATGGTTACTGATTTACTTGTAGACAGCATGGCTTTCCTGGTAGAGATTTAGAATCATTGGGGGGCACAGAGGAATGCTTCTGTTCAAGATATGAATGCGCCCAGCGTGGACAACTCTCTGAAAGAGTTGTTACGGCAGCGAAGCCTACGCTTAACATTTGATGCACCAGCACAGTCACTGACGGGAAAAGTTGTCTTGACAAGTTCAAGATCCTTCAAATCCTGTCTCCTCTGCTTGTCTGAGGCATTTGCTATCAGAAGGGGGATACAGACCCTGCCATGGCCAAGATAACATAAAGCAGTTCCTTTCCTGGTCCATAAATCTCAATGAGAAGTTGGGAGAGTGGACCTGTTCACTGGATTTCATCACAGTGCTATTTCTTTTTTTGTCTTTTTTTAAATCCCCTGTTACTTGTATGATTAAAGTACTTTCACCTGACCTTGGGACCTGTCAGGAATCAGTATGTTGCCTTAAAATGATTTCAGCTTTAAAACATTTGACCTATGAAGATGCTCATCCTTTAACCTATTATATAGAAACTTTCCCAATTTAGTGATGTGTCACTCTTGGGATGACTTCTAAGAAATATTCTTAGTATACATGGGAAGAGAAAGACAAAAGTCTCATGATACTAGATGCAATCACTTTGAAATATTTATTTGTGACCTCTGTTCCATAAAAAAAGAACAAATTGAAATTAATTGTAGAAGGAAGGCAAAAATATGACATCCACAGATAAACAAGGGCTCCATGTTCTAAAATATTCCACTTATGTATATCTCATAATTCACTCTGCTTTCCACAAGATATTGTTTAAAAACACCAAACATCCTGGTTGCCATGTAGTAGACACAATAAATTTGTGCTGATTTTGAATAATTAATAATGCATAACACTGAATTCCTTTTGGATTTCCTTCTTAGCAAATAAAAATGTATTTTCAACTTTAATATCTTACTGATGGAAACAAGACAAATTTCCATCAACAGGTAACTGTTCTATATAATAAACAAAATTATATAGAACATATTTTGTTAATTGTAGTATTCAAGCTCATTATTATTTACTGATGGCCAGATATACCCAATCATCCCCAAACTAAGGAAACAGACAAGTCTACCGTTGACAGTCTATAAACCTTAACCAGGAGATTTTCTGAACTTGTTTCTTTTTTTCAATCTATTAGAGTTTTCTTCAGGAGAATGTGTTCCCGTATAAGTCAGCTTATAAAATTAATGCATTTCCTCAGAGGACGACTGGATCCTTCACACAGCCAGGACCCTGGAGGGAAGCCAGGTGTGTGAGGGGTCCTGAGGGAAGAGAAGATCTGTTGTCATTCTCGAAGGGTGGAGGCTAAGGAAACCTGTGAGCTCTGTGGGAAAATAGGATTTGGACAGATCAACCTCAATTGTGGAGGTAATTTAAGAAGCAAGTTAACCTGCAATCGTAGAGAATAAGTCACGAGGAATAAAATCGTATTGAAAAGTCATTGGAATACGAAACAGGAAGGGATTCATTTTTTTTTTGAATAGTTCAAATTTTTGAAAGCAGAGTGATCAATTGGAGGTTATTGCCAAATCTAAGCCACTGTCATGATGTGTAATCACTGTGACTATTGATGATCCCTATTTCTGTTTTCTGACCTTAGACATTTGCTTTTTTATGATCTTTCTTCTGATCACCTGAGCTAGCAAAAATGAAAATGTCCAGCAACAGCTCTGTTATATTTTCCTCACGCATATCACATGGAGATCACTGTGATAACATACGAAGTGAAGATTGAAAACTGATTGAAAAAATATTATGAAAAATACCACATCTGCACAACACCCTTTAAAATGCCAAACATTTTCCCAAGACTCTATAATTGAAAAATAAAGTAAAAAAGTCATCTGTCATGATGTTTTTAAAAACGAAATATTTGCAACCCCGTTCCCACCAGTGTCTGTGGCTGTGTATTGCTCAATCAGAAGCCAGAGCAGTCAGAATACTCATTTATATTAACAGAATTCAGTGTTTTTAGGACCATTTCCTCCTGGCTCATTGAATTCACCTCAGTTACACACCACTTTCTGCAGGTGAGAGCAGGGCAGCTATAGCCAGCAGAATCCTCAAAGAACCTCCCAAGAGGGAGCATCCTGGGATGCCCAACTGAGTCCAGCCTGGGATGAGACAGCAGCAGACCTGGTAAGAGGTGAACGCAAGCATTCCTGTAAAATCCATTTCAGCCACAGAGAAAGCGCAAACCGATTCTTAGGTCAAGACTGGCCAGGGAGAGAAAGCTGGCAGACGGTGCGTCATTCTTAGCCGGCCTGAGCCTTTTCCTCCCGCCCTGCCATACCTCAGGGTGGTCATCACATGTTAGTGGAGTTCCTGGCCCATTGCCTTTCAGGTGTCTATTGGAGAAAAAGCTGTGTCCAGGCGGAGTGCCATGGGGTCCTTTAGACAAATTCTTCTTGTTGCCTCATGTTCCCATTTCTTCTTTAAGTCAGTTTATCGGAGCTATTCTTTCCAAGGCATTTCTGACCAGCAAAATGGCCAAGATCGTGGCCCGCTCTTAGGGGTTGAATTATTTCTCCCAAAGATGTTGAAGTTCTAACTTCCAGTACCTGTGAATATGCCCTTATTCGTAATTGGGGTCTTTGCAGATGATCAAGTTAAGGTGAGGTCATTAGAGTGGGCTGCTAATTCAATAAGACTGACGTGCTTATAAAAAATGGGAAATTTGGACAGAGACACACAGGGAGAATGCCACGTGAAGATGGGAGTTATGCTCCCACAAGCCAAGGAATGCCAAGGATTGCCAGCAAACCACCAGAAGGCAGGAGAGAGGCCTGGAACGGATCTTTCTCTAGAGCCTTCAGAGGGGTCTGGCCCTGTTGACACCTTGGTTTTGGACTTCTGTCCCCTGGAACTGTGAGAGAATAAATTTCTGTTGTTTTAAGCCAGCCAGTTTGTGGTCCTTTATTAGACCAGCCCTAACCAACTAACACATATGCTATATACATGAGGAAATTCACTTTTCAGCGTTTGAAGGCATCGTTTCTGTGACATAAGTGTGGATGGGATGCGCTGACTGGTTTGGGCTTGTGACTGTGACACGCACAGATGGAGGGAGACATAAAACCCATGGGCTTATGGACTCGATCTCAGGGAGCATTGTGAAAATTGCTAATTTCCCCAGCAAGGCTGTGGTGGACAGCGAAGTTCACCACATTCCTCCTTCTTATTCAGAAAAAGCCCCCAAAACCCTCACCATCCTTTGTCTTCCACAGCCATGGGCGGGACACAAAAGGTGCTCAGTAAAGCTGGGTGAAATGCCTGTGACCAGCCTCATAAGAAACTCAGTTCCCGCCACTAAACTCTAACAAACTGATCACTTTAACTTGCCGAAATGCAGCTTCTAGTTTATGAAAGTCCATTATCTCTCCTTCATCTTCAACATGTACTTAAGAATCAAAACAGGAGCGTATGTAACAGGGCTTCTTGGCCAGCTGAACGGTTTAGACTGCAGCGGCAACACAGTTGTTTTCTTAAAGGGCAGGGTACACACATTCCTCCTGTCCTGGAATTTGTCAAAGACACAAATGATCAGCAAACTGGGAGATCTCACCTCATTTATAATTGAGGATTACTTGATTGTAAAGTCATGTTTCAAAATGTACATTTTCAGACTTACACATAGCAGACTGGGTATCCACGCTATAAGGCACGTTGATGTGCACTCTGTGCTCTGTCCTGAGCCCAGTGACACAGGTAACATCAATGTAAATTGGGTACAACGGGTTCATTTGCAGGAACGTCAGGGATCCGCGAGCTAATGATGTTGGGTGATCTGGAACTGTTAGCCACGGTCCTAATTCTGATGGGATGTTAGATGTAGGGATGGGGGCAGACAGAGCTAAGGTGAATAAATTCCAGTGTGTTCTGTGTAAGAACAGTAGATATTTTGTAAAAAGTCATCCATGAAGGCAGAATATGAGCCCCCAATGGTTTGTGAGGACTACAACTGTCATGCTGGTGTAGAAGCAGCTAGAGACCCATGAGCAGGGCAGTTTAGATGAAAAATTGGCCTCATTGATTGCTTTTGCAGTTACCTAATCACAATAACTAAATTCAATTTTCTTAAAACGCATCATGTGGGGTTGATCACCACTCTCATATTTTGAAAACGTTCATGAACTCAGACACTGGGTTAAAGTAAATTCGATCTGACATAACCTAAGCTTTGCTGAGAAACTGCACCGAGAACATTTCTCCTTCTCCAGCTGTTAGGTGAAACCTTGATAATGAACCATAACGGCTGTGGGCTCATGAATCACTGCCAGGGACCCAGGGCCCTGCCAGCCCTATGCCATGCTCACTCTGCTTGCTGCAATGCCTCTCTCCCTCCTCTCTCTGTCATTTCTCCCATCCAATATATCTTCCTAGATTCTCTACATGATGCCCAAACAGCTGGTCAATTCCAAGGATGCTACCGAGGAGAGAAGGCACGCCAGTGTTGTTGAGGCATAGTGTGGTTTATTCTACAATGCACCGGGTGACGTGTTCGTCACCCATGTGTGCTACTTCCATCACACTGGCCATTTTAGGTAACTTCTATTCTACTTCACAGGCACACCCTGTGTTGATCTGGAACCCTGGCTGTTGGTCAGAGAAGCAAACAATGAGCATGAAGCAAAAATCAATGAAGCAAAAATCTACCCCGCTTTTAGAAGAGACACAGCATCCCCAGGAAGAGGGTGGGCTGCAGCACCCTTGCGGTTGGAAGATAGTGTGTATGGATTCCACGTCCATGACGTGATGTGTATTTGAGTACACAGCATGCAAGCATCTAGAGAGCCGGTGTGACATGTTTCTCTATTTTCAAATCATTTAAGTAACTGTGCTCTATTTTTTCTTTTTCGATCAATAAAAACATGATTGTTAAGTTGTATTTTTAAATAGCTGTCACTTGATGCATCTCTTAGAGCTCAGTTAAGGTCTTAAAATGGTAAGTTCTCTTCCAATTTTATTTAAAAACTATGTGTATTTAAGTAAATTTGTAATAGTACATATATGAAAAAATATGTTTTTTTCTTTTTTCTTATTTGTCTCCCATTTTCTTCTCCCGTCCTGTCATCTACATCGGTTGATCTCTTAAACTAATGTGTCTGTATTAGTTAACTATGCTGCATAACAAATTACCACAAACTTTTATTTCTGACGTCACAGTTTCTGTAGATCAGAGTCTGGGCTCGGCTCAACTGGGCTCTCTGCTAAGGGAGTTCTTCCAAGATTGGAATCCAGTTGCTGGCTGGGCTGTACTCTCTTCTGGAGGCTTGACTGGGGAAGGAGTCCCTTCCAAGATCCTCAAGTCATCAGCAAGACCCACTTCCTTTTGGCTGTAGAGTTCATGACAGCTTGCTTCTTCAAAGCCAGCAAAGGAGTGTCTCTGTGACTTCAAATCTCTCACTTCCAGACCTAGTTTTAAAGGATTTATCTGATTAAGTCAGGCTGGCCAAAGATGATCACCTTCTGATTGACTCAAAGTCAACAGATTAGAGATCTTAATTATAATGCAAAATCCCATCCCTTTTGCAATAAACGTAATATAATTAGGAGTGACAGCCAATTGCCTTTGCCATATTATATTGTTTAGAGGCAAGTTACAGGACCCACACTCAGTCAGAGGAAAGGGATTCCACAAAGCCATGCGACCACCTGCTGCTATTTCCTTCTACAAGTTCCCATGTATTGACAGAATCATTTATGTAGAAACATATTGTCTTGCGCACTGACAGCAGACCTGGCGATCATCATTGCCATCCACGCTACTCGGGGGCTTTACAGCAAAACACCCATAAACTTTGCCTGAAGACCTTTGACCTCCAGAGGGGCGGACTGAAGTGAGGGGGCTTTAGTATTCCACCCACAGGCCTCCAGCTATGACCTAGAGGAATTGGTGAGTAGATGGCCCGGCTCCCCCATCTTTGGTTGTGGTGACTCAAGTTTGTTCCTCTGTCTTCCAGTTCCCAGCAGGACTGAGCCTTGTTTTCCACAGAGGCAACATTCTGGACGGTGCATCTTGAATTGGCTCTTCCCTTCCCTGTGTCACTTCCATACTCCCCAGCGAAGCCTTCCTGTGTCACCTCCCAAATAAAGCGCCTGCCCTCACAGTCGTGACTCATCTCTGCATCTAGGGAGCCTATCTAACACAGGTGTTACCTCTGCAAAGCAGGGTCCTGGAAGCATACCCTCAGTGTGGCTCTATTATTTTCCTAGGGCTGCCGTAACAAATACCACAACAGACATTGACTGTCTCACAGTTCTGGAGGCCAGAAGTCCAAGACCACGGTGTGAGCAGGCTTGGTTCCCTCTGAGACTGTGAGGGAAAATCTGCTTCTGGGCTCTCTCTTGGCTTCAGGTGGTGTGCTGGCCATCCTTGGCGTTCCTTGGCATGAAAACGCATCTCTGCCTTTATCTTCACATGGCGTTCTCCCCGTGTGTCTGTGTTCAAATTTCCCTCCCTTTTTTTTTTTTTTAATAGGAACAAAGCAGCTTTTACAACAAATAAATTGAAAGAAAATTTAAAAAAAGATGGAGTCTTGTGACTCTGGCTGTGACGGGGAACTGGTGCCAGGCCAGCCCTCCCTCAGTAAACAAGCAGAAAACAGGACACAAGATTCAGGTCTCCTTTCTGCCATGGAAAATCCCAGTTCTCAATGTCACTAGCACAACTACTAGTTGCTGTCTTCAAGCATAGGCTCCCAACCATCCCAGAAGAACAATGCCAGCAGTACCACAAACAGTATGATTACCTAAAACGTTTAGAGGCTTTTTGTTTTTCCAGTTTTTGCATGAAGAGTCAAATTACCACATTTTACAATCTCTTGGTATTGTTTCTCTCTTTCTTGCTATGCCACCAACTTCATACACAGTTGGGTTTGTGTCTTTCATCTTGTTTTCCATTTTTAGGGATTCCTTTATAATTTTGTGAAATATTTTCATGGTTGCAAAGTTAAATCTCCAAAACAAGTTGTGTCCTTGTCCTCTCCACAGTATGTCTTCCCTCATTTAAAAATAACCCTATTTATATATTTTGATTTATTTATTACTTATTTTTAATATAAGCAGATGAATGCATATAGGTATGTATATATTATATATACATTATGTGTGTATATGTATTTCTATCGATCATATATTATCTATAAATCATCTATTATCTATCTATTTCTTTATCTATCTATCTATCTCTGTCTCTCTATCATTTTTCTGTATCTCTCATCTATCTGTCTATCTACCTACCTATCTTCTATCATCTATCCTCTATCTATATCATTTATCTATCTATCTATCATCTGTTTATGAAACAACTGTCATTAGACATTGGGAAACATGCCTGAGGGGACTCTGATCCTTGAGAGAACAGAAACAAACAAAGTAGACCTTTCTTTTAGGAGACATTTTTCAGGTGGTGATGTAAAATGAGAAGATAAGCTGGGCATAGCAGTCTCAACTGAGCTGAAGTGAGAGAAATTAGAGTCTAGGAAGGCTGGAGGGTTTGTGATTTGCAGGGCAGAACATAGAGAAAGGGAGTAACATAGAAATAGAGGCCCAGAAGTCACCATGGGATCCCCACAAGTGTTTCAGCGAATGCCAACCTTCAAGTTGTGGGTCCAGTGAGATGCAATGCTGAGCAAACAACAGCCAACGGGAACTTTAAGTCGAAGCCCTACAAACCCATGACCAAGACTCAGGTGTTGGGTCTCAGACTATCCAATGTGGAAAGACCCAGACACAGGATGCTGGGTCAAATGCATGTGGGATGCTGCTGGAGGATGCCCAACTCTCTTTCACAGGAGCTGGGTCTTTTTTTTTTTTTTTTGATGAGGAAGATTGGCCCTGAGCTAACATCTGTGCCCATCTTCCTCTATTTTGTATGTGGGACACTGCCGCAGCATGGCTTGATGAGTGGTGTGTATGTCCGCACCTGGCATCCAAACCCAGGAACCCCAGGCCACTGAAGAAGAACACACAAACTTAACCACTATGCCACCGGGCTGGCCCTGGAGCTGAGCTATTTTTGCTTCTTAACCAGCAATAGTTGAAATTGCCTGTTTCCACATAGCTGTATCAACTGAGTTTGTTCTCAAACTTTTGGATGTTTGCCAATCTGATAGTGAGAAATGATTTCCACCGTAGTTTTGATTTATGTTTCTGTAATTATGAGAGAAGTTAATGTCTCTTCACATGATTAAGCTCTATCTGCATTTTTTGAGTATGATCATGTCTATTCATATGTCTAGCCCAATTTTCCATAGGGATTTTTTTCCTGTAGTTTTAGAAACTATGTATTAGAGATATTAACTTTTTGTCATGATTGCAATTTTTTTCTAGTTTTTCATTTCTCTTTTTATCCTGCTTTTAATTTTTTTACAAAGCTGTTTTTGCAAGAGTTTTTAAAAATGTCATCAAGTACATCAATCATCCTCTTTCAAGTTTTACAAGAATTCACCCATGTTTTCTTTTACTACTCACATGGTTTCATTTTTCATCATAAATCTCTGACATATTTAGAATTTGCCCCAATGTATGATGAGATAAACTGATCCAACCTAACTTATTTCATCTGATCGGCTATCCTGTTACTCTAACACCATTTGTTAAAAAGTCCACTTTTTCCTACTGATTTAAAATGCACCTTTATCATGTAATAAGTTTCCACATGAAAGTGTGCCCATTTCAGGATATTCTCTTTTGTTTCCCTGCTGTGTTTATATGTTCACATGCAGCCACCACTCTGATTCCTGTACAGTGGTTCTGTGATTTGCTAAACTATATTTTAATATTATCACCTTTCTTCATTAAGGTTCTCCTGGCCATTCTTCCTTGTTTCTTCTTCCAAGTGAACTTTAAAGCCAACTTGTTTAGTTCCAGAAAAAAGAAACTGATACTATTATAGTTGGAATTACATTAATTTTCACACTAACTTATGGAGAGCCAACGTTTAGGATGTGGAGACTTTTCATTGAGGAATGTGGTGCAAGTGGAGTTTGTACACTTCTCTACTGTCTATTTTCAACGTGGAAGAAAGAATGATCGTTTTAAAGGTAAAGCACATCATGTCACTTATCTGCTCAAAACCGTCAATAACGATGGAAGGTTTCAATAACCTTCCAGTGCTTCAGCTCACTCAGGACAAAAGCCAGACTCTTCCCACAGCTCCATGCCCCAGTAGCTAATCTGGGCCCTCCGTAAGTTTGCAGATCTTATATTCTCCTATCCCCTCTCTCCCTATCCTGTGCTGGCTCCATGTTCCCACCTCTGACCTTTGGGCTTTCTATTCCTTCTGCTTAGAATAGCCCTCCCCAGAGATGTGTTCACCTCTCACAAGCCTTTGCTAAAATGCTATCTTCCCGCTGGTTTCTCAGACCATCTATTTGAAATGGAAGGTTGCCTTAGCCTCTGAGCACCCTATCTTCCCTCCAGGCCTTATTATTTTCCATAACTCTTATCACCTGACAAATACATAACTTGCACATTCATTGATGAGTCAGTGCTTTATGCTCAGTTGAATTTGTTCTCACTGATGACCCCCCAGAACACTACCTGAGAGATAGTAGGTGATCAGTTAATATTGGTCAATGGAGGAAACAGCTAACACTGAAGACAGAAACACTCTGTTCGATCAATCTGTTTCTGAAAATCTGTTGGAAACACAAATAGGCTGGTGGAGCAAACTGACAAGACGGCTTGACTCACAGATGTGATGGATGGAGCCCTGTGTGTGATTCTGTTTTCCCCCTTATCCTCATCCCTTGCCTCTCCCTGTCCTGGGTACAGATATTTATTGCAGGTTTAGGGTAGATTAGCATTTCCAAGTCGTTACGCAGAGAATTCCCTGCCCTTTTGTCCTGGGCCAGTCCATTACTGAGAAGTGTCAGAGTTTATTCTGATAAATGGTAACACATTTTGCAAACAAATCCAGACCCAGACATAATAATCAGACCTTCGAGGTGAATTAAAACTATTTCATCGCTAAGGAAGGCAACCTCAAACTTCAGTCTCACTGAAGTGTAATTATCTCTTGTACCATGAGATGGCCATCTACAACTCCCCTCCACTCACGCACACACGGCATAGACATACACACCATACATATGCACACACACACATGCACACACACTCCATACACACACACCACACATGTGTGCACACACATACCACACACATGCACACAAACACACACCACACACACATACACATATACTACACACACATTCATACACACGCACACACACAGACTTTCTTCATGCCAGCCTAAGCATCCTACAGAGTGGAACACTTTTCCTATTTGCTCAGTTCACCTCACCTTCCTTTTTGCTCCTGAAAAAATAATTATTATCTTATTTGAAGTCAGTTTAACCACTTATTTAGAATTTGAAAGCTTTGAACATTTTCTGAGTTTGTGCTGTTAAAATTTCATTTCCAAAACACAAGAAACCTGTCAGTTTTATGGGCATCATTGGCTAAACAGGAAATAAAGGAAAGTACACTTAAACAATAAAAAATGCAGATTTATAAAATAATTGATTTTCTTTGGAAATATCAAAGAAGTTGAGAATTACAAGGTGAAATTGAAGAGGTTGAAATCAAATAGGCCAGCTTGCTGAGATTTGCTTTCTGTGCATGGCAGTTGAAAACAAGGGAGAAATATGCATTGGTTCAAGTTATTGAACACAAGCTTGGTTGGTTGAAATGATCACGCGGGTTCACTTCAAAGCCCCAGACCCTGTCTTCATAACAAAAACCAGAGGCAGAAATTCCCATAGGAAAAGTTATACTTTCTTTATCATAAATTTTTATTATGGGGTATAAAAGATGACAAAGTACAATATGCTTGACCTCTTCATAATCTATGTCTCAAGAGCAGCTTCAGCTTCTCATGAATTATCCTGGAAGATGGTCCTTACATCATAGAACATCTCTTCCTGTCTTTTTCCAACTGTACGTCTGACTTCCTTCAGGGTGGGAGGAGATATGAGGCAGTCGGCTTCGGGGAAAACGGCCCCTCATTTACTTCCCTCTCTTTCCATTCTCAGCTCTTGCTTTGAGCCCCTTTGAAAGAGCATCTTACAAAACGTGTTGCATAGAGCCAGCTGTTGCCATGTTACGTGTTGCTGTCTGTACATTCACGTCTGGCTGCACACAGCCATCTGAACTAGCAGCACCTTGTAAGTGGTTCATATTTTAGAACTGAGGGGCTATTTCCAGGGCCCCCACCCTCTATGCTGTCATACATACTTTTATCTTCCGAGGCACTCTTCTGTCAAAGACGAAATGCGTGCTTCTGCTTCTAGCCCTGATCCACTGTCTCATTGGCTCCCACTCAGCAGAGCAACTGGCATGTAATACACGGTTAAGCCTCAGGGAAAGTATTTGCATCAGAGAGCAACGATGAACGTACCTTCAGCAGCGCAGTGGGTCAGCATTCAGCCGAAAGAGAGGTGCCGCCCAAATCACAAGCTGGATATTGGTAGGAACAATGTCTTTAAGACAATGGTCTTTCGTTCTCTCCTGTGAAAACAGAAATATTAGTAACCTGGGAGCTGTGACATGGCTACAGAGTTCACATTCCCATACAGATGGTAAAGAGTTGACCAACACCCTGCCCAACACCACCAAACGCAATTGAGTGCCTAGCTCAGCAGCAATTACTACTTTTATTACTTACCAAATTAAAAAAAAATAATAATAAATTTTACATTTACAATGGCAAGTGCCTTGAAACAGATATTCAGATAAATAGATATTCTTCGGAGAAGCATCATTTAATGGCTTCTCTTAGTTCTGGGCCAACAGCCCTGCTGCCAGAGGTGACACGTCAGAGGTGACAGGAGCTTCTGTGGAGGTCCAATCAGGCTCCTGTCCTAACACGCCTTAGAACACAGAGCTCAAATGCTGCTTGTGAGGGGGCCAGAAGCTCCTTGGGAAGAGAGGGACCGGTGCCCTAACTCCCCGCTTCTGCGGTTTAGTATTTTAGAACCGTACTGGTGGGCTCTGAAGGTGCTGACGAAGATTGCAGTGCAGAAAGGGCCTCCAGCACCTAAGGGGGTTCCCAGTGGGATCTGAGCTGGTGACTTGGACTCAGTACCCAACTGGATTGTGGGGAGGTGGGTGGACCTCTTGAACAACCTGTGATCCAAGCTGCGTGATGCTCCATCCTCTCTGCTCACGCCCTCCTGGGAGAAGGCTTGGTGAGCACCAAGTGAGTCTGATCTGGAGTCTGAGTGTAGGGCCCCATGAGGCCCTTTTCAGGGTGCTGAAAACCTGGATGGCACGAATCAGTCTGCAGCAGAGGCCCCACGAGATGGGGTCAG
The DNA here is from genome assembly GCF_057802395.1 of Ceratotherium simum simum. Classification (NCBI taxonomy): domain Eukaryota; kingdom Metazoa; phylum Chordata; class Mammalia; order Perissodactyla; family Rhinocerotidae; genus Ceratotherium; species Ceratotherium simum. Next base: position 3,422,956 of record NC_141917.1, read on the forward strand.
CAGAGAACTGAGGGAGAACATGCCCTGGAGGCAAATGTGCCCACTCTGGACACATTCTCTCTCCCAAAAATATTTTGAGGAGGTTATCCCTTTAGGCTGAGTAACTCCCCCAGACATTTACTCACTCTGGAATGGGACGTGGCTCTTAGGTAGAGAAGGCCCTCCACTTGTTTGAACGTGACCTTACATCTACACCCTGGAGTGATGGAGAGCATCCAATTACAGCTCGTTTGCCTGAAACCTTGGCATGATTCTCAGCCCTCCTCCTTCTGTGCAGACATAGACCTGTCCTGTGGTTTTTGAGTTCACAATGGGAATCATGTGTTTGAAGAGCACCACTTCAATTTTTCCTTCATGATTTCACGTGAAATGGTCTAAACAGGACATGTCTCCCATTTTCCAGTTTGCATTTTCTCACAGGTGTCCTTTTTGCTGTGCTGTGAACCCTCAATGAGATGGACCCAGGTGACAAGGTGACTCACCTGCCTGTGGAGAGGATGGAAGCTTTCTGAATCCATGTGAATAGGCAGAGCTACCCATGAGAAGGCGATGCGATGTGACAGAGCACTTTCAGCTGATCCTTTTGCCCAATCACAGGCCTATATTTGCTTACCAAATTGGTCTTATGAACCTAAAATTAATGCAATACGTTTGGTTTGTCACCCCCAATAGGAAAGGAGAACCCAGGGATTCTGTATTACACAAGCCTGACACATCCACACTTTGATTTTGACATGTTTTCCTACGAACACGTGGTTTTCATGAATGAAGGAATATAATGGAGATTAGGAGAAATGGTGTGGGGAGTGGCCCGCTCTTCCAGCTGTGGAAGCACGTGTCTCCTGCTCTGAGGTCAGACCACTTTAGACGAAGGACACCCTACATTTCAGTGCAGACACAATTCATCTTTTTAAGAGTTATCTTTAATCAGATTACTCAGCTTTTTTAAAATCACAAAATGGAATGCAAAAACACTTCCTAGAGTTAGGGTGGAGAGGACTTTATTGTTTCCTTATGAAGGTCAGTGGATGCCACCAACTCACTGTGCTTCTCCAGGGATAAAATCAGATCTCAAGCGTGCAGGATATTGTTGTTGTTGATGCTCCTGCCTCCATGGTGGTAAGTCTTGGGCTTCTTCCTTTTCTTTTTATAGAACATGATTACTGTTTGTCCAGGTGTCATGGGGTAAAAATGGGGGAATGTTTTCTGTTTTGTTTTGCTTTCTTTACTTTGACTTACAATGAATATGTGTGGATTTTGATCCACCTTGGTTGAGCATTAAGAATCCTCAATCACACTATCAACCAACACAAGGAAATGAGGCCCCGAGATGTGAAATGATTTGCTAAAAACCAGGATGGAAGCCACGTTCTGTATATCCTGTTCTTTCTACCAGTTGATCTCTTTGGGAAATTATCCATCTTCTAAGCATTATTTTTAATGTTTTCTATTTTGCCCATATTTTCTAGTGCTGTTGAAGATATACGCAAGATGTCCTCTACCCCCCACAATCAGGATTCTGCAGCACGGGTGCTGAGGCTTCTGGGGCTGCACATGGATCTGAACAGATGTTGGCAAGACCTGGTTTCTTTATGCACTGGGGTCACTTTGGTTCACACCCCAATATGCCATTTATTTCATTTCACAATGACAACCTTGTAGGGGATAGCTGATGCCCGGCTACAGCAGGAGCCAGGAGCTCTCTTGGGTTCACGGCAGCATTACTAGAATTCCGCCCCTACAGCAAGCCATGCCTCTTCTCTTTGCCACTTTTGACCTTTTACCTTTTTTCTGACTTTGCTTCCTATTTAATCAATTAACTTCTTCCCTCCACTTCTCCCTCATCTTTCCCTCCTTCCCGTTTTCTCTTTCTCTGTCCTCACTCGCCACTTTCCCTCTGCTGGCACTCTAAACCTAGTAGTATATATTGGTTCCCTTGAATAACGCTTAGATTTTCTGTTGAAGCCAACACCTGAAAGTGTTAGTTTAAGTCAAATATGAGCACAAATATTTTGGTCAGAGAGTGAAATAATTCTAGATAGCTATATTTATCAATAAATACCTTTTTTAAATTTTACTGCCCATGTATAAGTCATAAAAGAAATTTAATCTTCACTCTTAGGATTAATATATTCTCAGAAATCATAGTTTACCAAAAGCAAAAGAGAAGGACAGAGACAGATCCTTTCTGTCTGTCTTTACGTGTTTGTGTATGTGTTTGTTTTTAATTTGGGGCTTTGACCTCCTAGGACTTATCTGCTGAGAGAAACACAAAGACAGTAAGATGGGCCGGGCACCAGCAAGACACCGGAGAAGAGCAATTTCTAGACTGGCCCCTTACCCAGGATTAAATCCAAGGTAAGGCCAGGTGTGTGTGGACTTTGCAATTGTGTATTTCTCTACTCACCTACCTCCACTTACCTACGCATTTGTCGAGTTCCTAAACACTGTGCTAGGTTCAGGAAACACAAAGTTAAAATTTGCAGAAACTTGACTTCAAGGAGCAAATGGAGTAAGAGCCAGACCCAAGAAATGGGAGTGAGGGACAAATAGCCAGACGCATTTCTTTCTCGCCAAGGTCAGAAAATCACAGCGTGTTACACTGTGCCCATTACTGCCATTTAAATACGTGCAAAGTATCACCGGCATTCCTGTGGTTTGGCATCCTGCTCCGTCCCTGCATTTTCAGTGAAAGGGCAAGCATGATCTTACTTTGAGGGTTTTCACGGATGGACTAACTACTTGGGTTCTTTAATCTTATTTATGTTGCACAGCAACTAGTTCTCCTATCGCGCGTATTTCAAAAACTAAACCCCCACACTATTTGGAAGACTGCTACTAAAATAATTTAATAGCCCAGATAAATTAGAATTGACAGAGTTATTCTGGCAGCATTGGTTGTGAGGCAAGGCAGTCCTCATGGTTTCTTGCAGCAGGCAGAATGCACAGCAAGTATGGGCATTTGATTTGAACTCTGGTTCTGGTGTTTACTGGAGCCCATGATGTTGGGCAAGTCATTGAATTGCTCAGTTCCTCAATCTTGTTGACCCTTGGGGATAATAATGCCATGTTGTAAAAACTAAATGAAAGAATAAATGTGAAACTCATAGCAGAATTCCTGGTGTCTGCGAGATAAACAGCACCTGCCATTTTAATCGTCTTTGATTGCTATATTACACATGGGGTTGTCATTTCTTTCTTCTCTTCCTTTCTTTTTTGGCATACAGAGTAGAGTCGTGAAGGAGGGTAGGAGAAGTCACTTTTCCCACGTGATTTGAGCTGAGTCTGTCATACTGTCTTTGTTTCACCTGTACTCAACGTTAAGTAATATTGTTTCTGTAAGGGAGAGCCTAAAGGAAGAAAATAAGACTCCAATAAAACAAATGAGGGGGTGGTGTTAAGTAAAAGAAGCTAGGAAGAAAGTGCTTTCTCTTGCTTATTTCCTGAAATATAACAATATCAACTTGTAGGTAATAACTAAATATCAATATCACTAATTTTCAGTGTAAGAAATCGCTCAACCTGAAAGTTACTGAATATTCCCAAGCGCATGTTTAGGCCCTTATGCCTAAGCCCTTTGGTGTTGAGTGGAGTGGTTGGTATTGGCCTCGCGGGAGTTTCCCTGGTCTGAGCACTCTCCGGGACCTCGTGAGGGAGCTAAGTACTTCACACGTGGGCCCTCAGGGTTCACAGCCAGGGCTAGGAGGCAGAGGCTGGAGAAACCTAGGAGACGCTTCCTCTCCCTCTTTGTTGACCTGGAGCACCGTGTACCTATCCAGTATTTCCAATATTTCATGGGCAAACACCAGACCATCTTCTCTGTAACTTCTTGAGAAAAGAGAATGTGAACTACAAGCAAATTAAAGGATCTTTTTCCCTTTCTCTTTCCATGTTAACACTTGCTTGACTTTCTAGTACTCCCTGTAGCTAAGTCTCATGTTGACTTTCCCTGTCCTCTCCTTCAACAGTTTACATATAGAACCTGTTTACCCCAGAGGTGAGTTCACAATCCAGAAAAAATGGAGTGTAGCTTACAGTGAGGACAAGTGTTGGCCGTGGTGACAGTCGATTACATTTCATTAGACAGAACCCACACCTGTGGTAACCTGGAACGCAAGCCTGCACAGACGTGATGTGCTGTACAACCCTCCGCGTAGCGCTCGTGGGCCAGAAGGCCACGCCCTAACCCAGCCATATGTGCAGCCTTCGGGGGTGTCATCTTTGTACCACATTTGAGCTGCTGCTCTAGGCTGAGTGAGCAAACACATCAGAAATGCCCTGAGAGTAGTCTGCCACTTTAACATTTGAGCTGATCTATGATTCCAGAAATTGGTGAAAGAAAACTGTTTGTCTTATTGGAAAATGGAGATAATGGTCAATCAGCAAATATCCAGGGAATTGATATAATTGTTAAGATATCTCAGAAAGTCAGTATCTTTTACAATGGCAGAGGGGGAACATCACCACATTTAGCCACCTCCAGCCTGTCGGGCTGATTCTTGGTCTTTCCCACCTGCTCAGTGGAAAAATGCTCAGAGATCCAGGTGTTGATTTCTCTTGAACCAAAGAGCCCCGAAGACCCCGTTGTAGAGATGTCACCCAGAGAACTTGACTTGTGGAGGAACGCCAGCAGGGTGATGTTAACAGACCTCCAATTATTCCTTAATCTTCACAAAATATGCAACACGATGTGGCCATTGGTCTTGTAGGCGGCAGGGCTACATACGATGAAGGTCTTGGGGGATCATTTTTAGAGGAAACACACAGCAGACCAGCTAATGAGTCATCTGTGGAGTTAAGAAGTCTTTGAGCTCCATCCAGCTGAGTGGGTGATGTTTTCTCCCTTATTCTGGATCTGCATTTGCCATTAGAAAGAAAGATATGCAGACACGCAGACACAGATGAAAAACTTGAAGCACCATATCTAGCTGTAAATCAAAATTTTTACATCTAAGCTTAGTGGCCAACCTGTGACAAAATGGATATTTCCAGACCTTACATCTGTGTAAACACAGGGCGGGATCAGGACAGTGCGTCGTAACTTCTTATTTAACAGCTGGCACAGTCTAAAGCCTACATCTTTACGAAGCACCTTGTTCCTGCCACGTTCTGCTCTGATGTGTGCATTTTTCCAAATAAAACAGGCTTGTCTGTCTCCGGCTTGAGAAGACAAGGGAAATACAAAGAGAGAGAAGGCTGGAAGTGTCCCAGTCACTCTCTGTAAATGCTGTATGTTTTTTGAATGATTGTGCATTAATTGATCAGGTGTTGAATGTCTAAAAAAAAACCCCTCTGCACTTAAAACTTCCTCTATGCAAAATATGTTCATCCTTTTATATCGTATTATATTGGCATTTCTTTGAGTTGACCATCCAGACACCAGGTGTTTTGCAGGGCTTCCCTGGGCAAGCTGTGAGCAGCGATTCTGCTGGTCAACTCACTCTGCGTGTGGGGGCACGAGGGAGGGCACCGAGATTAAATGAAGCTCTATGGGCGATTTTGAGTTCCACAGCATCTCTGGGTTTCACTTTATTCTTCCTGAAGTGCCAGTTTCCTGTCAAGATCAAAATAGAATCACTGCTTTCTTATTTTCAATGGACTCAGAATTAAAAATATTTTTTAATTTCTGGGAAAATTGATATGCTGATGTTTCGAAGGGATTTGCATATGGGACTAACTTGGTCTGGTGATAAATCTTTACCACCTGGGCTCTGGACTCAGAATTCTGGCTTCAAACCCTAGTTCGGAAAATGAGGAAGAAAATAATATAATAACAACAATAATAGTTATCTCATAAGGTTGCTTTTAGGCGTAAATTAAATGTTCTACATAAATTGCTTAGCACAGTGCTTGACTCATAGAAAGCACTCCAAAAATAAGGCGGAAAATAGAATAAATGTTAAAAGGCATGATTTATTACTTTTCTTAATCCAGTGAAATCTGTCTCAAGTTCCGTTCACCAGAGTGGCCCTGAATCCAGTTTGTGTTCTTCCTGAGAGCATCCTCTACTCTCCCAGGGTGACATGAGGGACCTGAGGCTCATGGATCTTCCAGAAAGAGGTCCCACTTCTAGTCTGTTTCTCCTCTTCACAGGCACCCCACGCTTCTGAGGGGCTGAAAGGTCAGTCAGGAAATGATCTGCTGCCCAGGACGACAGCAAGGCTCTCTTAAATGATGATCAGCTGGAGGCCCAGGTGCCCAGCACATGGCTGGACACCTGAAGATTGTCCAATGGTTAATACTGGATCCATGAAAGAACACATTAGCACATTTGTTAGGTTGAATTTCTACATGGACAGAGTGGGAAACATTTAGTGTACTTCTTTAATTAGAAAGATGTGAAAATTAAGGGCCCAGAGAAGTTAATATCCCAGAGCAGGGCTCTTCCCCACTCGTAGAATCAGAACCAAGTTTCAGGCCAGCCCCATGGCATAGTGGTTAAGTTCGGTATGCTCCACTTTGGTGGCCCAAGTTCGCAGGTTCAGATTCCGGGGGCAGACCTACACCACTCGTCAGCCAGGCTGTGATGGTATCCAACGTACAAAAAAATAGAGGAAGATCAGCACAAGTGTTAGCTCAGGTCTCATCTTTCTCAAGCAAAAAAGGAGGAGGATTTGGCAACAGATTAATAGCTCAGGGCTCATCATCCTCAGCAAAACAAAAACAAAAACACAACTGAGATTCACTTCTGATGCCAGTCCAGAGCACACTCCTGCTCTGCATGCCACCTGTGTGTTTGATAAACCTGCTATCTATGAGTTAATTTGAACTATCCATTGAAATGTTGGGGAAAAAATAGGCAAGAGACTTTTGATTGGTAAGGTCTCAACCTATGCTGTCAGGGTGGAAGTGTGGGGTGAGGGGCAGGGAAGTTATTTGACGTTGAATTAAAAGGAGGCATTATAGGGCTACAGACTTCTGTTCAGAGAAAAAGTCGTCTCCCACCAGTTCCAACGTCTAGGGGGGCTTTGAAACCTCACTCAGAAGGAGAGCTTAGCAAAACACAGCAGTGTGAAAAGCAGTACAGTAAAAAGAAGGGGAGCCATTTCTAGCCTAGGGTGACAGGCAGACCCCATGCGAGGCTTACCTGAGAAGAGAAGACACTCCTGTCTTTGTTGGGCAGTTGTACCATCAATACCTGCAGGAGTGTGTCCCATGTAGCTATGGCCAGAGCTACAGTGGATGAAGACTTTTTGCTTAAAAAGAAAACATCCGGGACCCTGAGAGACTGATGTCACTCAGCAATTGGCATATCGCCATTGATAAAAGGAGGAACCACCGGTGTGGATGAAGAATGGCACAAGAAACAGATGATGCTCAAGGATTACAGAACAACGAAGAGAAGGAAGAGAATGCAGACAGAGCTAGAGCAGAAATACTTTTTCTTTCACTTGTATAACGCTTAGCTAAGGTTTTTGCCAGTTTCTTAGAGAAAAGATACTTGCAACTTGTGTTACTACTTCACTGTGCCAAAGAGGTCCTGTGTATTAGAACGTGTACTGCTGAGAGCAAGCATCACTGCTCTGGTATTGGTTTGAGTCGACTCTTTGATAAGCTGTGTTCTAATTCATTCTGTAGATGACTCCCCATTCTCAAACATGCTCTTTGTTGTTGGCATAGGGCCCTATGTTTGAAAACCTCCTTGAGTTGCCCAAACAGACACCTATATGTCACGAGCAACAACAGGTGTGATTCTGGTGCCAGACTAGGCAGAGTAGATGCTCATCCACGAGAGTTCTTCATACTCTACAAAACCTGGGCTCTGCAGCATCCTGCAATGCATCTCCCTCAAGGGCGGTAGGAGTTCACTGATCATTTTCCTCCCAACTCAGTTATTTAACCAGCTCTGTCTTTCCTATAGTTCAATTTAAAAATTTCTTCAAATGCTTCCATTTTAAAAAAAAAAAAAACAGCTCACTGGGTATGTTGGTAGTGTTCATGTTTCAGAACTAAAATATAAACTATGCTTAAAACATTTGTCAGTAATAAACACCAGATAAAAGACAGGGTACCAAAAGGATGAATATATCTATTGGGTGAAAAGCGGATTTGGACATACACCAGATGTGCACAATCAAATGTGCAAATAGCTGACGTGCTGGATACATGTGAAGAAAAGATGTGTGCAGCCAGTGAGGAATGTAGAACTTTGGGCTAAGACAACCAGGGTCACATGTGGGCCATGGCAGGGAAAACATGGAGAAAGGATCTTTCCAGACTTGTAGACCTGCCCAGTTAGTGGTCCAGTGGTCGTTCTTCTCCATTTTGATGACACCCAGGTGCCTCAGACTCAGTGTGGCCCAGGTGAACACACCATCCTTTATTCCCCTTTCTCTTTCACAGGCCCCCAGTTAAATCATCACCAAGACTCCTGATCCAGCTCCCAAATGCTGCTTACGTGTGTCTCCTTCTCTCCTCCAGCCCTTCACTGCCCAAGTTCAGGTTCCTCCCTTCCTTTCACCTGGTTCATAACACCAACCTCCCTGGTCTCCCTGACTCCAGCTTTGCACACCTGCCCTCCCCCTATGGCATCAGAGATGATATTTCTTAATTGCAACCGTATCCCTACCCTGCTAATAACCTCGCCTAGACCACTTTCACTTTCAGAGTAAAGTCTAACATATCTCATTTGGGCTCTTCATTCTCTGAACTGAATTTGCCCTTCCAGCCTCAACTCTGACCTCTCTCTGACTGCGGGACCCCTTCCCAGAGGGCTGCCCTCTCCTCCCACTCTGTACCTGACTGGCATCTCCTCATCCTCCTCAGTCTCAGCTTTACCACCTCCTCTGGTTGTTGTCCTCTCCAGTGTGCTCAGTGTTCTCACGTGCATCCCAGCCCCTCACACCTTATCATGCGATGACTCTATTTATTCCAACCCCATCAGACAACAAGTCCTTGAGGATGGGGGCTGTATGTTGTGAGGATTTGACTCCTGGGCCTTTGGAGAGGGTGGTCTGGGGACATTTGTTGAATGGAGGGATGTGGGAATGCTGTAGCTGTCAGGGTAAGAGTGGAAATGTGAGGGTGAGAACTAGGAGAACCGCAAACACAGATTCTCACATTGTCCAGGAAGGAGTCAGATGGAGAGCTCAGCATCAAGAGAGGATTGAGCCTGAAAGGCAGATCAAGATGCCTTGAGGAATCAGACAGAGGTGGTCTCCACATCCAAAGACCAATTAGGGAGGGGAGAGCAAAATAACCAACGTGAACAACAGCAACACAGACATCTCGCATAGGTTCTTAGCCTAAAGAAGTCCCAAATGAAGTGCAATTTGGGTGTTACTACGAAGAAGCACCTGAAGCAAATAGACCTCAAGTTTCTGGTTTGAAACTCCCAACAATGAGGTCTGTGAAGAGTTTTTCTCCTCCAAAAGCATCATACACGTGTGAATACACACAAAAACACACTCACACACGCGGAGTCACACACTCACACAAACACCACCCACATTCACACACAGACACACACAAGCATATACAAACACACACACAACATTTTCACAAATAATAAAATCATATCACTTCTAGAAACATAGACTAATGCAATGGGCTTCTGGCATTCTAAAGGAATCTCTCTCCAGCACTCAATTCCTCAAACGAGAGACCTCTTTGACATGGTTACTTTTTGGCTAAAGGCCTCTATGTGTGCTCTGAGCTCAGTTTAGGAGCCTTCTATGTGACCTTATTTCATATCCCAGCAATCTTATGTCCTGGGTATTATCATCCGCTTTTCAAATTACATGTCACAGATAGAGTAACATGTGATACACTGAACTACAGATGTTAACTCCTCAAATGTCAATGACCCATTAAAGTATGTATTCCAGAGGAGCTAGATGTTAGAGTAATTCAACAAGCGAGCGTATCAACCATGTGGCATGACTGTGATAGGAGGAATGCTGGGATCAGCTTCATAGAAAGGCAGCTAGAATCAGGGAAGTGTAACTCCCTCCCCTTGTGATTGGACCCAGGCCTTTCCTAAAGACCCGTGCTCAGTGTTATGCACAGAACACGAGCAATGATTAATGAGTTGGCAAGAATTCCAGAAGGTTATAGGAACTACACATATAGAGTTAAATGATGGGATGGTTGACAGCCAACCTGAGAATGACGTTCAGGAGTAGGAGTGAGTGCTCCTCCAAGGATGGTGACCAGCTGCTCTGTCTTCAGTGGGCAAAGGAGAGACATGAGCGGAAATGAGCGTAAACTGCATCATAAGGTAATAATTTGAGATATAAAGAACTTCCTGTGGCTGGAATGGGTTACCATAGAAAGGGATGGACTCTCCTTTCCTCAAGGTCTTCAAAAATAGGTTCTGTCCAACTTGGTTAAGGTTTGGGTGTTCCTCTGAACTCAGAGTTGTGGTCTAGCCCAGTTCACCCACCCATGGATGTCTATCTGAATTCTTAAACGGTGTTTTCTTCTCCCTCCCTCCCTCCCTCTCTCATGTCCTTCCTTTGTTTTCACTTTCTATTCACAAAACTGAAATTTATTCTTCTGGTGTATAGCTCTGAGTTTTGACAAATGCAGTCACGTAACCAACACCACAATCAAAATAGGAAACAGCTCTCCTTCTGATTTTACGCTCTTTTTTCTCCACTAATACTTGTTTCCCTTTTCTCTATTCACACATGTAAAGATTTAAAATTTGTAGGAGATCAGCACCAAATTGCCCTCTCCAACCCTATTTCTTCAGTAGACAATACAACGGCTTAAATGCATACACACACACACATGCACATATATATGCACACAAACACACACACATGTGGAAAGAGAGAGAGAGAGGCATCTATACTCTCATTCTCTCTAGACTTGGAGTGGTAAGGTGCTAATGGCTTAGAATGATGTTGGTGAGTCTGCTTATCTTGTGCTCTGTGATAGAAGTTAGTAAACTGACCCCAGTGGCAGGGAAGGAGTGGGGATGGAAAATGAGAAAGAAAATAGGGAAAGCCATCTTCCAAATAGAATTACTTTAAACTAGAATTCTTAAAACAATAGAGCAGAGATACACAGGAACAGTGGAGTGGTGTGTGCATCTAGAGATCATACAACTTTTCCTTTTCCAAGTACTTTCTGGGTCATCTACCACCCAGTGAGTTGGGGGCACTCCTTGGGTTCTGCGAAAGGTGGGTACAACATAGAATTAAGATGCCAACTGATTTGGGGATGGAGTTTTAGAGTCAAGCATCTTGGAAGGTGAGGCTCTGGGTGTCTGGAATCAGAAGCTCGTTGATTGAATTCCAGGGAGCCTGGAGCTTATATGATGAGGTGCAGAGTGGAAAGGGTGCCGCCGTGCTATCCAGAGAGGAGAAACAGCCTGCTGGTCAAAGATCGGGGCTCAGAGAGATAGGAAGGAGAGTGAGAAGGAGCTCTGGGTTGTTGCCTCTGGCCGTCCTTTACTGAATCCAGGAGGACTGAAGCAGATACAGTGGGGAGAAAAAAAACAACAAGAAACTCACAGAAGCGTGAGCAGCTCCAAAGGAAAGCAGGTCCTCATGCCTTGATTGTAGGAACACAGCCCTGGAGAATGCAGACCTCGTCCAAATGCCCATCCGAAGCATGGCCAGAGAGCTGGCACCAAAGGGACCAAGAGAGCACTGGCCAGAAGACTCAGTTTCCTGCACATCCCGGCAGCAGGGTGGCCAGATGCTGAAAGCTTCCACATTCTCCTGGAGGGTCACAAGAAGGCTCAGGGCTGTGGGGACTAGACAATGATGTCTACTCATCCTAGTGGTCTTTATCAATAGGTAACAAGCAAGACTCTGAAAGACCCTGATTGTCAGAGCAAATGCCACTGGGTCAGAGGCTGCCCCAAAACCAGGAAGGAGGGGTTACACCCCAGAAAAGGCCAAAGGCCACAGAGGGGCCAGTGGGCTGGAGAGTCCTTGTCCATGCTGGGGGCACGTGCACCCTGAGAAGTGTGATGCCCCACAGCAAGAGGTCAGAAGCAGAGAAGGACTGGTGTCCTAGAACTTAGCTAAGTTCAAATGGATCACCTCCTAGCGACTCCGTGTGCAGCAGAGCAGAACCCTGTCCGGTCATTTTGTGCCATCCTCTCACCTTCCCGAGCTATATCAGAGGATACTCCACTGCTGTTCATAGGGTTTTCATGGCCAACTTTTTCAGAAGTGGGTTACCACGTCCTTCTTCCTGGTCTGTCGGTCTGGGGGCTCTGCTGAAACCTGTCCACCATGGGTGACTCTGCTACTATTTGAAATACTGGAGGCATAGCTTTCAGCATCACAGCAACACGCAGCTGCCACAGTATGGTAACCCACAGACAAGTGGTTGGTTCCCTGACTGGGAAACGAACCTTGGCCGGGGTGGTGAGAGCACTAGATCTTAACCACCAGACCACCTCACACCTACTAGACAAGGTTAATTTAGACAAAGTTAATCACATACATCACATACATGTAATCAGTGTCTGAGATCCAGTTCTGGGCTTGAATTTTATGATATACCCTCAGAAACCCATTCCTCTAATTACATACATTATAATTCACATCACTTTTCTTTCTTTCTTTTTTCATTTTTTCAGAAAGGTGGGTGCTGAGTTCATTAAAAGAGCATCAGCGATCTTTCCTTTCCTCTCCTCTCCTCTTCCCTGTCTAGATGATTTCTTCTTTATTCCATTATTCCCACATTATCTCTTCCCATCTTTCCTTTACTATACACAACCAATCATTGCCTATTTTGCCAAATTCAAGAGAGAAAAAATATATATATACATATACACACACACGAAACACACACGAATATGCAAAGATCATGTTATAGGTGTTATTTAATAAACACAATTTTTAGTAGCAAGAAAATTGGTTGGACTTAAGTCTTTCTTTGGAAGACACTGTTTTCTCAGAGTGCCGTTGTTTGAAATTACAAATGACCCTTCACACCACCGAGACTTGGCCCTCTGCTCTGGGCACACCCGGCATCTTTGGAGAGGTTAAGGGCAGTGTGTGCCTGGTGCCCTTCCATTCCCCATGAATGTGCCCAGGCAGGCGGTGCGGTGGTCTCGGCAGCACACTGTCCTCAGCGTGAAGCGCCACATGCCAGTTCCTCTGGCCTCAGCCGTCTGCGTGGCCTGAACTCCGCACTCACACTGGGACTTCCTCGGTCAGACGCCGGGGTTTACTTTGGCTCAACCTTGTCCTCCTTGAGTTATGCTTCCTTGAATTGCACAGGGTGTATTTCTGCAGAGATGATGCTAGGAAACCCTCCCCCCCAACTCAATGGAATGTTGTTTCTCTGCAGCTGCTAGAAAAAGGACTCTGGTTTCAGTGGGTGAGCCGGGAGGCAGGAGTCCCCAGATCAAGTTTTAGATTCCTTCAGGGCTTGGATGTAGAGTGAAAAGGATCCTCTTGTAAGGGACGAGGCCGTGTTTCCTAGGACCCGGACTCCTCGTCCAGATGAATAGGGAACCTGAGAAGGGAGTGAGAGAGAGGATTAGTCCTCTGTGGAGTCAATGTTGATCTTTCCTCACCTGCTTTTAACAAGTCTTCGCCTCGCTGAAATATTTTTTTATTAAATTTTAATCAAAAGCACAAAAACAGATTGTTGATCATAGGAAAGACTAACTTTATTGTAAGCTTTTCTTGCCTGGCCATTCTTAGAGATGTCAGCAACTTGACAATAGATGAGCGGGCTTCATTCAAGAGCACACAACTGCAGGAGGGCCAATGAGCACCTAAAGGCAATGGATTGAAGAGGATGACTTCATTTTATTATTATTCGGGCCATGGATTCCCTTCCATCTAGGGTTTACTATAGGAAAACCTGTTTGCTTACTGATTGCTGTAGCTTAAGAGGGGTTAGAAAATAGTTACATACAATAAGATTTATTATCCTCTTATGAGAGAGAATGTTATTTTAAATATTTTGTACAATATAATATTTACTATATGATAATTTTATAATAAAATAATTACCAAATATTTGTATTTAATTTAGTCAGAGGGAAGAAATGATCGACTCTGATCAGATTTCTTCAGCCTTGAAAACTTCCATTTACGCTCAACTGTTACTGACAGATCTCTAAAGCTAGCTTTCTGCTTGGTCCTCAGTGGGCTCAAGTGTGCTTCCTTTCTAAATGAGTAGGACAAATACAGTAAAAGGGAAAGGTTCCCTGGGCAAGGACCAAGAAAAAGTGAGACAGAAAACAATAAGCACTTTTAAATGTGGTTAATATTTGCCCATCCCCATGCAGATTTCTCACAGCCGGTTTTGAGCATGGTGATTCCAATAAAGGCCATGGCATTCCAGCCTCTTTCATGCTCAGATCTAGATTTCTTAAGAATATTTCTATTTGACTTTTAATTATTTTATGCCGTTATTAGGTGAGAGATTACCAAGATTTGTTAGACTCCCCTTTGCAATTTCAAGTGTATGTTTTCATGTTAGGAATAAAATAATACCAATTTTTGTTCAAATTGAGAAGCATATCTAGAGATATTAGGAGCAAACAGGAGAAGGAGGGCTTTCCTTGCAATATTTTCTATGAGAACAAGTTCACATCTTTAGTAGTCACGTGGACCACAGATTGAACTTATTTCTTTGCAATGGTGTAGTATTTTCAATCTGTGGTTCTCAAACTGTGGCCTTCACACCAGCGGTGCCAGCATCACCTGGAACGTGTCAGAGATGCATGTTCTTCGGTCCCACCCAGATCTGTTGAATCAAAAATTGGGGACGGGTGGGGTCCAGCAAGCTTTCTGGGTGACCCAGATGCACAGAGAACCAGTGTCATGGATAAGAAAGTGGTATGGGTTGAATTGTGTCCCCCCAAACTCATAGTTGCAATCCTCACCCAATACCTCAGAAAGTGACTGTATTTGGAGATAAAGTCTTTGAAGAGGTGATTAAGATAAAATGAGATCATAAGATGGGCCCTAATCCAATATGACTATTGCCCTTATAAGAAGAGATTAGGACACAGACACAGAGACGAGAGACCACGTGAGGACACCGGGAGGAGATCGTCATTTGCAAGCCGGGGAGAGAGGTCTCAGAAGAACCAACCCTGCCAAGACCTTGATCTTGGTCTTCTAGCCTCCAGAACTGTGAGAAAATAAATGTCTGTTGTTTAAGCCGCCCAATTTACGCTACTTTATAACTATCCTAGGCCACCAAAAGCACTCACCACACAGACTCACACATGAGCTTTTTGACACACATGTGAAATATTGAAGAGTATTTCTTGCTAGAAGAGTTATACACTACTACAATTTTCACGTAGGGTTCAGGTGAGTTGTAATGATCGTGCGGAGCATCCCTAGGCCACGTATCTCTGTGGGCAGCTCTCTCAGGATGTGGCAGGTCATGACGGGGAAGCAGGTACTGTGCAGCTCCACAGACCCCTGGCCTTCAACTTCAGTCTGAGTTTTGGTCCATTTTAGACAAAAGAGGGTCTGTGGTTCCATTAGAGCCTGTGCTCAGGCTGGCTGAGGACGGACTGTAATCCATCCCACCCTCGGAGGCAGTCTCCCTTCCACCTACCGCCCCACTCCCACCACACGCACCTTCCAGCACTGACACATGTACACTCACACTGATGCACACTCACATACACTCTCACACTCACACATACTCCCGCATACCCACTCTTACCACCACACACACACGCACACAGAGTGAGTGATTGCCATTCAGTCAGAACTTTGTTCCCCCAGAATCCGGGCCCAGAGCACACTTATGGCTCATCCTTGGCTCCTAAAACTTTCGACAGAAGTGCAAACATAGCAACCAACCCTTCAGTTGATACATTGTGACTTTCGACTAGGATGTTTTAGAAACTTTCCAAGATTCAAATCTGCATGGTTGGCCATGGAACCCTCCTGAGCTGGTGCTGGATTTGAGAGATGCCCATTTTGCTGAGTTCTGGAACTCTGTAGGGCATTCTGGTGGGAGTCCAAACCCATGGAGCCTCCCAGCGCACCTTCATTTGTAAATGCAGTCAAGTGTACCCTGAAATGGACAAGCTGAGCATCTGCATAATAGCAGTTAACTTATTTATTAAAGAGCTCCTGGGTGTTAAAAATCTTTACAGACATTATCTATAAACCTGACAACTTTGCAAGACAGATATTGATCTCTATATTGTACCGAATATATTCTGTCTCAGGGAAATTAAGTAACTTTCCCAAGACCACACAGCTGGAAAGTGTTGATTCCAGATTCAGACCTATGTCTATCTGACTCTCCCATCAACTTCTGCCTCCACTACCCTAGTGTAACCTCCTGCCTCTCGATGACCTCATACCTTACACTCCACACGTCTTTCAGAGCTTGTGAAGGTCCCCACAGAATCGCACCACTTCGCAAATTCTGATTCAGAATGGTTCAAGAACTGATTCACTATTTAGAAAACAAAGACATTTTAAGACACAGATTTATATCTTTGAACGAGTTCGTTTTGGAGACACAGAGGGCCACATATGATACTGCTAACTTAAGAGTTCATTTTTTGTTGTTGTTCCTCAAATTGTAGCTGTAAAATTAGTCCAGTTCCATAATAATGTGCTGAGAAAACCTCTAAGGTAGAAAGAAAAAAGGGCTTTTAAATGCTCTTAATGATGATCTTAATGCTTTTCTGATTTGTGCAAAAGACTTATTGTTAAACTTATCCAAAAGTAATTTGGATAATAAGGCTTGAAATCCATTGTTCACATGTTTGTAACTTTAACAGCCTAAAATAGTTGGTAAATTGCCCAAAAAAGGGAAATGCTTTTAAGCTGAATGGCGGGAGGATAAAGTCAGACCATTTATATTCATGTTCTGTTTTTCCTTCCGGACTCACTTCAAGATGTGAGAATTGGGCAAATGCCAAGATACTTTTAAATTCAGAGATCTTTAAATAAAAGTAGCCCATATTTGGATTGGGTTTAGAGTGGAATTCTCAATGTAATCCTGTGCCTGCTTTTATAATATGGTAGAGAAAATGATCATTTTATTTTCTTGATCCAGGGCCATCAGCCTAAATTTCCCCATATTTCTAAGACAATATTTGGCTTCATCTCTAAAGCCTCACAAACTGTAAAAATAAAATAAAAATAAACAAACAAACAAAACAACCAAATGTATTTGGGATTATCTTGGTTGCTGAAAATCGCATCCAGAAGCGGCCATTCCGCACAATCAGGGTAATTCAAGTCTGGGAAGCCCAGCAAACTCAGATGTAAGGGACTCCGGGCCTGAGCAAGCATCCATCAGCACCTTTTCAGGCTGTCAGTAAAGCTGGGGGGATCTGCTCACAATACCTATTTACTGCAGGATATGCACAGGGAAGGGCTGTTCAAGTGTGGGCCAAGGCAAATCACTCATTGTCTCCTTTCAGTGAAGAGAAGCCCAACAGGAGACCAAGAACAGGGAAAAACGTGCCCTGGGGGCCGTATCAGTAGGCAACTGTCACCAAATTAAAATCAGTTAAAATCTAATAGTCTGGGATAAAAGCCCAAACATTTTGAAAATAACTAAAACTAACTTGTTTGCTCTGCTTCTTCACTGTGAATAGACAGAAAAAAAAGTAACTACATCTTAAGAAAAAAAAAAAACAAACGTAAAAGTCTTATCTTAGTCCCATTAAAAGACACAGTCATAGAGTCTTGGGGTGACTTCACTGTGTCTGGTCAGGGCTCCTCTGAACCACCCTGCAATGCCCAAAAGCCACTTTTCTACCTCCCGGCATACTCACCACCCTGTAATACAAGCAGCTGAAATTCTTGAGTAGAAAGATACAGGGACATATTTCATTCCTATGGGGATTATTGTAATCAAATTCCTTTGAGATTTGAGCTTCGCTTTATGCAGCCACCCAAATTCACTCCTACACATGTGCCACCCTCTTGACAGGCAGACATCTTTTTGCCTCGATGGACCTATCCAGTCATGGGGATTGTTACAGCCAGTGCTGCACCCCCCCGGCACTTTCCAGGGAAGAAGGCAGGTAGAGATGAACAAGGACACACAGTCCTTGAGAGAGACACAGCTGGTGCTAATATCAAGTATGCAGCGAAGCTCAAATATGATGGGCCATCCAGAAAATCCTTTGACCATTGACTCTCATTTCAGACAAGGATGATCTGGTGATCCACTCAATTCCACTTGTCACTGTAAAATTGACTTATGTGGGAAAATGGGAGCGTTATGCGAAATTTTACTTTAAAATCAACCAGGTCTTAGCGCGTGCATTTTGTCAAGGGATATGTATATATTAAAATCTTCAAAGAATATTATCTTCCCTGGTAACCTATCCTAATGAGTCATAACTCAATGTCAGAGAGTCATTCTCCATATCTAACCTAAATTCTTCATGCTGTCATTTAAGCCCATTTCCTTTCGTTCTGCCTTTGGTGGAATGTAAGAACACTAGCTGGCTACCATCCCACGTGAGAGTTTTCATGTGTTTCAAATATAGACACTGGACCATTTTCAGTCATCACTTCTTCATGTTAAATAACTCTAACCTCTTTCACTCTTTCTCACCGAATGCATTTTCGTCCAAAATGACACTGTGGTGGCATCAGGAAGATGCTCTCTGTGTTCCATATGTCAGGGCAACAAACCTAGGAAATTTCTGACCAGCAATCTCCAGACATCTCTTGATCACCCACATGGTTGCAGCCATTGGGTTAAGAATTTATAGAAAATAAAAACGAAAATAATTTGGATCCTAACTCAAGTTCTTAACAATTTCCAGGGGGGAGTGATATCTACACCAGAGACCGGGTTCCCTGCCCTGAAAGAACACTGGAAACTCTCAGTGCCATGGAGGGAGGGTCAGTGGGCTGCCCTCCATGCCATCACCTTCCTCCCCGTGCCCCAGATGATGGAGCAACGACTTCCTGGGGCTTTGCTGGCCCCATAGCAGGGAGAAAGGGACCGTGAGGAGGCTTGCCCGGCTCCCACAGCACTGGCCTAGACACGGCATGCATCCCCTCTGTCTACATGCTGTTAGCAAAGGATCCAAAAGGGCAAGGCTTCCTGGACCAGAGTAGAGAGACGGAGTGGAGCCACCCTCATGGAAGGGCTCTGAGAGTGGTCAACAGGAATGCAGTTTACCATCTGGGAGAGTCAACTGCTCCATGAGGGGCCAGGACAACAAGTGTCCATGAGAGTAAACAGAGGGGACAGTTTAATATATATGTGTGTGTGTGTGTATATATATAGATATATATATATATAGTAATATACATTTATATATTTGTAATGTATATTTATATATTTGTAACATATATATATATATATATATTTAACCTTTACTGTGCTTCCTTTTATAGATTTTTAAATTAGACTGCTATTTTGTGCCTAATAGTCATGTATAGTTCTCATTCATTCATGGTTTTGTGTATCTAGTAAGTAAGCATTGACTACATAGTATGTGCTTCAAGATAACATAAAAATGGCAGAACAAAGTTCTTGTACTCTGGGTTTAGAATGAGGTGAAGAGGGCTGGAAATCCAATGTTAGAGAAGAGGTGGAGCCAGAGGGGGGAACCAGGAGACCAGGGAGATCCAGGGGGATGGTGCTGATCACCAGGCAGAATGAGCCTCATGCCCCGCCTAGGTCCTCCTCCACAGGGCAAAACAGATGGAGGCCACAATGGCATGGAGGGTTACTGTTCGGTACCAGCTGGGTAAAAAGCACTGTTACTGCAGGTATCGTTCAGGTAAAAATTCAGTTTTATAGAAGACAAATTGAAACCCAGAAAGAATCAATTTATGAATCAGAAAGTGACTGAATGAGTCATGAGTTGGGCACTGATATCATTGTTTTCCGTGTTTTATGCCGTCTCTGGACACTGTGTACTTCCACGGAGGGGACATGACAAGAGCTGTGTATGTTCCTGGACTTACTAACAAGTGAGAAAATTTAATACACTCAAGGGCAGGGCTATTTAGAGCTGTTCTGAGAATTTTTCCAGATAAAATACCTTCCATCGAGTGCACGCTCTTTCCGGAAATTGGGAGGCATGGACTGAACCAGACATAACCCTGCATTTGTCAGCAGCAGACAGCAGTGGGATCCCCACTTATTACAGGCTCAAGACATTGGAACATCTCCAAGACACACTGAATCAGTAGGATTCCAGAATTAGGAGCTGACAACTCCCAACACTCTCACATTATCCTTGTCTGATGTTAACTTATCTGTGTCCTCAAAACCTTAAAGTGGGGAAAATTTTTAAACGGTCTACTTGGCACTCTCTTATAAAACTTCCCAAGTACCCGTTAAAATACGTATGAAGACACACAAAATCTATCACTATTAAAAACGATTATCGACAATCTACTTGTCTTAGGTTGACTCTTCATCCCTCCTCCCCACAAAAAGAACATCTAAAACAAAGATCTATGTGCCAATGACTTTTAAACAGGAGTTTGGATGGAGAAATCCAAACCGATGGAGTACTCTCCACCCCAAGGATCTGGCCCTGATCCTTTTTCTGTCAAATCACATAGTGGCAGGGTATGTAAAGTAAAATGGGGACATAGAAACAACTACTGGTGTAGACCAGTGAGTCTCAATGGTGGTGTTGGGGATGGTGATGGTGGCTGCCTGTTCTCCAAAGCCAGGGATGTGAGACACCCACAAACTGCAGAGGTGCCTGTTCCACTGCTGTCCTGTCCCTGAATGCAGAGCTAGGAGAGGGTCACCAGTTGAGAGTCTTTCCAATGACAGTGGGACACCATGACGTGGTGGCAAAAGTTTGTGCTCTGGAGCTGGGCGCCACGTTTATTAGCTGAGACACTCGTCTGGCAGATTAAAAAATAGAACGACCCTCATTCTATTCGTCAAAATGGGGTCATGTTGAGGGCTGTATTAGTTTGCTTAGACTGCAGTTACAAAGTACCATAAACGGGATGGTTTAAACAACAGAAGTTTATCATCTCGTAGTTCTGGAGGCTGGAAGTCTGAGATCAAGGCTTCAGGAGGATTGGTTCCTTCTGAGGCTGTGAGGGAGAATCTGTTCCAGGCCTCCCCCTGACTTCTGGGGGTTGGCCCGTGATCTTTGGCATTCCTTAGCTTGTAGACACATCACCTCATCTCTGTCTTCACGTTCGCATGGCGTTCTCCCCGGTTGCTTGTCTATGTCCAAATTTCCCTCTTCTGATCAAGACACTAGTCGTGTTGGATCAGAGCCCACCTTAATGCCCTCATTTTAGCTTGACTACCTCTGCAAAGACCCTATCTCCAAGGAAGTCGTATTCTGAGGTACTGGGAGTTAGGGCTTTGACATATGAATTTTGGAGGGACACAGGTCAACCCATAACAAAAACCTCCTAGTAAGGTAGCTGGGAGGATGAAATGAGCTAATTTCTACCAGCACTCAACACAGCGCCAGCACCCATGAGAGCTCCTGAGAGACACTCATCAGGCAGAGACGCTGCAGCTCCCCAGAGTCTGTGCAGGACTTCTCGTGTGGACATGACCCCACTTCCCTCAGACTCATACAGGAATCAGTCAGAAACTGAGGACACCAAGTTAGTTATTAGTTATTGAATTATTTGAACAAAAAAGTTGAATTATAGACATGCCCACTTTAGTTAATGAAAAATAGAAAGTATGTCTCTCCTTTAATGTATCCATGAAACATCTAAAAAACCATCCCTAAATGAGGTCTTGAAGAAAACCTCAATTAATTCTGAAAAGCAGAAACTTTGCAGCCCTCAATGCTGAGAAACTAGAATTTGCAACAATAGAATTTAAAACTATGCTTCCAAATATCTATTAGATCAATTAAAAATGTTTCAAGGCCTTAAAGCACATGCCTGGCAAATAATCAGGGGAAAATGTTGAGAGAACTGAACGTATTATTTATAGAAAAGGAAGGACCAGCTGCTGAGATGCTGGGTGTGTAGTATAAAGCAACGTGTCTTGGGATGCGGACCGTGCGGCGTGAACGCTCGCATCTCATCCAGAGACTAAGTCACATGTGAACTGGGGAAATTCCTGGCCTCAATTTTATTGCAAAATAAAGAGATCCAGCTGGATTTATTTGAGACTCTTTGCAACGCTCTGGCTCTCTCAAGCCTTGACTCAGAACCTGCTTGGGTCAACTAAGTCAAATCTACAGGAGTTAAGCCTTCCACCTTCTCTGTAGAATTGTCCCTACGATTAAATAGGGAGTGTCTATGAGCTATTTGATTTTTCCATTGCCTTAGCTGTTGTCCATATTCAAGGCAAAATTTGGTCCCATGAAGATCCTCGTCATCAGATGTAGTCTCACGTCTGGCCATAATAAAACTAAATAATGTTGAGTAGTTTAGGGCACCGGGAAAAAGAGGTTCCAGAAGGAGTTTGCTTTTAAACTTGAATCAAGAAGCTTTTCCTTAAAGAGGCTGAGTTAGTCCACCCAAAGCACATAGGAGCTCAGAATTTAGATTGCATCACAGAATGAAAATAGTGAAAATGATACCTGTGTCAGAT
Source organism: Ceratotherium simum simum (assembly GCF_057802395.1). NCBI lineage: Eukaryota > Metazoa > Chordata > Mammalia > Perissodactyla > Rhinocerotidae > Ceratotherium > Ceratotherium simum. Next base: position 3,445,387 of record NC_141917.1, read on the forward strand.
AAATTAAGCATTTCTATCAAAATATTAACTAAAGTTTAAAATACCGTGAAGTATGTTCCCTGTTGACATATTCAAAGAAAAAACAATATCCATTTCCCCTATTTTTATTAAATTTTTAAGTTATTAAATTGCAGATATGTATCATTTTACAGCTCGTCAATGGTCCTGTGAAATAGCAAATGAAACTACGTGCACTGCTCTGCAGCAATGCAACGAGTGTTGCTCTAGTAGCATGTCATACTTACTGGCAAGCTCCTGGAGAAAGCAAACGTAGAAGTATCCTTTCTACTATAAAGAGGAAAAATGGCTCTGGATTCCCCTCTGCCTCTCTAGAATTAGATGGGGAGACATGGGGAGAATGCTATAAAGGAAGGGGGATAAATAACAAAAAAAGATAAATTGATGCTTACTGGTTGAAACATGGCGTTGATCTAGTTTGTATTTACAATGTGTTAACTATTAACACATGAGAAAAATATTAAAGCAAGGTATTTATTAGAAGAAATATCAATAAAAGAGCAACAAGTTGTACACTCAAAATTAACTACAAGCAATTTAGCATCGCTGCACTGTACAAAAAAAAACATGAAAGAAATATAATCGTTGTGTCAAACAAATGTTGATAGCATAAAGGAAGGCTAAAAGTTCACGGGGAGAGAAGAAATATCCCTCTGATGTTGATGAAAAAACGCATAGATGGTGCTGCCCTGAACGGTGATCCGAGCTGCACAATGTGCTCACCATATACTTTCCACATGCAGCGGAGAATAGAGCATATTTTCAGAGTTAGGTTTAGAAGAAATAAAACAGAAAGAAGAAACTGGGAGTGATTTGTTAGTGTAACTTTTAGGTGACAAAACCAAAGAAGACCTTAGCCAGAATAGCTTCTTAGTAATTTTGAGTGTTCAGCTTATTGCTTTCTAATTTGTATTTCTTTTACATATTATCATTAGTTAGGAGGTAAAGATGAGTTATTTGTCACTGAGGGAAGAAATGTGTATTGAGATAAAAAGATTGAAAATATTTTAATTTTTAGAGAATGTCTTTTTAAAATGAATATTTTGGGTTTAAATAAGGGATTTTTAAACTACACTTATATACAGCATTTTTGGACTTTTCTATATGTACTAATCAGCTAGGGATGCCATAATAAGATACCACAGACTAGGTGACTTAACAACAGAAATTCTCAACCTTCTCAGTTCTGGAGGTTTAAGTCTGAGCTGAGAGTGACAGTGTAGTCTGGTTCTGGTGAGGATTCTCTTCCAGGTGGCAGAGGATACCTTCCTGCTGTGTCCTCACAGCAATGGAGAGAGAGGAAGCTCTCTGGTGTCTCTATGAGAGCACTAATCCCATCATGGGGACCCCACCCTCAGACCTTACCTAAACCTAATTACCTTTTAAAGGACCCATCTCCAAATACCATCACATTGGGGGGTAGGACTTCAGCATATGAATTTGGGGAGGGGACACACAATTCAGTCCATAGCACTATTGTTTCTGAATTTGGGAAAATGTAAAAATATTTTTATTCTCTACCCCTGATTGTTATTGGTCAAGAATTGGACACTAGATTGTATTGGTCTACATTAGGGGTTGGCAATCTACATCCTGCAGGCCAAATCCAGTCTGCCACCTCTTTCTGTAAATAAACTTTTATTAGAACACAGCCTATACCCATTTATTTACATTTTGTATATGGTGCATGGCTGCTTTCTCTCTACAAGTGTAGAGTTCAGTAGTGCAGCAGAGACTAGAGACCATATGGCCAGTGAAACCTAAAATATTTACGATCTGCATTTTACAGAAAAAGTTCGCTGACCCTTGGAGAGTTATGCTGTCCAATATAGTAGCTGTTGGCCACACATTGCTCTCAAGCACTGGAAATGTGGCTGATCCAGCTGAGGTGCAGTGTAAGTGGAAAACGCACAACAAATTTCAAAGACATAGTAGGGAAAAATGTGTAAAGTAACTCATTAATAAGGTTCTATATGGATTGCATGTTGAAACGATGATATGTTGGATATATCTGGTTACATATAATACATTATTAAACTTAATTTTACCCATTTATTTTTATTTTTTGAGATGGCTACAAGAAAATTAAAATGACACACATGGCTTGCATTTGTAGTTCTTACATTTGTAGTGGACAGTACTGGTCTAGAGGAACTTTAAATTACTTTTTAGCAGGGAAATTGCCTTTCAAGCTCTGACTCTAGAATGGGCCTTTGGGTTACAAAAATTGGCAAAAGTGCTTGTTTTTTGTTCTTTGACAAAATTGTTTAACCTTGATAAATCTAAATGCAGATATTCCAGATTTAATATTAGTAATATTGGGAATTTCTTTGCCTTGGACTTTGAATAATTGAGAATGTTGTCTCTCCATGTGAACTCACCTGGATTGTTGGTGTTTCCTCCTCTGGCCTTCCCCTCGTCCCCATCCTGATGGTCAGGCGTCCCACTGTCCCTTCTCTCACCACCCTAGGAGGGGAACGTCTTGTCTGATTGGAGAAGTAGGAAGGTCAACCTCTGCCTCCTTTCCCTCTTCTCGTCTTTGGGAGTGGCATCCACAGGGAGTGGAGTGCCGTCCCCTCTCCCCTCTACCTGGAGGCAGTGCAAGCACTGGGTGTTCAGTTAGCAGGCCCCTGCAGCTCCACACGAAGAGACATTGTCCTCAGCTGGCCTCTGTCAGCAACACAGGCAACAGCTAAGAAGAAGGAAGGTACTCAGGAGGCCCCATGGAGAGCCCAGCATCCCCACGTGGTGTTATTTCAGCACAAGCTCAACTCTGAGAAGAGGATTCTCCACTCTTTTCTTGCCTCTGGATGAATCAGCACATCTGGGTGGCTTCCTCTCAAGTCAACGGAGGGACCCAACTTTGCTCATGCTGAGAGAGCAGAAAACAAGCAGAACTGAATAAAGGCAGAGGACATCACTGGCTGCAAGAAAGCTGGAAGTGCAGAGATGTGTGATGATAGGGAGTTCCAAGTTACCAGAATCACATGAGCTCCTGTCCCATTGAGGACAGCGGCCACAGTGCAGGGACCCAATGTCTACTCAGCGCCCAGACTTCTGAGATAATAAAAGGAGGATGAATGACAAGCAGACGGTAGATGAGAGAGATGGACGGTTAACAAGCCACATAAGCTACTTTCTTATTTATTTTTTTTTTTTGGTGAGGAAAATTAGCTCTGAGCTAACATCTGTTGCCAATCCCCCTCTTTTTGCCAAGGAAGATTGGCCCTGTGCTAACATCCGTGCTCATCTTCCTCTACTTTATATGTGGGACGCCTGCCACAGCATGGCTTGATAAGTGGTGGGTAGGTATGCGTCCGGAATCTGAAACCATGAAGCAGAGCACGCAAACTTGACCACTACGCCATCTGCCCGGCCCCCATAAGCAATGTTTAAGACCTGAAAATGTGCGTTGTTGAATGGTTTTTGTTTTTTTTAATGTAAATTAGATTAACCACACAATAGGGAATGTTCTGATTACTTGTAATCATGTGAGGATCTCTTTATTTTTCATACATAGAATCTGACCTAAGACCATGCACAAGCTCCTTAAAATAAAAATATACTCTAAATTAGTGTTCTGTCCTTCAATTTAGAAACTTCTGATAAATAAATTACACGTGTGGCATCAGAGTTTAGCTCATGTGGAAGCCTTCATTCTCCATGAAGCGTACTCTGCAGAAAGACATCGCCACTTTGTCACTCTGTAATCATCTTCACTTGGTAGCTCAACTACAGTTCTGCCAGTAAATGTGCAGTTCAACTTCTCAAGAATTCAGTATTCTTGAATTTTTGCTCTATTTTCCAAAGTCTTTTTCTATGCAAGCATTTACATTGTTGAAACCCAAGTTTCAATTTTTTTTTTTTTTTGAGGAAGATCGGCCCTGAGCTAACATCTGCCAATCCTCCTCTTTTTGCTGAGGAAGACTGGCCCTGGGCTAACATCCATGCCCATCTTCCTCCACTTTATATGGGATGCCACCACAGCATGGCTTGCCAAGCGGTGAGTCAGTGCGCATGTGGGATCCGAACCGGCGAACCCTGCGCTGCCGCAGCGGAGCGCGTGCACCTAACTGCTTGTGCCACCGGGCCGGCCCCCCAAGTTTCAGTTTTAAAACAGAGTATATTTTAACAGATATGAAGATCATTTTACCATTTGTAACAATTAGTACTGCTGCCTAACTATTAAATAATTAGTTGGCAAATTATTCAATAGTTTATTGAACTATTGGCAATAAATAATTGTGCCTCTAAAGCAAATTATTACTATGAGGTCAGATCCAAGAGCATTTTCACCAGTTCTTAGCCTGCGGGCCCAGACCACGAGGTCAGGAAAGCTGTAGTTTACAGCTGTCTGAAACAGGACGTCCGCATGCGCAGTGTGAGTGCACCATGGCACAGGCATGTGTTACACACACGCTGACATGCTAAAACACTCAGACACAGATACATTCATGCTGATTCACACCTATGCATGCCGACATACTCATACAGGGCAACACTCATACACAGAGGTATACACTCACACACAGGCACACACACTGACCATCACACACTCACAGAGTCAGAGACAAACTCTCATACACAGCGAAGCACTCATGTATGCTCTAGTCACCAGTGGATGGGCAGGACGGTTTGTACTGGGCGGTTTTAAGTTTGGGCCTGAAAGAGATTCAAGTGACACGAATTTTGATTAACTGGGTGAATGTGGCTAGTGCAGGTTGTATTCCTAGACATCCGCTCCAATTCCAGATGAGCAGAACGAAAGTTTCTGCAGAACCAACCTGAGGCTTTCCCTGCTATGAGGCACCAAAGCGTGCACCAGGTCCCTGAGAACAGGGACCACACGGAGACCACGGATTTCCATGTGTGACCAAAGCTGTGGCTTTGCCCACAAAATTCCTTAACATACTGGACCTTCTAAAATAAATTCAGAACTCTCAAATAATGTCTGGGCTTCCCTTTCCTAAAAATTCAGATGCTGTGTTTTATTTCATTCTTTTTTTCGGGGCAAAGTTAACCCTGAGGATAGAAAGAAGATAATGTAAGTGAAAAATCCCTTAAACTTTGAAATGGCAGGCACACTGAAATGATTGCTCTATACAATGTAAACTCCTCAAAGACGAGCCATTCATCTTTGCAACGGCATAGTGTCACCGCCACATAGCAGATGCTGGATGAGCCTAGTTGGCTCAGAGGCAGTTATGTCACTCAGTGTACTGGTTGAGCGCAGGTGTCAGTAACACGAATAAACAGTGTCACGGTATCTGTCCCACGGAAGCCAAGAATACAAATTAGCTCTTATCCCTAGTGATCCTCTTCTGAATCTAACATTGTTCAAATTGAGCTTGGGAAACATTTCATGTAACTACTAAAATTTGTCTACCATCAAGTAAAAAGGGTCTTATTCCTGGCCTGCATAATTTTTGTACGTTGTCCAAAAATTGTACCCCTGAAACTGACTTCAAATTTCTTGATGTGCAGAAAAAATAATGAAAATGAGGAATTTCTAAATGCTGATATTGTAGGTTTTTAGAGTTGGCTGCAGTGCTTGGTCTCCTTGAATCCTGGATTTGACTTAATGGAAATTCAGGATGATGCCTCCTGAGCAGGAGGAACATTTAGGAACAGCAGGGCCATGCAGGGTCTCTGCATCCTATCTGCCTGGGGTCCTTCCCTTCCCCGTGAGCCCTGCAGGACTGAAGAACTTTGTATGTGAAGCTTTTTCCCAGGTGCTCTGGTGTTACCCCAATCACAGCTCCAGAAAACCAAAAAATCAAACTGAAGGACATCACACACCAAGAGAAAAGGTGTGCCATTCTCCACGAGAAAGTATCAACAAGTGTGGCTAAAATAGCCAAATAAAATCACTGACAGGCAGATCAACAAGAAAAATATGAAAATAGAATAACAGTTAATAAATAGGCCAAGTGCAGAAGAAGACATATAAATTGACAATGACCATTCAAAATGTACAACCTCATAAGTGACCAAAACATGCAACTTAAAACAGCGAGATAAATGCCATCGCCCATCACCTTGACAACAGTTAAAATCGCCATCACATCTTAGGTGATGAGGACGTGGGAAATGAGCACCTTTGTGTGTATACTGCTGAATAACCTGATAGAAATGTGTTTCTTAGTGCAGAATTTACCAGTAACATTGAAATATAATATGAGCCTGTTCTTTGGCCCAGAGGTACCTCTCCCTGAAATCTATCATATAAAAATTCTGATACTTGAACAAAAGTATAATTCCACAGCTGGTCATTGTTGCATCATTCATAATAGCCAAGAAATAAATGAAGAAAAAAACATATCTCTTGAACAAAAAGGGGACTTAAAAAGTTAGAATTCATTTTCACTCTAGATTACCAACATGTGACTATTAGAAGCAAGAGATATGTACACTGACAGAAAAAGGTGTCTGCAAATACTATTACATCTTTAAAAAATCAACTTGCAGGAAAATAGTACGGTATAAATATGTGTCTTATGTATCTGACCTACTCCTCGCACGGGGGCTAGCATAGAGTATGAACGTTATGGTGATAGGAATTACACCTTCTCGCCTGTAAAATGAAAACAACACAAGAGACCTGCCCGTTTGAGGACTCTGCCCTTTAGCAGTTCTGAAAATGTCTTCCTGACATTTTCCCTGTAACTATCAAACGCTTAAAAATAAGTGTGTGTAAAAATCTTCCAGGACAAGAACACACATTCCAACTCATTACAACATCGTTGTTATTTTTACCGATAGCCCCTGCTACCACATTCCAAGGGTAACTTTATTAACCCTTTCAGTATCCAAATTATCCACATGTTACATTTCATGTTTTGAAATGGTAATTATCGACCGTAATGAATGGCTCAATTACGCATGAAATTCAATTTTGGGAACTTTGTGCCTCATGTTAATTATAAATTCTTTCCTAGAATGCCTTTGAGACCCTGCTCCATGCTTTATCTAAATCTCTACACAGTTACATTTCTTTGTGACAACACTCCAGTGTGCCCTGGTGGGGAATGTGTTATAAACCAAAGGCTTCTCCAGAGGTGCAGACAACACAACACACTTCGTTCAAGTGGCTTCTTCACAAAGAAGAAAAGGCCCTTACACAGAATCTTGAGGATCTTGACACATTGTGGGAGCCATCCTCAGGAGCAAACATTGAATTTGTCCATGACAATTACAAATGTAAAACAAAGCAAAGTTCAAAAGAATCTGCATGCTCATTCAGGAGAATTTCAGAGTTAAAACACATGTAACTATTGGCTAGTCTACCATTACTAAGCTCTGTAATCATTCCTCTTTTATTTCATTGTTCTCCAGTAACTTGAGTTTCTTCTATTTATGTCTGGTTTTGCCAAATCTAAGAACTTTCCCTCTTCTCTTCCCTCCTGTTGTCGGGCTTTGGAAGGTTTCTCCGTCAGCTTCTCTGTACAGCTGTGTTCTTCACCTTAGCTGCTGTGATGGAAGATCATCCTGCTGTTGCGAGAACACCAGTCAATCTGAGATTAGTAGGATCTTCACCAAGAAAGACCATCAACTCTACCAAAAGGAAAACAGATTTCCAGTCTGGGGCAAGCATTTTAACTTTAGGAATTTCCTTTTATTTCTGATTTCTTTCTTTCCAATTAAAATATATTTTGATGATTTCTCTTCCCAGGTAAGTTGATGAGAGATAAAATATCCTTGGGCAATTCACTCTCATCTTCAGGAGGGAAACATGGGAAGGAACTCCTGCTCTGGAGACTGGCCAACCTTGGGTTGCAGGCCAGAGGGACCATTTTGCAGCTGTGTGGACTCCCACAGCTGTTTAATCTCTCTACACCTTGGTTTTCATCTTTAGATTATCATGATGCCTGCACTGCAGACTGTGAGGAGTCAAATCATGTTGAAAAAATGTCCAATGGAGTTGGGCACATAGTAGGTACTCAAATATTAATATCACTGTGGGATTGCATTTCAGATAGAAACAATAGCATGGTATTTTTATCCTAAAACCAAGCTTGAAAAGATCATTCTTCTCATTCTGCTACCTGCTATCCCTGTGAATTGATTTCTGCACAATGGAGAGAACAGCACGACGTGTGAGTTTTAGAGAGAGACAGATAAAACTAGTCTGAAGTGCATCCTGCTGTACATTGGCTCGGGCAAGATAGGAAATCTCCCAGCCTGGTCTCTCATCTGAAAGGGAGGATATTGACATTTCTCTTCCTGGGGTTTCTGTCAAGACCAACAGTGGAAGATACAATGGACAAGCACCTGTTATGTGCCAGGCTCCTCGCAGGGTCTTTCAAGTCCACTATCTCCAGTCAACACAAGACTTTGTAAAGTTGGGTCCTTTATCATTATTTTACAAATGAGTGACAGAAAACCAAGTCTTGGATATATGGTAACCTTGGCCTCCAGATCTAAGGAGGAGACAGGAGGAGGTGCTAGAGAAGAGATCTGCAAGAATGCACAGGAGCCCAGCAGGAGGACAGTCCCACATGCATGGGGTCTTGTGCCCTGGGAGAGGGAGAAACGGGCAGATGAAGCAGGAAAACACACAGGACTTGTATAAACTCCAGGGTGGAGCGTGGCTGCCTCTGGTTCCCGAGTCTTCCATCTTGCAATTTCCCCATCTAGAGGAAGGTGGACTGGAATCTCTCCTCCAGATTCAAATTTATAGGAGGACAGCATCACCAGCCCAGCCCTGAAAGACTGCTTTGGGAGCAGAGAACTCTCCAGATGTCTACCCAGGGTGGCAGACCTGGACAGGATCCAGGCGCATGAAGGTGTTCTTTTCCATTTCCAACCTCTCTGGGCACCAAAATGTTGTCTGAAACTGCAAGCTGATGTCAACCAAGCTCAGCCTCTTTCTTTTCCAGCACCTTAAAAGAGGGTATTTAGCTCTGGCATTCCCAAAAACAATCTTTGAAAATGATTAAATTTACACTATGGAAAAAACTATACACCATTTACTGATCAGATAACGTGTGATTAAGTAGAGCAGCTTGGTTTTGGTGTTAACTTTCTAGACATTCTATCAGGGAATATTGATTCAACCCTCAGCCTAGCGTAGTCAAGGCTGCCTTTGAATGAAACTGCAGAGCCCCCTCCTCTGGTCCCACCTGGCTGCACCCATCTGGCCTCTGCAGGGTTTATGTCCTGATGATAGAGGCCTCTGGGTTCTGCAACAGCTCCAAAGGGAAAATGAGTGATGCAATGTCTACATCAACTCAAGTCTTAATTTCTTTTCCTTGATTACATAGTTTCTGTAAAAGGTTTCCTAAAATTGTATCTTTACCAGGAATGGCTTCTCTCTATATTATCTGTACTTTTTCTCTTTCTATAAAGAGTGCTTCTTTTATTAGAAACAAGTAACAAAATTTGTGTAGTAAATGATAGCAATTATGGCCAAGTATGCAAAGTGTAACTTGTTTTTCACATAACATACATTTAGGGTCTTCTTTGTTAAAGACTCCATAGATAAAGCACATTGGGAGAAGACAGGTGACGTGACCCATGTGGCCTTGTGAATTATATGGAAACAATTTTGGGTACAGCAATCGCCAAGCAAATTCATTTGAGATTTTGGTTATTGGCAGATGTAAGTTGTACTAACTTTGAAATTGCCTGACGTTTGAACTAGGTCTATTCGATAACAATTCCAACTTCTGTGACTAGTAATTGTCGGGAAGCGTATGATGGGCTCAAGGATTTCCAATTGCTGACGACTGGGACAGGATTCTGTGCAACGCTCTCTGGTGTCTCAAATAACCCTCGTGGATTTTCCTGCGAAGATGGCTTCTTCCACCTGATTGACAGAAGGGCCAGGAACAGAGAGAGGTGAAGTCACTGTGAGTCATGAGTAGTGGAGACAGAAGTCATCGGAAGAGGAGGAGTAGGTGTGCAAAAGTCTTCCCCTAGAAGGGTGGGGGTGGTCTCTCACCTACTGTCAACTTCCTTCTCTTTACTTTGCACTGGGGTGAAGGAATCCATATTAACTTAACAATCCTACAGAAATGGAAATTCGGGAAATAGTGTCTGTACTCCCTAAACCACATCAAGAAATGTGGGGAAAAACATCTTCAGTCACTGGGCTATATAGAGAAAGGGACCGAAACATCAAAGTTTTATAGTCACCAGGAGCAATTCAGCTTCCATATGTGCCATTGCTCTGTTTGGTGCTTTTATAAAATCATGTTTTCCAAAATATATTTAACCCAGTATTAGAAACCAGTAGAACTGGACTATCACAAATGGAAGACCTAACGCCAGCAGCTTCAATCTGATTGTGGAATTAGTCAAAGTCACTTTTTATTTACTTTATCTAACTACACATTTGTAGTGAGACCTTTGAGATAATTTTAGATTTTGGGGCAGAAGGGTGCAGCCGTTGTATAAAAATTGTAACTCTGCCTCCAATTGTGTTAGATCCCATGTGTCTAATTTGTACAGCTGAACATCCAATAAATAAAACATTCAAAAATATTTTGTAGAAAATGTGCCCTTCACTGCATTGATTTCTATCAAAGCTATCTAAAACTTTGCAGGCTTGACCTTTTCTTCTTTAAAGACAAAATAGTCTCTGAAAGTGACAACATTAAAATGTTATCATGTAGAAAACCCTTTTGGTAAGGTATGTGTCATCAGGATATAATGGATGATGGTATCCCCCTCAGAAAGCAGAATGCAGCCTGCTGTCCCAGGCAATGATCAATGATCAGGTGGCTGGGGAATATGTATTGTGTGCCCCCAAAGGAGGGTCATGTGGCCCCATTCCCATCATGACCATGTGGCTCCACTTCCCAATTCCTGGAAATCACCGTGTTCCCTGCTGTAGTATATGCCTCCAAGTTTTGCCAATTTTTGCTGACGTTTTTCCAGGACTTCCCTTTGTCAGCAGGATCATTGGTTTTCAGCCTTAATTATCAGTATGACAACCTTAAAAACACTAAGCAGAAAGGCAGAGTAAAGGTTAGAAACATTGGAATGACTAGTATTTGTAACTGTCAGTGAAGTCATGTAGAGAGAGAAACACCTCACTCCAATTGCTATTTTTATTGTGGATTATTTGAGCATTAAACATACGCAGAATATTTACAGGGCCAGGACTAAAAAGATGTAAGACAGGAACTAAACTGGGACACAATAATTAAGCAGTGTGAACAAATTTGGTCATCAAGAAACTAATATCTTAATGCAAGTTTAAAAAATCAAAATTATTGCAAAATATCAATGATGAATAGAGTATGAAATTGTAAATAAAGACAGGATGAGTATTGTCGCTATTCACTTGTATGTCAGGCTCCAGTATGGCTTGGCATAGCATGGCCCCGCAGAACACAATCCCTGGTACGTTCTCTAGGACAAAGTCTCCACAGTTGGAATTGTCTGGGTTGGACTCGCTGTCTACCTCCGGTCATAGCAGAGACAAAAGAGCAGAGGGAGCCAAGGAGAAGAAAACGTCTTGAATGCCTGCTCTGTGCCAGATATTATGAAGGACTCATCCATATATATACTCATATACCGACATATATACATACATACATGTGTATACACGTGTATTACCGTACCAGTTGTGTTATTATTTATTTTAATTTCTGATACAATTCTATAAGGTACATGTTAGTTCATACAAATTTATGTGCAATGTCTTTCAAATATCTCATTTCTTTCCCCTGTCCTGGGCTTCACAGCTCCCAGAAAGCTTCCTCACTATGTCCCAACCACAACCCTATAAATCAGGATGGCAATCCCCAGTCTCAGACCTTGAGAAGATGGCACAGAGTTTAACATGCACAGGCACTCCCCCAGCCTGTGTGCAGACCCACAGGAAGCTGGACCCCGGGGGTCCTCCAGCTCCGGTGATTTTCTAGACAGAAGTGCCAGGCGCTTTTCAGAAACCAGAAGAACAGAGCGAATCTTTGAGTCATACAACAAGTATGAGAAGCTTCTTCCAGGAGACAAACTTGACCTTTCCGAATGAGGGGCAATATCAGGCTCTCCACAGAGCAAGAAAGGAAGTGACTGGACCCGGGCAGGAGCTGGTCATGCTGAGGGACTGGCGCCCTGGGTCACGTCGCACAAGCAGGCAGAACGTGAGCCATGAGGAGAGAGGAAACAAGGTTTTAACACGTGGAGGGAACTCTGATTTATGAACCATCACTGGGACCCAGATGAACGGTTTGCAGGAAAGCTTTAATGCACTTGTTCAGCAAAAAAAAAAAAAAAACAGATCATCTAGAAATGGGCAGATGAGCTCTGCATGCCAAAAAAGGTATACAATTGCATGCACATTCCCTAAAACCTGTGGGGAAGCCCCACTCCTGAGGACTTATTTAACATAAAAGGAGAGAGAGAGAGAAACCACATTGTGGCTGAGGAAAAGAACAGACCGCACTTGCAAAACAGAAGAAATGAGCTGTGCACATTTGAGGCAAAGACCACAGGAATGACAGAGCAAAATGACATGGTTCTCATGGGAGATTCCAATTTCGAGGCATCTGCTGGAAGTCTCATTTTGCTAAAATACTGTACCTGATAATTTCCAAACTTGCTCTGCTGACAAATAAGTAGAGAGAGAATCAAAGGCAACTGTTACTCAGGAATTAATGCCGAGCACCAGGAGCTGGCTGCAGCCTGAATAGAAGAGGCAGAAATCTTGGGGAAAAGCTGCTATGTCATTGTGGAGTTGACCATCATCTGAGAGGAGAATTCTGGCAGGATAAGAGGAGATCATGTCAAGTGTAATTCTGAAATCCTCAGAGAAGGATGCACAGATTTAAAGGCTTTCAAAGGGAAATTCTGATATAAGATGTGGCTACTTCTGAGAGGGGAAGGAGAGGAAACGGAGGGAGAAAGACAGAGAAAGAGAGAGGGCAGCGAGCATACATAATGGACTCTTTGATACACTCATATTTCATAAGGGTGTGTGAGAAAGATTAAAAGAAGGTCTTGTATGTAAAGAGCAATAACAAATTAAGACCATACACTTTGAGAATTTGACAGGAAAGCTAATACATAGAATGACCTGCAGCTTTCAAAATTGATAAAGACAAATATTAGCTTTTCAGTCCATGTTTTAAATCATAAAAAGAAAAATAAGAAAGATCTACACACATTGCTAGGATTAGAGGTCCTGAAAACAGAACATTGCCTAACCTCTTTCTTCCTAGTGACCAGGTGGGGATATGAGCCTTCAAATATGTATTTGTGGGAATTAACGTCCTGAAACTCAATAATAAAGAGACAATTCAATAAAATTGGGCAAAAGATTATAGTGAACCCTTTACATAAGAATACATAAAAATGGGTCATTGAGCTTATGGGAAAGTGCTCAACCTCATTTATCATCAGGGAAATGCAAATTAACACCACAAAGAGCTACCACTACACCCATCAGAATGGCTAAAATTAAAAAGATGATAACACCAAATGTTGCTGAGGATGTGGAGCAACTGGAACTCATGTACATTGCTGGTGAGGATGTAGAAAGGTACAACCACTTTGTAAAACGTTTGACAGTTTCTTACAAAATTAAACATACAGTTATCCTATGGCTCAGCAATTCTAATCTCAGGCATTAGCTCAAGAGAAATGAAAACACGTCCACAAAAGTTATGTACAAGAATGTTCATGGCAGTTTTAATCATAATAGCAAAAAACTAGAAACAAGTAAGGTGTTCATCAACAGAGGATGGATAAATGTGGAATATCAAACAACGAAATATTACTGAGCAATGAAAAAGAATGAGCTTCCTATACACCCAATAGATGCATCAAAAACATTAGGCTGAGCAAAAGAAGCTTCACACAAAAGAGTAACCAGTGTATGATTCCATGTATATAAAGTTCCAAATCAGGGAAATCTAAATTTAATCAATGGTTAAAAAAAAAAAAAATAAAAGGACAGAGGTTATCCTGGAGGATGTGGAGGTGAGGGCTGCTTGTTAAAGCGTCTGAGGGCACCTTCTGAGATTGCGTAAAGTTCTGTATCCTTATAGGAGTTTGGTAACACAGGTGTATGCATTTGCCAAAACTCAGTGAGTAAAGACTTAGGATTTGTGCATTTCATTGTATGTGAATTTTACATCAGAACAAAAGCCTATAAACAAACATTAAACTCTGAATATTGAATCCTGAAATTTAGTGTGAAATGCATCAGAAAAAAGAATGATTGATGAATGAATGGATGGATATGTGTGAAACAAGCATAGTAAAGTATTATTGGCAGAATATAGGTTGTGGGTATATTGGTACTAAAATTTTTCAACTTTATTGTATGTTGGAAATTATAATAAAATATTGGGAAATATTTATGTGAAGGAATGAAGCTTGATATATAATAGCAGCCTAAAAAAGTAGTCTAAGGTGCTCTTTGCTAGTACAAAAGTTTCTAGCCTGGATGTATCGTATCAAATGAACTGAAAACAGCAGATGAAGTGACTGGTCAAGATGAAGGAACAGCAGAGATTCAAATATAGTTTTGATTGTCAAACAGAACATGAAAGTTTTACCAAAGCTGTAGACTGTTTAATCTGGCATTTATCTTAAGCAAAGATAGTATATAACTCAGTACTATCTTAATTAGTATTCATTTGCTAATTCTTGGGAGTTTTATAATTTAGGATATTTTTCCCTAGAAAATGCCATTTTCTTCCTGTAATGGAATTAATTTTCATTAATTCATTCATTTCTTGATTCAATACTTATTTACTAAGTATCTACTATGTGTCAGGCAGTGTGCAAAGCACTGGGAACTGAGTGGAGATCAAGAAAGATATGACCCCCACTTGCAGAAAGTTATAGTTAAAGGGAAATGAAGCAGACTACAGGAGCCAGGGAAGGTTGCAGTCCCCATGCATCTGGGTTGTAGTGGGTACTGTATAGTCCCTCATGGGATGTTGCTGTGGACATGGTAATACAGGCAGTGGCATGCATGGCTAGCTTGATCCCAAGGTAGAATGATTTCATTCCTCTTTTGTCTTTTCCAGCCCAGCCTCATTTTCAGGGAGGCCCATGTCAGCACTGACCTACACAAGGGCACAGACCACAGGCCCGTCAGTTTCACACTTGATGAAAATCCAGTGTGAAAGCTAAGGGGCTGGTGACAAAATGAGAATCCCAAAGACCTCTACAGGGTGGAAGGGTGAGTCAAGTGTTGCCAAGTAGGAAGCATTTGGGGTAAGTCTATGTCCTGAATCGATGTGCCTGGATCCTGAGCAGGTTCTAAGGTGATACCGTGCTCAGCAAGATCAGGGTGAGACTTAACCCGAGATTTCAGTTCACTTGTATTATGATCCTGGAAATTTGAAAACAGCAACAGAAGCATTAGATTTGGTCTATGTGGATCCCAAGAGGGAAAAGAAATGTCTGTTTTTAGCAGCTCCATGACGAGAGCCTCTCTATGTTTACATTTTTCACATGTGACTGTCCCACCACCACCATCAAAGGACTCCTTTCCTTGGGAGTTAGTAAGCATGAAAAGAACTCAAAAAATAAAGTTAGGTAAATTTGCAGGTCATATCATTTTTAATGTTTAATTTTATATATTTCTACAAAATTTTATAAAGTTTATATTTATTAGAACATTATAAGTAGTAATGAACGCCTTGATTAGAAAATCCAAAAAGAGTATTTTTATAAATTTGTGGTTTCTTCATCAGTCGGCGACTGGGAAGGAAGAAGACAATGCACAGTGGTGGAGCAGAGGCCTGACACCACGTTGTCCCGGACTAGAATTCTTGTAACTTCCCTAAGTCTCCGTTACCTGTTTTTGAAAATAGAGACAACGACAATGCCAAATTGTGAGGTTGTAGCAAAGATTAAAAGAGATGACGTAAGCAAATGCTAAAACAAGTTCATGGAACGTAGTCAATAAACATTGTTGGTCATTACTGTTATTGCCATGGATTTGAGATAATTTAATGGAAATGGTGAGTAAAGAATTGATGATTAAGATGAAATACAAAGGTTTATCTCAATGAGTTCAATCAATCTTATATGAAAGCACCTGTCAGCATGTAAACCCTTGAGGAAGAGGAAGTGTCTGCTTCATTGCCAGCTTTAGTCTCTAGCCCCTCCCCAGCAACCACAAGAGTCACTGTCCTGGGTCTGGCCATCTGGTGGGGACAGAAGAGGGAATTCTGCATGCAGGTCTTACGGATTGACTTAATCAAAGCGAAGTGGTAACTATATGGACCATAGTGGATTGGCTACATTAACACAAATGTTGAGTCTTGCATTTCTATTTTTTAAAATATTTGATTGTTGTCATATTTTCTGTAAAAATGAATATTTCATTTGTTTTCTACACAACAGAAATAATTCTTAAGTGATTAACTCAAGAAAAATGAGTCATTTTCCATTATTTCAAATGATTGAGGTACTTCATTTAATTGTGGCCATGTCCACTTAGAAAGAAAAATCCTCACCGAAATGATGCAAATTTTTGAATTGTTGTTTCATAAAGTAGGGTCTTTACCCAATTAATAGACTTTGCCCCAGGCTTAAAAGTAGAGTCCCTCAACTTTTGGCACCACCATTTTATTTTGAGGATGTTCTCAGGATTGTGCAACAAGCCACTGGGGTTCTGAGTGGATACCCTGCTCCCATCCAGAGGAGTGTGAAGAAGCGGTTCTCAATGCGGCTACTCCCCTCACCCCTGACTCTGATACCAGGGGACATTTGGGAAAGTCCAGAGACATTTTGGCTGTCCCAACTGGGGAGGGAGAGAAGTTCTATTGGCATTTCGTGAGCTGCTAAAAGTGAGACAACTATCCATGACCAAGAGTTTTCTGGCCCAAAATGTGAACAGTGCCAGGGCTGAGAAACCCTGGTTTAAAGAAAGACCCATCTATTATTTGAGAGTGTGGCAGGGGATTTCAAACGGAGTCTCAAGTGTGTATTGTCTTCCCTGGTATCCAGGGAGGGTCATGACTGTGGGATGAAGGTGGGATTGTCATCGCCTTTTTTTTCCCTCCCAGCTCATCGTACATATCTTTCTCTTGACAAAGTGCTTTCAAAAATTTAGTGAAAATTCCCATTTCCTTTGCTTTGTGGTAGATGTGTCAACTCATCCTTTATTTATTTATTTATTTATTTATTTATTTATTTATTTACTTATTTTGCTGAGGAAGATTCACCATGAGCTAGAGGAAGATTAGCTCTGAGCTAACATTTGTGCCAATATTCCTTTATTTTGTATGTGGGTCGTCACCACAGCATGGCTGACCAGTGGCGTAAGTCTGTGGTTGGCATCCGAACCCACGAACCCAGGCTGCTGAAGCAGAGCACACCAAACTTAATCACTACGCCATGAAGCCGGCCCTCTCAACTCATCCTTTTTAGTGACTAAAGTAACTTTATGACATTAATGAGGAAAATGCAGCGTTCCCATAGTCTGTGTAAAGCATGTGGTTTTGAAACACATATGATGCTTTTACGTATAGACAGATGTGCACTCTTGCTTTCCTCATCTTCAGCATTGGTGCTGACCCCAGCTCTTTCTTTGCCATCCCTCTGAGTGGTTTTTTGTTTGGACCAACTCAAAGAATGATTTTTCACTCTGGGGTCTTGGGGAAAACCTTTGCTCTGTTAAATTCTGTGCATTTTCCCCCGCAACACATTTAATTGTGTTGTGATTATTTTCATGTTTATCCATTTGTGTTTTTCAAAACTAACTCCATTATTAATGTTACCTTTTGAACAAAATGAAGAAGATCCTTTTAAACAGTAGCCTCCACTAGTATATTCATCTGCAGAGATAAATTGTATATAACGTGTGATGTATGTATTACACACACACACAAACATACATGCATGACATAGAAATATGCTCAAGACTCTAATTTATAAATTTAAAAACAGGTTTTCCTCATATTTTAAAGATGCATCACCAGAGGAAACAGCTCAACAGTCTAGCTGGAGTTCAAAGTATTTTAGGAAATGCTTTCAGGGATCTCAAATCAGTGGCAAGAATTTCTGATGAAACACTCCAGAGCCTCTGGGGTCAGCTAGCAGGAGAAAGAGGAACAAATAATCTCTGTCAGGGTGAAAACATAATTTATGTTTGATCAAGAAAGCCAAGAGGAAAGGGACGGAACCTGTCCTCCCTGCAGACTTTGAGGCCCTTTGTTGCCCATGGAGGCCGCATGAGAATTCATTTGGACTGGCTCCCCTCACCCAAGGGCAGATGTCTGGTCCCTCGTGATGGGAGCTGCGCCCGGGAGAGGCACAGGCTGGCTGCCTCCCTTTAGCTCAGCTCGGCGCATTAAAAGATTCCTTAGAAGCATCAAATTTAAGAGCTGGAAGACACCAGTTCCCAAGGTTTATAGATGAGAAATTTGACGTGCAGAAAAATAAAACGACTTGCCTAAGGACTCACCGCTAGGTAGTGAGAGAACTAAGCTTTAAACTCAGAATGGCTGGTTTTTAGTCCAGTGTTCTTTTCACCAGAACTCCCCGGGAAGAAAAGATATTTTTCTCTGGCCATTTAAGATTTCAGTTCTTATTGCCTCTCCTCTTACTTTTCAATCTTCAAAAACCAGCCTAACCCTCACCACATACATGGAGAATTTTCTAACTACTCTGGTGTTTGTAAGGATCTCTCTTCTCTGAATTCCTGTAACATTGTTTAATTGCTTAGTTGATCATACACATCTATTTTATGTGTCATCTTCCCCCAAATACCCTTGTGAAAACAGACCATTTCTTAAGCTTCTTTTATCTTCACTATAATTTCTAGATGCATCAACAGTAAAAAATATACAAATATGACACTTAACAATAGCACATGAATACATGCATGTATAAGACGTTCACTTCAAATCTCAATTGTAGCATCCTGAATTTTTTGGTTATTCACTGATTTAAAGCAGGAATTTACTATCTAGATTTCTGACCATAATTTAGTTGATTTTTACGGAAAAATTCTAGTGATAGTTAATAAATCTGTCTAGCTTTCTCTAGTTCATGTACCAATATTTTAACCTCTACCAACCCTTCTTCAGAATAGCCCTTTTTCTCTTAAGATCTTCCTTTTCATGGTAAATTCTATATCTTGTTGATATTTTGTGTCATTTTGTACATGTAATGAACTTTTCTTTGTAAAAGAGAGCTATCGTTATAAAAATTTAATACTAGAAAGACATCAGATTTTTTCTATGTTCAATATATATATAAATACAAGATTTTTATGAGGTTGCTTTGTATATTTTGAGAAAATATCTCCTAAGCTTATATTTATTTTTAATAAATCTACTACTGAAATGGTTCCGTGCACCCACGGGTGCTTAATGGAACATTATACAGAGTTGAATCACATAACAACTCCACTGACTCAGTTATAAAGACCTTATATAGATTTGAGTTCTGAATGGCAAAAGTTGGAATGAATTTTAGTCAAATAAAGATTTTAGAATTAAGCACAGAGACTATTAATATCATGGCATTATAGACCAATAAATAAAGTAAGCAATATTGTTATAGAGACTAATAGAAAATCAGTCAGCAGTAAAGCAAAATAATAACTGCACCTTCCAGTTAACAAATGCAAAGAAGGCAAGGAGCCTGTCAGAAAAATCTTTATAAAGTTCAAGACGTACTATTAATAAAGCATTGAAAATAAAATTAGTATCATTACCATACTCACTTAACTCTAAAACATCACTAATTCATTCTATTGATTGAATACTAGTATTTTAGGATGAATAAAAATTGCTACTATGTTAAATATATGCACTAATAAGGCACAACCTGAACTCAGAACCACTACAATGTGTAAAACAAACCAGCAAACAAAAGACTGGAAATGCCATGTACAAAGGACAAAGGAAGAATGTACAGGCGTACTTCCCTGAATGCTCTTTACACATCTAGGAATAGGGATATATATAAAACTAACATCGACTATGTAGGCAGAAAATATGTATGAGCAGGGGTGCAGGCCCATGAGGGAGGGAGATAAAACTATTACATCATCATGAGAACAACAACAAAGTCTGCTTTATAAAAAGTATCTCATTTAATTCTCCCCAAACCCTTTGAGAAACTGAGGCACACAAGTGCCCGGGACTACATGGTTCATAAAGGGTGAGTTGGGATTGAATGCACCTCATTCAGAGAGCCATACCATGATTCCATACCTACAAAAGAGCTATCAACTGAGAATCTATGTTATTTTTGTTTTTTGTTCTTTTTTTGCCAATTAATCCAAAGAGATAATCAATTTGATAAACACAGAATATGCCTATATTTGTCATTGTACCTTTGTAGGGGTTAGCATTGGAGTTTATTTTTCCATTTTTGCTTTTAATAACTATGCAAGTCTTTCCTTTTCACCCAGGTTACATAACACAAGTATTCATGCAGTTACTAGAATTGGAGTTTCTGAGCTGGAAACCACGTCCATATGGACTGTGTGGTTTATTAGGAGTTCATCTCCATTAGCGCAGGCAAGAGACCATCCAGAGAGCAGCAGGCACACCTTAATCCTTGGCTCCAGTGCTGCAGTTGTGCAATTGGAGGCACTGTCTCAAGGTGTGGTAACAGATGTGTCACTACCGTCATCTGTGGGCTGGCCCTTCCACCGATTAGAAGTGTAGCCATAAATATCTCATAAAAACATTTGAGAGATATATAAAACGTTAGCATGTGTGATGTCATTGATTGGATAATTGAGGGCGGAACACACAGAAAATCTTGAAAGTCTGAGTGGCACTCTCAGAATATTTATACTGATTAAACACCAGAGAACTTAAAAATTCCTTCTGTATTTCATATTTTTATATACAACCTAATTTCTTCTGATGCATAAAAGTCTTACTGTGGCAATGATTTTGCCAGTGAAAAAGTATATTCAATGATAAGAAATGTTTGCAATAGCTCAGTCAACAGTCTGGTGAAAGTTGAAAGATTAATGGTATTTTTTAGAAAGAATTGGTTTGAACTTAGAAATGCAACTTTGTCAGATAACCAGTTAACATGATTATTTGACAAAGTTTTGGGGAAATCATGTGCAATTTTATAGGGTACAGTCCTCCCACACAAGAGAGGAAAACTTTGATGAGAAAAGAAGAGCTTTGGCATGGAAACCAATTTAAAAGAAAGGAAAGCTTTCAAGACCAAAAATGTTTAGTCTAGATACTAATGTTTAGGCTCTGCAGTGCCCAAGAAAATGTGACTCCCCCAAGTCAATAAATCTTGGTAATGGCCTTCCTACCAGTCAACAGGGCTCATAATGTGAGAATTTTTTTAATTTATGGGGAAGAACAATTGTCCTTTGAAATTTGCACACAATGGCATGGCAAGGATACCAGCAAATACACGATGAAGAGGAAAATTCACCGTGATGTGGGTGTGTGCAGATTCAGCACCCCTGCCCATGGATCACAGGGAAGAGGTCCCCCGTGGGCCACCAATGACAGGGGTAGTGAAGCTTATTTTGCTAAGCAACTCAGTGCCATAGTCACATCTCCTCCCCTCCGTCTCCTTCTTCCCATGACCCTAGAGTATGTGTCTTATCTCTCTTCCATGGGGAAGAGAAATCAATTCTCAGGGGGCAATGGAATGTCAGAGGTAATCAACTCCTCCCAAGACCATCATTTGCTTGTTCTATAATAAACACTTCTACAAAAGACTGTTTATAAATACAGCCTTGGACACTACACTGATCCAAAACATTTCCTCTTCTGAAACTAATGTTTGATACCTGGGCTTCACACTGCAATTTGGGTTTTCTTGTCAACAAGGTAAATAAGAATTTGTTCCAATCTTTAATCAGACTTGTCTTTTCTCTGCACGGAGATAAAGTGTTTAAATATAGAATTCACACCAAAAGGGAAATGCAATTTAAAGGTGAAGGAAATGGTAAGCCATGAGTGAATTAATGATTCAACAGATATTTATCAAATGCCAACTGTGAGCCAGAGGTGGGGCTGTTGCCCATAACCAATTCCACTCTCCAGATGGCACCTACAGGCAATTATAACACAACATGGCAAACTCAGTGGCACAGACACACCCCGTGGAGAAACCCAACAAGGCATGTTGGGAGCGTGAGCTCTGGAGACAGATGCAAATCCAGGCTCTGCCGCCTGCTAGCCACGTGACTCTGGCTGAGTAACTTAATCTCTTCAGTTTTTTCATCTATATATTGGGAATAACAATAGAGCACCCATGGGACTTCAACGGGAGGAGAGCACATGTACATAGGGCTTCCTAGCACATTTCCTGTGTCATGAGAATCACAGACATTTATCAACACCCTGATCAGGGAGAAGGGAGGAGAGAAGAGAAGGGACGATTCCTAAAGAAACTGAAGCCTGAGCTGTGTCCCAAAAGGCGAGCAGGAGTAAGACTGTGCAGGGTTGGGAGAGAGCGGGAGGGGATGTGAAGAGATGCTCTAGACACTTTTGGGATGAAAGGAACTGTGGAGCTCCATTGCTGGAGGCACAACATGAGAAGTGGGCACGGTGGGTGAGGCAGGAGCTGTGTGAAAGCCTTACTTGCCCCATCTACATGGACTCTCCCACCATGGCCAGGAGGCCCAAATGCTGACAGACAAGACAGCCCCCTTTGTAACATCAATAACTTCAAGTGGTTTAAGATGATAGTTTTATTTCTGGGGTCTGTAAATGAGAATAAATGGTAACAGTAAATGACCACCATGAGCCCAAAAATGCTTTAAATTAAGTTGGTAATTAATTAGTTACCAAAGCATCTGTATGTAATATTCATGCTGCATATTTTATAAAGGGTGAAAGTTGCACCCCGGGGCCATGTGTCTCTTAGAATAACATGAAGTTTCCCAAAGGAGCTTGTTTGGAGATATGGAGGTGAGGAAGGATTTTAAGCAGAGGTGTCTGCCATGGCAGGGCTCCTATTTTAGACGGATTACTCTGGCTGCTGTGTGGGCAAATTTGAAGATAGAGAACTTCAGTTAGGATGCCAGCGGGGAGGCTGTTACAGCAATCCAGCTGAGGGTTGGGGAACGCCTGCAGAACATCACGAAGGCAGTGCTAAGAGGGGTGGAAATATGTGGAAAATGTTTAGGAGTGATATGTGATATCTTCAACCTCACCGTGTCACCCTCCTACCTAAAATCTTCAATGTGTGCTGGCTTTCGAGAGAACAGAGTCCAAACTCCTGGGCATGGCAGGCATCCACTCAAATGCTGTCCCCTTGGGAAGATTCTCCAGGGTCCCCAACTAACAGTCACTCCTCCCCCAGCTCCATCCCCACTCCATTTTCCTTCTGGTGTCTTTTCTGTATCTGGGATACTATGTATATATATGACTTGTTTATTTTGTTGTTTTTCTGTCTTACCCATTTCAGTGCCCCACCAGAAGGCATTTTTGTCTGTCTTATTAATAGCTCTTATGTGTTAAATTGTGTCCTTCCAAAAAATTCATATGTTGAATCCCTAACCCCCGGTACCTCGGAATATGACTGTGTTTGGAGAACGGTCTCTACAGAGGTAATTAAGGTAAAATGAGGTCTTTAGGGTAGGTCTTAATCTGATGTGACTGGTGTCTTTATAAGAAGAGGAGATTAGGACACAGACACACAGGGAGAAGACGATCCTCTTCAATCCAAGGAGGGAGGCCTTGGGAAAAACCAACCCTGCCCACTTCTTGATCTTGGACTTCCAGCCTCCAGGACTGGGAGAAAATACATATCTTTCTTTAAGCCGCCCCATCTGTGCTGGTTTATTACGGCTGCCCTAGCAAACTCATACAGCTGCCTGTTGTCAATTCCTAGAATGGTGGCTAGTACATTCTAAGTAAGTACTTAATGAATGAATGAACTAATGAATGAATGAACGAATGCAAAGCCCACCTTACCATGTCCTAACAACCCTCTTATCCTCACCTCCTGCTTTCCTTGCTCATCCTCAAATTCTTCATGTTCTCCAGTGTCCGTTTTTCCTCCATTTGCCTTCTTTTAACTGTCTAAGTCACCTATCAACATTGATCTCTATCTTAGGCAGGCTTAGACTCCACGATTGAAGTGCAAGCCGTTGCCTGAGGAGGTGCTCCCAGGAGGGAGAGTGAGGGGCCAGGGCACGGACTGGAGAAGCCAGCCAGGGGTGATCCCAGGTGGAGCCCCGCCCTGCGGGCCCTGCAAGAGCTCTGGAGTGAAGCGCACCTCGGAAGCAAGGCTTTGTTCTCGGCAGCAGCCAGTCATTGCGCACAGGCAGCTGGGTAGGTCCTGGCCTGGAAACTCCCAAATGCCTGTCACTTCTGGTTTTCTGGGTGGACGGGGCCACTCACAGCCCAGGGGGCCCCCCTTGATGAAGTTGGCAGGTGCTATCCATTAACAGAAAGGCATGCAGAGGCCAGGGGATGAGCTGCACGGAGCTGATGAAAGGGTCCCCAGGGATCTGGGCAGGCCATCATCTGTGTCCACTGGAGTCTTGTCCCCCAGAGTCCTCCCCAATCCCCAGAGGGGGCTGGGCAGCCTGCTGTCTGCTCTGGGAGCCAACAGCGCATGCCTGGGCTTTAAATAAATCCTCCTAAGACAGGATATGTGGGCATCTCCTTCACTGGAGGGTAAATTCCTCCAGGCTGGGCCCATACCTGGTTTATTCCACTGTTCCCAGCATAAACATCATGCCTGGAGCACAGCAGTCAAATGGCAAATATTTAATTGAACTGAATAAACTGTGATTGTTGATTGATTGAGATTTTCATCTTGCCTTTCTATTGCAATCCCAGAATTTCTCACAGGCCGGTGCATCATTTCATCTCCTATAACTTCTTGGAGATACATAATTAGAGTCCCATAGCAAATGTCACCAGGAATGTTCCAGAAACATAGGCAAAATTTGGCTTATATTCATAAGGAAACTGGAGAGAGTGAAAAAGGGGATGGAGGAAAAAGCGTAGTTGAATGTTTTTAATATAAATAAAATTTTTGGAGTGTTTTCTTATAGAATAAAATTGTAATTGTCATAACTTACTACCATGGATTCCACTTCTCAGCTTAACAAAGATATGAAATCTATGACTATAGGGAACAGTGTGAAATGTATCAAAAGTAATACAGAGTCTGATTCCTACTAACAGGCAGAGCTTTCTTTGTTTTGTTGCGTCGTATTGACTCCATGAAGTAGAAATGGGACACACACTAAGATTCTGAATCTACAATCTGCTCCATGGTAATGTACCTCCAAAGAAAAACTCTTTAGGGTTATACCAGAATTATTACACCCATCCACTGTGAAAGAGGCAAAGATTTGTCCCCATTCAAACTGGTCATTCTGAACTGGAAAAAGGAAAACTTTAAATTGAGACATTTTAAGAAGCTAAGAACCCAAGTAAATTTTAATGAAGGGCTTACGTTCTTTTGTAAAAGTGACACAACTGTCAAATGTATACACACATGTACACACACCAACATATACCTTTCTATGCCCTTTCTCACTTTTTACTAATCAATTTTAACTCATCTCATTTCCAGATATCTCAAATTTACGTCTTTTTTCTACCACCTGCACTACATTCCTTTTCTTCCTCAGCGGTAACAATGTCTTACAAAATCACTTCCAGTCTGCTACATGAAGGGTGTATAAAATGTCTCAGAAGGTTTCTCCCTAAGTTAAACATTATCCTGTATGTCACGGAAAGAGAATAGCAGAGTGTCTCAAACATATTAAGCATACAAAAACTGGGAACTATTGTGATTTTTGTTTTAAAAATATTAAAGGTTGTAGATAATTCTCATAAGATGGAGTGTAGAAAGCAAACAGACAGAAAATGCATATCATTGCTAAACTCAAAGAAATGAACCACATTTAATAACATCGAAGTAATCAAAGAAGAAATTATTTTAAATAATTAAATGTCACTAATTACTTATTAAAAGGGGAATCTATACATATACACACACATAAAATATTGGCAAAGTTACAGATTCTGATGTTCTTCTATTTTGCTGGTTTGGGTGTAAATTGTGACAACCCTTTGGTTGATGCTTCATTCCCATTCGCCCCTTCCCAGTAGTCCCCTGATTCCTTTGGAGCAATCACCTCCCTTAATTTTAATTAGTGTTAGTGGATGAATAATCTTGGGTGCTTGTCTGACTGTGGTGGGCAAGTGGACAAAGGAGCTGGGCTTTCCCGCTCCTCTCCTTCTCCAAAGGCATGTGACCGAAGTCTGGTCTCCTGCTCACTTTTTGAAAACACTATCAAGCGAGGCAGGTGCAGAGTAAATGCTTAGAGATTACGTGTTAGAGAAGCAGCAATGGACTGGGCTGCTTCTGTTATGGGACGTCTGCTTCTCTGTTCTCTGGAGCATCCCATGCCCCCTCTCAGCCCCAAGCCCCCAACACCCATCCAATAAATGTCCTTTGCTTAAATCACCCAGGCCAGCTTTTGTTGTTTCCAATCAAAAAATCCAACCAGTAGATGTAGGTGAAAAGCTGTAAAAATGTTCTCACTTTGAAATAACATACTCCTGGAAATTTTCAGTAAACAAGTACTTTCTTTGCCTTAAAACATTTCTCCTCTCTCTCTCTCACCCCCTCCATTTCTCTCTCTCCTCTTCCTCCTCTTCCCCACCTCCTCCTCCAGTATCTCCCTTCTCACCAAGTCCTGGGAACTAGAAACTACATGGTCCATTAGTGACCTCATGACCGACATTTATCTCATTAGAATTAATAAGCACATTCAGAACCTTTATTTTCTAGGACAAGAGGATGGGTCTGTGCAGGCAGCTCTCCTTTGATGACTTTTGGTCCACCATCATTCATTTTTTCTGAAATTACTTTGTGTACTATCGTTGTAGTACAGTCATTTCTGCTCTTAGCCAGGACTTTTTCAGACTGGGCGACTAACCCATCATGTTCTATTCTCAAGCATCAAGACTCTGAGTTACGAGTTACAGAAACACAACGTAATTTAGCTTAAGGGGAAAGTGGTGGTGGGGAGGGCATTTACAGTCTCTTGAAATGTCCTTGGGTCACAGCCTGATGTTGTCCCAACAGTATCATCTGGACTCGGCCCTTTCCCTGTCCCATGCCCAGCTCTGCTCTCTGTGCCTGTGCCTAGCTCTCAGGCAGCAGCTCTGCGCGTGGCCTTGCTAAGAGACCCTGGCAGGCCCAGCTTTTGGCTATCTCAGAGGAATAGCAGAGAAGCAGCATTTCTCTTGCCATCTCAGAGGAACAGCACTATGAGAGGGAGAGGAAATTATAGTCATGAAGACAGCAAACTCAAAGTGGGCGGTTAACACTTTGTACGGTGGATAGAAGGAATTTATTTTCTTTGTCTTTTTAAATTTTATGTAAGCATTATGAAATAATTTCACCTTGTTAAAAAAAATTTAGTTTGTATTTGACTGTTTACACCATTGAATCATGGGCATAATTCTTTCTGTTATTTGTTAATGCTTTTGGTCTAATTTCATGAAAACATTTTAGACCAGAGCAAAACCAGAAGAAGGAAGCTTGTTTTCTGTTGTATTGTGTTGTGTTGTGTTTTATTTTGTCTGTGTGAAAATAAAGAATCTTGAGTTGCACTACAACCAAGTATTTTTTTTTTTTTTTGACCCTTAGGATTTCAAGATACTCAAGAAAAAGTTATCTTTTCATTAAATAACACATTTTTCCCTGCAGAAAGAAAAAATAAAGTGGCATCCTGAAACCGTTTTGGTCTGTGTAGTTATTCTTTCTGTCCCTACAGGGACAAAGAATTTTCTCAACAGGGAATCACTGTCGTGTGATACTTCAAGGCCCTCCGGCCGGCTGCGGTCCTCTAAATGATGTCGTAAGTTTGCATGGGCCTGTTTGTGCTAGTGACCGGCATTGGATCGATGGCGAATCCAAATTGGGGAGTGCGGTGGCCCTGCGGGAAGGTCTGCGACTTGGCCACCGTGCCGGCTGTGATTCTGAGCACGGCTCAGGGGCCATGCACCAGCAAGCTCACAATGTAATGCTAAAAGGTATGACCTGTCTGGCCTCAGATTTTGAAAAATGTCAGAAGTCTGTGTACAAGCAGTGAACTTCTCCTAACATCATGGGTTTCAGCAGCTTAACAAGTCCCAGTAGCAGGGAGAGAACACTGGAGGTTGCAGTCGGAGCATCGGCTGGACAGAGGGTCCTCTGGAGAGCGCCAGTCCATCTGTGCCACCTTTCTGCAGAGAGGGGGTAAGGTCAAGCTTTCAATTACCACCGGCTCCTTTGAAACGAATCGCAGTTTTGTGGTGAGTGTTTCTATTGAGCTGAAAAAAAAAAAAAAACTTAGAGATTACTTTTTAAGACATTCACTCAATTGGAAGTACTATGTTTCTCGCACTTCTGATTGTTTATGCTAATGCATTTGTGAAGAGCACCGAGAAATGGCTCCCATGTTGGGCACTGTGGGTCTGCAGACGCTCAGGGCAAGCACTCATTCCTGAGCTGGTGTATCTTCATATGTTTTCTGAGGTAGAACCATGCTTGACCCAACAGGTTTAACATGACAAATATTGTTGCAGCTTTGTAAGCTCTTCATAAGCTGAAAGAATTCAAAGGTATTTTGGAAGAACAGGGCAACCATTTTTCTACCTAAATTAATAAGCTCAACCACAATGGCACCAACACACCAGAAGCAAAATAATTTCACCCATTCTGCTGGCTGAGGGGCTACCTCTCCCGCTTGGATTGTGCTGGAGACGCTCAGCATCCGAGAATGCCCTTCTGCGCTCTGGTCCACTCTGAGGAGGATCCACAGGAGACGGCCTCCCCAGGCAGGGGCTCCTCATTCCTGGGAGCCTCCTGAGGGGCCCCGCATGGCTGTTCCCCTACCTGGTGCGTGTTAAAAGTCCCGCTTAGAGAATGCTCTGCTCTCATTGTTACTGCAGAGATTCATTCCTTCTCTACTCCAAAGACTTTTACTCTGTAAATCAATATCTCAATCCTCCCCATTCAATTTCCAAGGTAAAGAGAAGCAGGAAAAACGGCCACGGGATTATTTACTCTTTACATCTAGCATTTGATGTCTAGTGATGTTCAATGTTATTTGGGAATTCTTTCCCCGTCACTACAGGTGATTTTTCATTCCTTCCTGGTCACTACAGTCAAGAGAATGTTCACCCTTTTGTCTCCTGTGGCAAAAACTTGTATGGATCTTTATCACAATATTCAATACTGTAGTATACTGCAGTATAACTGCGTGTGTATGTCTGTCTTTCTAAGAAGCTAATCAGCTGCCACAGGGCAGGGACTATGTTTTGTTTGGCTACATATAAAATTTAGCCTCACAAAATTCCTAAAATGTGAGAGGTCAATATATATTTGTAGGATTTTTGGCCATTAATTTTCTCATTCCACCAAATTAAGCTGATGCCTAATAACCACAATACGTTTAAACATTATTATTTCTGAACAATTGCACACCACTTTCTTACTATAAATTGTTCATCTCCAAATGTGTTGGACATGAATGTCTTCTCAAGGTCTCTGGATGAAAAAATAAGATTCCAGACACGTCTTCTCTTGACACCATGACCAGTTTGCCCTCAGTGTTCCGTGGCTATTTCCGGTAGGGAGAAAAAGATTTTGAATTTGAGGCATTTAAACCTATTCCACTGTTTTGCTGGTGTTAACAAGTAAGAAGTCACCTCCCATGTTAACATAAACATATTATGGATTATTAAAGTCAATGAGTCAACACTTGTCCTACATATTAACCTTCCAATCGGGGTGAGTCTCGTGCTCCTGGTCAGACATCTTTGTCCATCACCCTTGTGCACATCTCTCTATACCATGAGACAGAAGGTCTGGGCCATGGTGTGAGAACATGTTCATTTTTATTAGATCATGCAAATTGATTTCCAAAGTGGCTGTTTTTCTAAGCCTCTCTCCCTCTCTCTCCTCCTTCCCCTCCTTTCTTCTTCCTTACTCTATTAATGCCATCTTTTACATACTGTTTTGTAAAGCAATATTCAAAGTGCATGGCAGGTTTGTTTCAGATTTTTAACCACCACCAAATGACGAGTACATTGGCTTAATGTTTCCTCTGTGCCAATGACAGCACTGGGTGACCAAGAGTCACTCTTTCATTTAATAGTTGTTACTCTCCTGTAAGGTGGGTACCATTTTTATACCCACTTTTCTGAAGAAGACTGAGAATGGAGAGGTTAAATAACATGCTCAGGGGCACACAGCAAGGAGATGGTAGAGCTTCGCACAGCACAATCCACCTGGGTGATTCTGGAAATCAGTTCTAAGCAAAAGAATCCCTTCTTCCCGTGTTATTGGTCAAGTTCACCTGTTCTGTGCCATGTGGGGAGCATCAGGTGACTGACTACAGGCACTAATGATGGGCAGGTGTGGTAGGGCAGAACTCAGTGAAAAATTAAGGGAATTTCTTTCCTGAACCTTTGAATACTTATCAATTCCAGAAGGGAGAGGTCATTGCTAGCTAATATTCTACTGATATCTTTGATAGGATGGAAGCAAACGTGTTCTACACAAATTATGCCAATTGTGAGCTTTATTGCTAAAGTAGACAATTCTATGCTCCCTTCCATGACAAAGCTTGATGAATTTGAGCCTTTCCTTTCTGCCCATTTTAGAGGATTTTGCTCATTTTTGAGGACATGTGATTTTGGGAATAGAAGAAACATCCCCAGAAATAATGGATTTAGGTCACCACGGAAATAAGGGTGGGTAACAAGCCATCCAGCATCAATGCATGAGAAGAGAGAGGATGTGCTTCATTTGAACAGGTTAAAGGCTAGTTCTATGATCTCATGGTCAGGCATCGACTTTTAACTGTTATGAGATGCGTCTTTTATTATCCTGTCTAGGAAGCTGTCCTGGATATATGAAGGTTTCCACAACAAGAAATATTCAAATTTGAGTAATGTCACGAGTACAGCTGGATTGAAAAGTTTAGATAACATTAACATTTTTCTAAATTTAGCTCCATTGAAAATATTTGGCAGTGCTCTGTATTTCTCACGGTTAATTCTTATTGTTCCATAATTTATAATATTTGAGTGTGCATATGTGTATGATGTGAAGATTTAGATATCCTTAACTGGGTCCAAACTGCATAAAATTTTAATTATATGTCTTCTGTGTATAACTATTTCTTTCCTTGTTTCAAGCCTCTTAACCTAGTGACTCATGTTTCCTAAACTTTGGATTTGAGATCTGGTAAAAGAAACCCATTTCCTTTTAACTGGTTGTTTTGGAAGATTTCTACTTAGATACTTTTACCAGACTTTATTTGGACAAACGCTTCTTTTCTACCTATTTGCATGCCAAACGATTCTCCCTTTGTACGTCGCTTTTAGTTTTTAAATCATCTTCATGTGCATTATTTTATTTTCTTTCTTACTCAGAGAATACTTTAATGTACAGAAAAAAGTTCAGAGTGTTATAACAAATAGCCACATTTCCCCCACTCAAAATTAATGACATTGTATCACATATTTTTCTAAGTCTTTTAAGAAAAAAGATGCATTAAAAGATAGAAACCAACAAGCAACAATTCCTCACTTTTCTCACTGAGGGATGGGAGGAGGGATGGGAGGAGAGTGGAGAGAATTAAATAAAGGAAGGAAGAAAACTGCCCTGTTGATAGACTAGTAGGCACTTCTACATTCCCTTTTCTCCTTTCGTCCTAATTTAGGCATTATCATTCTTATCCAACTTTTAAACCAGGCAGCTGGCAGCCCTGGCCACTGAGAGTCCCAGGGGTGGTGGCAGCTTTGGGGTAGAACTCAGCCTTCCACTCCCGGCCCAGGACCCCTCCAGCCGTCCCTGCTGCCAAAGACCACAGAGATCAAAAGTTAGTAATTCCAAATAGAATTACCCAAAACATCTAACTCAGGTTTTTTCTTGCTTTCACTTCATTCTTCAGCAGCCAGTTTCTTTAATGGCATTTGAACACAAGAATGTGCCAGAGAGATCAGGTGGCCTTGTTCCTGGGAGGCCTTTGAACCAGCGTCTGGGAAAGAGCAGTCAAGAACACGGTGAAAATTGTGCCTGAAAATCTGGAAGGTGGTGGAAGCACTTAGTGAGTCTGTGGGTGTCAGGGCTGGGAAGCAGCCCTCAGCTGAGAGCTGTGAAGTCCTGTTCTCCACAACGTGATGCTCGTTTTCCCACTGAGCTTAAAAAATAAAAGGGATGAAGAGAAAAGTGCATCACCTACTTGGAAAGACAGCTCCTCCTGCTGAACATATGTTGCAGACCCGGTCGGTCAGTCAGGTTGACTTAACTGGAGGGCGTGCTATTGTTGAGGGCAAAAGAAGGTGAAAGACTTATAAATTGGAGCCCAAGTCAACATGATCTCATCACTTCAGTGGGCTGATTTGTGTACAGCCTCAGAGCAGAGACGGTGACGGCCCCGAGAAGGGGACAGCGGAGTGTCTTGGACATCACAGCTCTGCTCTGAAGAGTGGGCACAACTTATTAGTGTGCCCTCACCAAGTCTAAATTGCCAACATCCGTCTCCCACCTCCTGATGTGCCCACACTTACACTAAGCAAAAGGAGAAACAGGAAAATGTGCCTGCAGAGAGGAAATACATTGCTAAATCCTCCTAAAGCCTGGGATTCTATGAGAAAGCACACCTAGGCAGAGCAAGCTCAGGAGGGTGTTCTGGGCACCACGCTCTCATTTGCATGGGGTACCCTGACCTTTCATATCCATGATTACCGACTTCTGTGGTTCATCTAAACGCTGAAAATGTTAGGACCCACTATTTTCTCCATTTCCTTAAAATCCCAGTGAGTAATTGAAATCGGCCCTAGTGTTTTTAACTTTCTGCAGGGGTGAGGCCCAGGGGCCCATCTGTTGTGGAAATTTTTGAAAGACTCAGAAGGTACGTTATTCATAGCCAAAAGGATTTCTCCTGGTATTTGAAATTGTTCTCAGCCTTTCATCCTTCCTCCCCTTGGCCTCCCCAGTCCCCATGTTGTGACCATATGCCCCAGATATGCACACAGCATGTTTTCTCTCTGCTTTACATTAGGGCCAACGAAACGCTTCAGCAACTCATTGAGTTCCTTCCTAGTAAGATTCCTTCCTACTTCATATAATGAAATAAAGTTGAAATTGGTAGATGGCTGCTTCAATTATTTCCCTATCAATATAGAGATGGAAATAGATGGGGAGATCACAGAAGTATTACTGGCATAAACATCTCTATTGTTTTGAGTGGGAATTTGGTCAACCCCAAGCAACCTCAGACTAGCCATATTTGAAGGGTGGCGTTTACATCCACAATTCTCCACGGTGATTATGAGATTGCCTATGAGATGACTCTTCAGGCTGCCTGAAAGGGTCTTTTCTTTCATTCGTCACCTTCACTGCCTATCTTTTAAATTTGATTCTGAATTTTATTAAGGCTTTTTATGTGTGGTAAGTTCATATGATGACATGTCTAATATATTTGCAAATTCTTATAATAGATTTCCTATAATCAAAATATTTCAGAAAGCTATAGCATACATAAAATAATACAAATTATGGTTATTTATAAATTAAATGTTATGATGGATAAAAATTTTTATAAATACTAGTAAACATAATTAAAGATCTCTTACCTGTTATTTTTGAGAAACTTTGTGGTGTTATTTATATTATTATAATTGTTGTAGAG
Organism: Ceratotherium simum simum; assembly: GCF_057802395.1. Taxonomy (NCBI): domain Eukaryota; kingdom Metazoa; phylum Chordata; class Mammalia; order Perissodactyla; family Rhinocerotidae; genus Ceratotherium; species Ceratotherium simum. The sequence goes on from NC_141917.1 coordinate 3,478,994, forward strand.
TATTACATATATAAATTTAGCACTCATTCTTTAACCAGTCACATTTGAACTGAGTAAAAAATTTTCCATTAGTGATGAAAATTGTAAATGCTAAAATTCTATTTTATACGTAATGCCTTCCTGACTCAAATAGTAGTAACGATGAGTGCAAATGGTACTAATGATGCTTATCGTCATGACACTAGATCTGCAGAAAAAACTTAGAAGCTTTGATGAACCAGAGCCATTCATGATGTGTCTATTGCTCCAGAATTAGACAAGTGCACCAGCCCTAGCAGCAAGTGGAGTCTGGAGAAGTTGCTGATGTTTTCCCCTTCCTCTCATTTCAACCCAATCAGCATGTATTGAATTCCTTCCCACTGTCAGGTACCACATGAACTGCCCGTGACTCAGAGACCAGAGGCAGGTCTCCTCTTCTGGTCACCTCCTCCAGGGCGTGTTTCTCCCCCGTCCTTCCTCCATTCACTTCTCCCTTTCAGACCATCTCCACTCATTTCTGCCTGCCTCTTGTTTTTCATGTTCAATTTTCCCAGGACATCATGGGCATCTTTTAGCCTCACTGGGATGGTTCAGTTTAAAGAGCATTTTGTAAGTCAGTGGCTACACCAGGCTAGGATGGCAGAAAGTAGAAACCGTCACTGTTGATGGTTAAAATCAAAATCTAATGGAGTTGACAGTGTGTCTATTAGATTCGTTTAGTGTGAATATTCCATGGATAAAATCCCTCACTTGGTTGTGTGTATGTGGGCAGTTGTTGCAGCCAAAACATTTCAGAGCAGATGAGAAACTACTTGGTAAGGCTGGTGTCATTCCCATGGAGAGATGCAATTACTCTTGCATCGGAGTATCACTAGTCACTTTCCCATTAGTTAGTAAATAGTATCACTCTTTCACTAAACCAACACATTTTGGAGTCTTTTTTTATGCTAATTTTACGTACACAATTAGAAACTGTGACTATAGGCTCTTGATCTCCAACATTTCTCACCCTCCATTCTGCAGCTGGAGCCCCAAAATCCTAAACAATCATGGTTTGGAGATTGTCAAGGACAAACACTACTTCTAAGAGCTATTCTCACATCCTTCAGCCCCAAAGACCTGCCCTAAGTGAGTATCTGTCCCCCATTATTGGAATATTGAGTTGGCAATTACTATAGAATATGAATGGTTTTGTATATTATGAGAAGAAATAATAAGTACATCCAAAACCAAATCCACTGTTGCTCTTGAATGACCTGTTTTGACTTCTAAATTGCCAACACTGACCGTCTGTTTGTCGCTATATTATTATCATTTTTAGCTTCGTCAGCTTGGGGGTCTGACTCTGTGTACTGATTTTAGTTTCCTTGGAGATATGACAACACCTATACCAACAAGTGTGGTGACATCAGCACACTGCAGGGAGCCAGGAGCTCTGCAGCCTCCTGCCTAAATCTCACATCACTCTCGGCAGACGCACCTCATCACCAACCCCAGCTTGGAGGCCAGTGATAACGACTCAGTGTCGCCTCAACTCATTAGACACATTCAGCCTCCACTGAAGCTGGACAATGGGTCTCAAAAGAAAAAGCATTGCTATTTGTCACCACTTTGGCTAATACATTTTAAGTGGCTGATTCTCCGTGGTCCTTCTAGGTTTGCTGGTGACAGTGTGACCTTCAGTGGGGACGGCCCATCCATCATGCTTTGAACTTTTCACTCTGTTCTATGCTTATTTCATCTTTGCAAGGAAACCTTTGTCCACAGCCCTGTTTACCACTCACGAGGGAGCCTCAATCTGTGTAACTCCGTACCTCACATGAGACCAGGTATGGGAGGAAAGAGATCAGTTCAGCACCTCAAAATCAAGGGCAGATGATCATCTAGAAAACTCATCCATCATTTTGTCTATCATCTTATTGGGCAATGAAAATTATCTATTTTTACTATGTTTTTAATATAAAACAATTACTATATTTGTAGTAGTGAGTTTCTAATAGAAATCTGAGAAATTTCCTTAACATTATATAGATATTGGATTTGTCTACATCAGTAGAGTGAAATTTGACCTGGAAATTTTATTTGGTACAATTGAAAGCATGGCTTATAAACATTGGCCACTGTTTTGCCTAAGTTTCTAAGCGGAGAAGATCATCTGCCAAGATTTTGCTGGAATCTTTGCATGAATTCTCACATCTTCATCATATCTTCTAGGAGCAGAAATAAAAGCATCTAGTAATGGAAAAGCCAACTAACAAAAATCTTTCCCAAATGCAAGATTAAAATGAATTTGCCAGTCACTCATTATTCTTAAAAAAAAAATGAATTACTGATTTGAAAATGCAGTTTTCTAGAGGTCTAACTAGTAAAGGGCAGGCGTTTAAATATTCGGCCCAAAGCTTGGTGTGGGGGGGTTGAGTGTTTTCCAGAGAGGAAAGTGATGCTCGGTTGATAACTCCATCTTGTCTGTTTCACTTCATAAATGGAATAAAATTGCTCTGGACTGCGTTTCTTTTTCTTCAACTAAGTGAAAAAAATGCCGATGGAAAATGTGCCTAGAAGGACACACAATCGTATCAAAGACGATTATCACAGGGTGGTGAAATGGTGTGTAATTTCTGATTCTTTGTTAAGTGTTTCTAGATGTAAATAAAATTACATGTAACAGATAAAAATTGCAGATGTGGTTGGTATAGAACTTACATTATATGTTAACTGACTAATTTTTAGTGTCAATATTTTGAAGGATTAGATTTAGTTCTTTCTGCAAGTTCAGTATTGTATGACCACATAAAATATCTATGGATGAATGATTTTCAGTTGACTCATGAATATCCCAGTTTCATGCACTAAGAAAGAAGCAAGGGACAATTTTGACACAGAATCTAGAGATAACAGAAATGGCAAACCAAAGAAAATCAAGGATAATGCATTTGAGAGAGTTCTTCTGAAGATAGTACCTTTTCTGAATTTCGAGGAAATGGTACCTTTGGATATATATACATATATACACGAAGAGTGAGAGGAATGCATTCAGAGAGAGGGAACAGCTAGTTCTGGAGTCCCCAGGTAGGGATGAGCTAGGCAGGAATGTGACGTCCAAAGACCAGCCTAGCCCAGAGTAGTGAGGGAGGGGACAGCGGAAGGAAATGAGGTCAGAGAGGTGAGCAGGGCCACACCAACCAAGGCTTTCTTTGACACAATAGAAGTTTTTCTTTCAACCTAAAAAGTAACAGGAGGGAGAGGAGGCCAATTCTCCTACTACAGGACAATTCTCCAGGTGTTTAGGTCCTCCGCTCTCAGGAGGTGAAGCGTAGATCCCCACTCCCTAAGTGTGGGTTGCCCTTAGTGACTCATTTCTAAAGAGTACAGTATCAAAAGAGAGACATTTACAGACCCGACAACACAACCTCAGCCAGGAGATCAAGGTCAACACCAACAGTGCTGAGTCACGTGAGGGCATGGACCTTTGATGCAATGTGGTGAGAAAGGCACTTTACCCCTGGGGTCTGAAGTCCATAACTGTATACTAATCATGAGAAAAACATCAGACAAATCCCAATTGACAGACATTCTATAAACCACCTGATCGGCCCTCCTCAAAACTGTCAAGGTCATCAAAAACACGGAAAGTCTGAGAAACTGTCCCAGCCAAGAGCAGACTAAGGAGACAAGATGCCTAAACGTAATGCTGTTTCCTGGATGGAATCCTGGGACAGAACAAGGACATTGGGTAAAAACTGAGGAAATCTGAATAAAGTATAGCGTTTATTTAATAATATTATATCAATATTATTTTATTAGTTGTGACAAATACATGATACTGATGAAAGATGTTAACAATAGAGAAAATTGATTTAAAGAAAATGATAAGAAGCCAGTGGAGAATTTAAGGAATGGGAAAGCTATGATCTGATCTTGCTGTTAAGTAAGAAAGAGAGTAGAAGCTGAGGGCACTTGGGAGGCTTTTCCAGGTGAGAGGAGGTGGGGGCTTGGGCCAGGAAGGATCCAGAGGAGAAAGGATCTGTGATGTGCTTGGAGGCAGAAGACGTACACGAGCCTTTGCAGTTGAGTGAGAGGTGTGAGGACAATTCATCTTTTGCCAAGCCCTTATGTTTTCAGGCCCTGGAGGAAGAACTGAAACAAAAACCCATGTACCATCTAGGTAAATATCTACAAGTTAATAAACCTAGCTTACAGATTATTTAAAAATATACATTGCATCTTTCAATATCACCAGACATGCATTGGGACCAGCAAAGCCAGGTCTCAGTGTAGAATCCTCAGAGTCTGGGGGCTGGCCCTGCTCTGGCCTGCTTCACTTCTTTTCTCAACGCTGGTGACAGAAGGCCCAGGGAGGACCTCATGCACACAAATGTAGTCATCCTCGTCCACCCGTACAAGCTGCCACCTCACCTCATCACAAGAATTTGCCCTTCGGCTACCCCTCCCTTCTAGGGGTGCACACATTGGCTGCAGGATCCCCCTGGGGGTGGATCCAGTAAAGAATCTCATGCACATTTCAGAAACAGATCTATGTCATATGGGAGGAAATTCTGGGATCTTGGATATGAGAGTAGCATCTAGAAGAGACATCCTAACCTCATAGGGAGGGACAGAGCTGGAGGAGGCTAGAGTTAAGTCATTTGAAATTCAGGGAAGTGTCGCTTTTTAGCAGCAGTGCTGAGTTAGATATGAAGGGCAGAGGGCATGGCGCTTCCATTTAGAGAGGCGGAAAAAGAGTGGAGGGGTGGCGAGGATAGAACGAAGGTTTCCTCTGTCCTTGCTAGATTCGAGAAACCAAAACTTTCCCTGATGTTCTGAGGTTTGGGACACAGTATTTTATCTTTATTGTTTCAGCTTCCTTGTCTATTCCACAAACTTAGTAACATTTCCTTTTCTCACATACTTAAATTTTGAAGTTCAAATTATCAATACCTGCAAGTTCTTTGGGGAGAAAGCAGACATTTTCAGGCAACAAGAAGACATTGACAATGATCTCCTATGGTCAAAAGGTACATGCTTCCAGTTATAAGATACATAAGTACTGGGAGGTATTGTATAGCGTGATGACTATAGTTGACTACATGACTATGGTTATGGAGTATTTGAAAATTGCTAAGAGTTGATCCTAAAAGTTCTCATCATTAGGAAAAAAAATGTATTTTTCTTTTATTTTTGTATCTGTATGAGATGATGGATGTTAACTAAACTTATTGTGGTAATCGTTTCAGAATATATGTAAGTCAATCATTATGCTGTACATCTTAAACTTATATAGAACTGTATGCCAATTATATCTCAATAAAACTGAAAGGAAAAAAATATTATCTCCTTCCCTCAAAATATATAAGGAGAAAGGCAGGGCTAAGCAGGCCCCTAATGTTGCATATTTTCATATGTTGACTTTCATGTAGGAAACAACATGGGCCAAAAAAAAAAGCCCACAAAATCACAATGAATAGAACATAAATGAAACTCCAGCTTTTTGCTTTTTTCGACAGAGTTAAAATTGTTACGTTATTATGTGATTGTATTTCACAATTTCTACTTTTTAATTCAAGTAGAAAGAGATATAAAAAGCATTACATGACCTTTCCTGACAAAGAAAACTATGCGGAATAATCCAGGATTCCGGAAGAGCAGCCGCAGAGTGGAGCCTGATGGGCACCGGGCTGCTGCTGGACGGCGTCTCCACCCGGGCTGCAGGGAAGCTTCCCTAGTGCTGGCCTGGGTCCTTGGGGTCACCGTTCTATCGTCATGGGGTAGAGGAGGAGCAGGTGTTGTTCCTGATTCAGTCATCCTCCCTGTGCTTTGAAGCAAACTCTCCTCCAGGGGCCGAGCGAGTCCCTGGGATTAAAGTAAAATCCAGGAGAACTGCAAGGGACTTCGATGCTCCATTGTAAAAACACGTCCCTGAAAGCAGAGTTCTCCGAGTCCACAGGCCTGCAGCACGGGGTTATCAGAGCTCTGCTAACACCTGAAATACACAATCCTGATATGTTCAGATAGTTCATAAATGTCTCACTTAAACCTTTTCGACAGCTAGTACCATTATTATTATACCCATTGCAAGGAGGAGACAGAGAAGGTCATTAAACAGTTTTGAGATCACACAATTAATGAATTTCACGATGGCATGAAAGCTTAGATTTGTCAGGCTCAAATCCACAGTTTTAAAAGCTGCACTGCCCTACCCCTCTCGCTGAAAAGGGATGCCTGGCTGTACAAGTTAACGGTGCTGTTGGGCTTCTGTCAATTTAAATTCAACTTTGTTCTGGCTTCTTAAAGCACTCAGACACTTGCCAGATGGGCAATATAAAAATAAAAGCATAACAGCTAGAAAACTGTGATAGGTCCCTTTGTGGAAAAAGGATTATAATCTTTTATTTATTAGGACGTTATGTTAAATATTTGAAGAGATCAACATTAATTTTAAAAAATCTGTTGAGTTTGAAGTGAGCTTATGGATTATGGATATCCAATGAATTTACATCAGACCTTCGACCACATGTTTGGGTGAAATAAGTCTTTACCTACTTATTGTAAACTTGGTTTCGTAGAAATTAAGTGCAGTAAACTAAGTATCACCCAAATTCTCAGCTCCTTCCATAAAGCAGGAGAGTCTATCTTCTCAGCCCTTGAATCCAGTCTGCACGTCTGACTTAGAAGTGATGTTGCACTCCTGCTAAGCATAGGCAACAAGAGTCCTTGAAGCTTCTGGCTCTTGAAACCAAGCCACCATATAAAGAAGGCTCAAGCTACTCTTCTGGAGACAACGGCCCATCGCCAGTCAGCATCATCCCCAACAGGTAAGTGAGGCCATCGTGGACCATCTGGTTTCAGGTGAGCCACCAGATGTGTGACCCCGGGTGACATCAGCAGACAAACTTTCCAGCAAATCCCATCCCAAATTTCTAACCCAGAAAATCCTCATCAAGTAAAATGGGTGTTTTCAACTAAGTGTTTTTTGTGGTGTGTTACACACTAATGGATAGCTGATGCTTTAAGTAACTGTGACATGGTATAAGTTATACATCTGTAAGTTGTGGTTATTGACTGAAATGTGCAATAGTAGAAAGATGTCAAAATAGGAGTGACTTTAACTTTTAATAGTAGGATGATCTTGTAAATCTCCCTACTTTTATGCCCTGTTTCTTCATTAGTAAGTGGGGGTCATACGGATTGGAATAACCTGCAGTGATGTAATTTTTATTATGTCCCCTCTCTAGTGAAAGAAATGCCAGAAAATCCTCACTCAGTCCTTAAATTTGTCCAACATCAGAAGGGTAGGTGTGGACCCCTTGAAATTATTTGAGGACTTTTCAAATCTCGTGAGCTGCTGATAGTGGTGGTCCCCTCGAGGAGTGAGTGAAGGTCCCCCAAAGTTACAGAGAATGGTAGGCAGGGTCCCATGATTTGAGGAAGAGGATATCAGAATTGAGAGCTTTCCAGATTTCAGAAGAAACACTTCCCAAGGCATAAGTAGTAACTGCCAGCAGAAGGAAGGGAGACATTAATTCTGGGTCAGCAATGTGGCACATGTGAGAATTACTCCTGCCTCCACATCCCTGGAGTGGTCATTTACTCCTGAAACCTTGGGAGCCTGTGATGTAAGACCTAAAATTAAAGGCCAATATTATGTGCTGCCTTGATATCTGACAAAAGTGATATCACAGTTGCTAACCACAAATTCCTTCCTCATTTACTCCAGGGAATAAGGTTCTCAACCAAACAACCCTACTTCCCGAGAGGACCAGGTGCACTTCCTGTGTGTCTTTGAGTAGCAGGTATCAGTTCTCTGCCAGCCTGAGGAATTATTCAAACAAGCCAATCATGGAGGCACCTCACCCCCCTGTCACTACAATGCCTGCCTCCCACAGCTCCTGCTGGTCCCTCTGTTCCAAAGTGCAGCCTTCACATGGCCCAGCATGGTGTGCAGTGTCCTTCCCTGGACTGTGAATACATGTAACTAATAAACTACTGTCAGTCTCCTCTGTCCAGTGTTGAGTGTTGTATGTGCATCTATTCCCATTACCCTAGAGCAGGAAGACCTCCCTCATCAACAGGGTGAAGGGGAGGTGAGGAAAACAGAGCCCCAGACTGAGGACTGGTGAAAGGATCATGCCCCCCTCGAGGGACATGGTACCTTAACAAACAACTTGGATCAATGAGACATCCCTGAGGCATGGACCAACCTGCCATTGGGATGGCACAGCCTAAACCCTTCACACAGTGCAGCCTGGTCACTTGAAGCCCAGGTGACAGGCATAAATCAGAAGCTGGGGCTACCCCGGCTTAAGCGTGGATATAAAAGAGGCCTTCTTCTGGACTGTGTAAATCCTCTGGGATCTTGGACAATTTCCGGTGAAGGATGTGATTTAAGTGATTGATTGGATGTGAAATCTAAGAATGCATGTGCCTCCTAACTCCATGCAGGTTACAATAACAATTGTTCTACTCTCCTTACAACTTTGTGGGAAAATGATTTCTAGACCATGAATGCACCGAGAAGCTTTTCCAGAAATGTGGACTTAAGCAGCTCTGTGCCTGTAGTCAGGCCTTATGCCTGTCCTCTGGGAGCTTCCTGCATATCTGTGCCATTCTCTCCACAATCCTGCCCTGCCCCCATTTCTCTCAGGAGCTCACAATGAAGGCCTATGGAAATATGCTTGCAAGAGAATGCAGACACTGCTTGCGCCTGGGGCTCCCGTCTCTTCCAAACTAACGTGGTAGCCAGTACCTGGGTCTAGAAGAATTTTTACTATTTTATATAATTTCTTGGTATATAACGGGGCCACCTCTTTCTCTCGTGCTCTACCAAGGGGCAGCAGCTCATCTGTCTTGCCTCTCCTTTGAGGGATTTGTTTCTCTTTGGGCTGCTGGTTCCTTGGTTGCCTTGCTACATCAGCTCTCTTATGTCCTAAATACAATTCATGACTTTCTAGGTTATCTGCTTCTTCTCCTCATTAGGGTGGAAGCAACGCCCTGTACCCCTTTCTATATTGTAAATGGAAGTTGAAGTCTAGCACTGTATCTCTATCACTTTGAACAGCGCCTCGCACAGAGCACACACTTGGTGAATAATTGTTTAATGATAAAGGAAGCAATGGAAAAAGGACATACCACATAAACACATTGTCACTTAGCTCTTGTATTTGCTTATTTTGAAATTTAGTGTTAAGCATGCTCAGATATTTGTAAGAATAAATGCCAGTATGATACACACATTGGATCTTTTATCTTGTACTTAACAAAGGAGCTCTTTCTTAACGTTAGTTCTATACAAAAGATAAAGAAGATACAAAATGAAATGGAAAATCTCTGCTTATTGAGTTGAAAGCATTGCAAAGGAGGTCCAGCAAAGGACTCTTCATACCATACGAGTATTTCATGCAATGACCCTCCCGGTTCTTTCCAATCAGGACAGTCTACAACGTTTAAAGATGTCTAGACACCCCAATCAATGATTCCCACAGAATGGGCTATGAGATCAGAGTAGCGGGAAAACTCCAATTGCGTTGTAGAAGAAGAAAAATTATTTGAAACCTGCATGAAATTATCTAATTTTTTTCATAAGCAGATGAGGACGTATACAATTACCGTCAATACCACAAAATTGTCATTCAATAAAATTCATTGTTCTGTTCACACTTTAAAATAATATCCCCAGCTTTATTAAGTTCTTTTGTACGTGTTGTAACAACATGAATCAAAATGGAAGTTACTTGGTATTAATGTAGATGTCATGGGTGACACAGGCTTTCCTCTGTGAAATTTGCTCCGTGATTCAGTCTTACTTATGTTGTTTTCTCCTGGTATTCACATTTTTCTCTTTTCCCCTTTATTTTCTCTCACACACCAACTTCCAGAGAGACTATATTTAATTTAAGAAGAGAGCTTCAAAATATTTCAATTGTTGAAAATTCTTAACATATAATGCGTGTAACAAAGTACTTTTAATTGTTTTCAAAATATAAGCTTTAAAGAGACAAGAACACAAGAATATTTATTTACCAATGGATCATACCAAAGAAATCTTCATTCTTTAGCTAACGTATTGTCTTTGATCTCAGAGTCTCAGCTATTCACATGGCTAATGAACCTTTATATCTTATATATCATCTTTATCACTAGGAAAGTATTTACCACCCATGTTTTATATCAGAAATGCAGTGCACTTAGGTAAAATGTATAAATTTGACATAAAATACAGAGCCAGTATGTTTTCTTCCTCTTTATAGTGCCTGTGCATCCATGATGAAGTGAGACTGCATAATCTTTCAGTCAAAGCACCGGCCTTAGAAACAGAGCACTCCCGGTCAAATCTGGACCTGCCACCTACTAGCTGCAGAACTGTTTCATACTTCACCCGTGGTGACCCCTCCCCAGCCCCTCTACCTTGTAGGGCTCCTGTGAGAGTTAGGAGACACGCCATACATGAGTACAGTTTGTGGACTGTTAGGCAATTTGGGGCAAGCATTATTCAAATAAAAACAAATAATACATGGTGGGAAATGGATATTTCTTTTTAAAGAGCTCTGTGTTATGTGGCAGTTATAAAATAAATCTCTTTTCTTATCCATCTCTTTGTTTGAACTCAAGTTCATTCCAGTAGAGGTGTTCAGTTTGCTTCAGCATCAGATGGGAAAGACAAGATGGAAACTGGTGAACATTCCCTGGTAGTGAGACTTGAGAGCACAAGTGTCTGAATGTTTTGCTGACCTATGTAGCCAATTATACCTACTTTATCTTTTCTTGATTTCTTTATTTATAAGAAACAAATGCTTGCTTCTGCTTTTTCTCTTTCACTCTTATGTCTAACTTGTAATCCCACGTCAATATCGCCTTTGATCCTGTTCACCTTGTGATGAGTGTGGTTAATCTGTCTCCAACAGACCCAACCGATCATGACTGTCCATCTAATGACCCTCTGGCACACGCTCCCTGGATATGGGCAATGGAGACTCTCTGATCTAGGATGGGCAAGCTGACACTTATATTTTTCTCAGTTGTAGCACTTTTTCTCTACTTCCTCTCACTAACATATACTCTAGCTCCCTGGATGACAAGATCTCCTCCTCTTCTACACTCTCCTATGGAGATCTTATTTTTCTTGTCTGAGCATCAAATCTTTGAGAAAACAGGTTTCCATCTTTCTCCATCCTTAGGTCATTGATTCACTATTCTCCTTCATACCATGAGGTTGACTGGTTCCACAATCTATAAAAACTTGTCCACAAACTCAAAGCCAAGTTTTACCATTCTAGATTATTTAGTTTTCTGTTTATTTTACGTCTTTCCTCTCTTTGTTGTCATCTTATGCTACTTCTACAGGCATGCTGGAAATCCACAGATTACTATATCTCAACATCTTAATCTTCAGAATTTTTCCTGCCTAATTCACATCAACCCCACAAGAGCACTGCTAGCCTTGAACGTTATCTTTATAAGATGTTGCCCAACTTGCAAGATCTCAAGATCTTTCTTCTTATAGCAATATTGAATAATGAGTGCTTAGTGACTGTTTATTCATCTCTACTTATGTAGGCCAATAAAAAGTTCTTAGTTTCAAATAACAGAATTGAATTAATTTAAGAAGAAAATTACATTATCTGGAAGATTTCAGCTACAAAGAGACAATATACAAATGGACAATGGCCAGACCACGTATAAAAATAGAACTCTGACACACAACCCCTATAGCCTGGAAGCCAAACCACAGCCTCTACAGCATTTGGCCCAGATGGTCAAGACTTGATCAGCGATAGCCAGTTTCTCTATTTTTACTCCTCTTTCCAGCTCAGGACCAATCATAGGAGGCACACTATGCACCCCTAACCAATCACATAGAATGCCTTGCTTCTAGTTAGCCACCTACCGCTTTCCCATACCAACAGCTTCCGACCAGAGCCTGTCTGAAGCCCTCCTGTTTCTTCACTATGAGGCTTTCCCATGGCTCTGCCTGCCTTGGAGTCTCTGCCAAATGCAAGTCGCAGTGGCTGACTCCCTTGCTGTAGCAAGCTCTGAATAAATTGTCTTTGCTTATTCTGATTTGAATGGTCTCCATTATTTCCACAACTCTCACAGGGGAGGGCCTCAGGCCCTTGGTTCCTTCTCACGTTTGAGATGACAATGGAGCAGCTTTCCTTGCCTGGCTCTTGAGGCAGTGAAAGGAGAAATAGGCTTTGTCCTGTGAGATGGGTCTGGATGGGAGAAGGCATGTTGTCTCCTGTGTGCCCATGCCAGCCTCCCTACCCCCTGGGAGACTAGTCACTTATTGCTTCCCTAGCTCCCTAAAAGACAAGCCCTTCTCAATTATTCCAATGGACTACTGGCTAGTCTCTGTTGAGGGAGTCTCCCTTGTTGTTAGTGTGACATTGTCACAAATACTAATCACAGTGTATTGTGTTGAGGAGATTTTGGTACCTTCTTGAACTTGTCTTATAGGATAAGAAGACAGCCTTCATGGTGATGTGTTACTGCGTGATCCAGGAAGAGTGGCAGCCCTCTCCAGACAGCTTTACGTCACCACGTCTCTCCTTGGACACAGGAACAAGGCTCGCCATCCAACATCCCCACATGTAAGGAGACCAAAGCATGCAGTATAATTGGAGGATTTTCTATAGCATAGCATCTGCGTGTATTCTTTTGTCTGATTAGTTGGTGCTAACCCTGGAAAGCAGAGAGCAGTAAAGAAGGCCATGGAAAATAAACTATGGGGGTAGGAATAGTGAGAAGGCAAATTCCCACCTCTCCGGGAGCCTGGGGCTGATGCAGAACACATTTCAGCTGTGGCTATAATCTTTGGAGTGAAAACATGCTTTTAAAATTTTGCATGAAGTTGTGGTACAAATCATCGTGCCCCTGAAAAGGATTTGACAGCGTGTGCCATTTCCGGCAGCCCCCACCGTCACACAAAGCAGCAACAGCAGCTTGAAGAATCCACAGAAGGCAAAGGGAAAATTCCCCTTTCCTCTCCTCAGAATGCCAGATTTTTTAGTCTTCTGTACTATGGTGAAACGTTGTGAGCTCAAAGCAGCTCCAGATGAAGCCTTCAGCCCTTCAAAGCTTCCTGCCTGTGGCAAAGCAACCCAGGAAATTCCAACTAGGGCCCTATTTTAACATACAATAGTGTTACACAAAACTCATCCATTACATGATGTATTTTGGAACTTATGTTAGAAAAATAGAGCAACTTAACGCTATAGGTAAGAGGATGTCTTTCCCCTCAGTGTGGTTAGGAGGGTGAGAAATTAACATAAATTTAAAGTTAGAAATTCTGCTTGACACAGACATCAACAAATATTTTCTGGGCCATGCTCTGTAAGAAAAAGACAAGGGACCAGAGAGACCAAAATTTATTTCAGTGGTGATTTTCATATGATGGTAACTATTTCTTTGTATGTTGAGTTTATACTGTACTTTTCCCTAAGAAGGGGATTAAGAAGAAGAAGAGGAAGAGGAGGAAGAAAGAGAAGGAGCAGGAGGAGGAGGAGGAGGGGGAGGAGAATGAGAAGACGAAGGAAGAAGAAGAAGAGGAGGAGGAGAAGTCATCCATGGGATTTATCCAGAGTGGAGGAACTTAAGCCGTGGGCAGAATCACTGAGGAAGCGCGCCATACACGTGCCTTTACAGACAGAAAGCACAGGTCATGATCTTGACTGTTATCACAGTTGTCACAGTCATCCTGTTACTGCCTATTTGAGTGGCCTGTTTTTCCATCTTCATTCCTTTTGACACTTTGGATGAGTCTCACTTTCCTTATGGTGACAAAGAGAGTCCACCACAAGGGAAGTTAATCCCCATGGGGAAATGGTATCTAACCCCAAATTGACCATGTTAGCAGCAGAGCATCAAGACAATATGTGCAGGAAAATGGGTAAGACCCTTGTTTTGAATAAATACTGACTTTTAATCTTATTTAAAACCGGAGAGGAGTGTAAGGAGACACAGAATTGAATGAAAAGCCAGTTATTATGAAGAAAAGCATTCTGCATAAGAGAACTCTATGCTCCAAAGTTATTTTAAAATCCCATTCTCCAAAAAGACCAATGACAGCATCTATCATATGCTCTATCTCTCATTCACACTCTTAATTTAAGTATCTCTGTGTGCTTTCTGAATCCTTTTTAATTAATTTATTAATCAAAGCCACAGTTGTATTTCATATCACCTTGTGGCTCTGTTCTTATGGGATTGCACAAATGTTCTGTTCTAAAGGATCCTCATGAGGAGAAGACCTTACATCTGAACATCTGACTAAACTCAAAGATGGAGAAAAAGAAACCTAAAGAGGTTCATGATGAGCACTAGTCGCACTGCCAGGCTCCACTTTGGGGCACTCATCTGCAGCATTGATCTCCATGGGGAGCTGGGGTGCCATACATTTTTCAGTATTAATTGTGGAGAGAAAAAGTGCATTCATATGAAGCATATTCTAGGAAAAACCACAACCCATAAAGTAAGTTCTTGTTAACTGAGGAGTGTTTAATAGTATTTGCCCATTTTAACAGTACATACTTGTCATACGTAATTAGCATGAAATGCTTTATACAGTAGGTATTACATTGTTGCTAATTAATCACCATAGCCCTTTCTGCATTTTAGCAAGGAATCCAGTATCTCTTCTCTGGCTTTCCATTTCTCTGAATGTCTAAGAGCTCTGGGAGTTTATGCAAAAACCTAAGAGAGTCAACTGTTTATACCCAATGAGAAAACACTGAGACGTCATTAACTCATTTATGCTTTTGACTCTTTATGCCTTCCGGTATCTTTCGTGAAAGTGCACACTGAGCAACCTTATGCACAGCTATCCTGAGACCCCTTGGATGCAGGGCCAACTGTGTTATCATGATTATTGTTGAAGGAAGATCAATTCTTCCCCAACTTGGTTAAATTGGATAGATACACAGCTGACCCTCCTTGAGCTCCAGGGGCTCTATTTCTTAGTAACTCATTTCCAGCTCACAGTCAGCCCAAGAGCCTGGAGTAAAGACGGAATCTAGATATTGTTCACTCCTGGATCTTGGTCTATCTTTTCCTTTTCCATCATGGAGATCCCCACCCTGGAGTTCTCAAGCAACTGTAATTTTCAAACCCTCAAAACACAAAATATAGGATTGCACTCTCTTTCCGCAGACAATGGGCTGCTGGCCAATGCCCAAATGGGAAGTTGACCTACGAGATTTCATCAGACTCTAAGCTCTCCCTTCTGAAGGAGGCTGATGCAGTGACTCCTAGGTGACTTAAGCCTTTTAAACATGGCTTCCCAAGTGCTTCTTCCTATATTTCAATGATATCAAGAAGAGTTAACAGCACCATGCATAGGACACAAGGAAAAAAATGCACATACATCTTAAAGCACAGTGGGAGGATTGAACTGCACAGATTTAGTAAAGAGAAGTCAAGTGGATTTGGCAATCACCTTAGTTATTAGAGAGCAAAGATTGGGTAGGAATTACTAGTTGCAGGATCTCGTGCAATGAAACATTCTACAAGATGGAAAAAAAATTCCTGGAGATATCCTCACTCAAGAGCATGAGCAAGGTACTGAGGCAAGGAAGTCGTTATAGTTAATTTTTTTTTTCAAGGAAAAAACTGGATCTGGCAGCAACCAACCCTGGAGAGCCTGTTGTGCACGTCTTCCCATCTTCCCGACTCTTTGCTCAGTGTTGGCACTTTGGTAGCTTGAACCTGACTATGGAGGGAGGGTGTCCATCAGAAAAGTCACCAGACACTAAGAATCAGGGTTTGTTTTCTTCTTTCCAGGGAGCAGGTCATGATGCGTTTTCCAGCATACCGCTGGTTGTTCCCTGCTCAGCCAAGATGGTTTAGAGTTATGCTAATTGGGCAAATGCGTGTGAAGGAGGGGGTAGAAGCAGAGATTTAAGGAATAGATTTCTGCATCAGATATAACAACTGTAGTAGCATTGAAGTTTTTGTGATTAAGGGCAGAAGAGCCTGCATTAAGGTAATTAGACATAAAGAAAATCCAGAGATATTGGAAGCCTCTACAATTAGTTTAATATAAAGAGGTCCTGTCACAATACTATTCCCAAAAGAACATTTTTCAAAGGATAGTTTCAGGCAAGCCAAGCATTTGTTTGTATATTTTTAAAGCGAAATTTCTCTGCTATCTGTGAACATACAGCTAATACTCTCTACGGAATTTCTAAATAAGAAATTTGTTTTGAAAAATTTGTTAAAATATCTAAACATTTGATAATGTTATTAAGAGTTGTTGCTCATATATTACTTACAGTAAATTTTAAGAAATCAAGTGTTATAATTATATAATTATATAAAACCTTATATAAGGTTTTAATTTATTTAAAACAAACAAAAAACCATCTAGGGTCTCCAGATTCATAAATATATGCAATATAAATGACTAAAATGACTTCTGCAATAAAAGAAACAGGTGTTATGCTGCAATAATATAGTATGTAACAAATATTAAACTTGCCTGTCTACATTATCTCACAAACTTCACCAAATCCCAGTGGAGAAATGATCATAGCTCTATAGGTAAAACTGAGTTCAACAGAGTTTGAATTTACCAAGGGCACCAGGCAGCATAATTCGGTGTAAAAGTTGTCTCTTGAGGGCTCCATCATGAAAGGAGCAAAATAATAGTGAACTGTTTGTAAGGTAATTTGAGGTCAATTCAAAAATCTATTTTATGCTTGTAGTGAATAAATAATTTAATACTGTGATTGACAAGGCTCTCTTTAGTTCTTCAGATACAAGAAAGAAATAGACAATGTTACAATACAAATACCAGCTGGACTATTTCCTCACGGAATATTTCTTTTAGTTCAAATTCAATACTTTAATCAAAATTTCCCTTAGATTTAAATTTGGAAACTTTACATTTAGAAAATGTTATAGTATAGGTGTTTAAATTTGTAAAGTTATATAGACAGGCTTTCATGCACTGAAGAATGTTATAATGCAAATCCAGTTATATATTCATTACACTATGGAAATGTCTTCAATATTAAGATATAAATAAAATTAAGAATTTACTGGCATCAATGGATTAAAGTAAAATAAGAGAGAGAGGATGAAAGGCCTATGTTGGGGAAGATACCAATTGTATGCTAACAATTTTGAAGATTTAGATTAATGGGTAGATTGTTAGAAAATTTATAGACTCCCACAGTTTATAAGTTATAGTAATAATTATAAGCTTCCAAAATTGCAAATTGATTGAAGAAAAAAATAACATTCTTATAAGTAACATAACTATTAAATACATCTATCTAGATACTGGTTAAAAATCTTCCCAACAGGCAGAAAATCAGTAATGACATAGTTGAATTTAACACCACCATCAATCAACTGGATATAATTGACATCTTTAGATTTCTTCATCTAACAACAGCAGAATAAACATTCTTCTCAAGCTCACATGGAACATTGCCCAAGATAGAACACATTCTGGGCCATAAAACACACCTTAACAAGTTTAAAAGAATAGAAATGATACAACATCTGCTCTCAGACCACAGTGGAATTAAACTAGCAATCAATAAGAGAAAGATAACTAGAAAATCCCAATATACCTGGAGATTAAACAACACACTTCTACATAACACATGGGTCAAAGAAGAAATCTCAAGAGAAATAAAAAAAAAATTGAAGCTAAATGAAAATGAAAACACATCTTATCAAAATTTGGGTCATGCAGCAAAAATAGTGACTAGAGGAAAAGACATAGCATTGAGTGCACATATTAGAAAAGAAGAAAGATCTAAAATCAATAATCTAAGTTTCCATCTTAGGAAACTAGAAAAAAGAAGATCAAATTAAATCCAAAGTAAGCATAAAAAAAGATATAATAAGAACTAGAGCACAAATAAACAAAATTGAAAACCAGAAAACAGTAGAGAAAATCAACAAAACCAAAAGCTGGTTCTTTGAAAAGATCAATAAAATCAATAAGCCTTTAGCCAGGCTAACTAAGAAAAACAGAGAGAGGACACAAATTACTAATATCAGAAATGAAAAAGAGGACATTACTACAGATCCTATAAACATTTAAATGATAATCAAGGAATACTATGAACAACTCCATGCCCACAAATCTGATGACCTAGAGGAAATGGACCAATTCCTTGAAACATACAATTTGCCAAGACACAGGTAAGAAGAACTAGACAATCTAACAAGACTATATCTATTTAAGAAATTGAATCAATAATTAATAATCTTACAAAACAGAAAGCACCAGGCCCAGATGGGTTCACTGGTGAATTCTACCAAATATTTAAGGAAGAAATTATACCAGTCCTCCACAGCCTTTTTCAGATTATAGAACCGGAGATAATACTTCCTAACTCATTCTATGAGGCCAGCTTTACTCTAACACCAAAACCAGACAAACACATTACAAGAAAAGAAAACTGCAGAATAATATCTCTTATGAACTTGGATGCAAAACTCCTCAACAAAATACTGGCAAATTTAATCCAACAATGTATAAAAATAATTATACACCACAACCAAGTGGGATTTGTCCTAGGTATGCAAGGTTTGTTCAACATTTGAAAATCAATTAATGTAATCCATCATAATACCCATTCATAATAAAAGCTCTCAGTAAACTAGCAATGCAGGGGAATTTCCTCAACTTGATAGAGAATATATACAAAAAATGTATAGCTAACATCATACTTAATGGTGAGAAACTCAAAGCTTATTTTTTTATTGTCTCCCTAGTTTTGCCTTTTCCAGAATGTCATATAGTTGGTATCCTACAGTATGTAGCTTTTTCACATTATTTCACTTAGTTAGACATATTTAAGTTTCTTCAATGTCTTTCATGGCTTGATAGCTCATTTATTTTTAGCACTGAATAACATTCCACTGTCTGGATGGACCAAATTTTATTTGCCCATTCACCTACCAAACCACATCTTCTTTGCTTTCAAGTTTTGAGAATTATGAATAAAGCTTCTATAAACGTTCACGTGCAGGTTTTTGTGCAAACATAAGCATTCAACTCACTTGGGTAAATAACAAGGAATGAGGTTGCTGGATCCTATGGTAAGAGTATTTTTAGTTTTGTAAGAAATCACCAACTGTCTTCCAAAGTGGCTATACCATTTTGAATTCCCACCAGGAATGAATGAGTGTTCCTGTTTCTCTACATCTTCATCATTTGATGTTGTCTGTGTTCCAGATTTTGGCAGTGTAGTGTATCGGTATCTCATTGTTGTTTCAATTTTCATTTCACATCAATGACATATGATGTGAAAGACCTTTTCATATGTTTATTTGCCATCTGTATATCTTTTTTGATGAGGTGTATGTTAAAGTCTTTGGCCCATTTTTTAATTAGGTTGTTTGTTTGCTTACTGTTGAGTTTTAACAGTTCTTTGTGTGTTTTAGATAGCAATTCCTTATCAGATGTATCATTTGGAAATATTTTCTGCCAATCTGTGGCTTGTCTTTTCATTCTCTTGGCATTCTCTTTTGCAGAACAGAAGTTTTAAATTTTAATGAAGTCTAATTATTTCTTTCAGACATTGTGCCTTTCATGTTTCATCTAAAAATTTACCACCATGTCCAAGGTAGTCTAGGTTTTCTCTTATACTATCTTGCAGGAGTTTTATAGTTTTATATTTTACAATAAGTCTGTGATCTATTTTGAATTAATTTTTGTCAAGTGTTTAATGTCTGTATCTAGATTCACTTTTTTCGTATGGATGTCCAGTTGTGCAACTCACTTCTTATTGTTGAGTATCAATTGCTTTATCTGGGCAGAAGAAATATTGGGTTAGAAGAGTTGTCACCAATGAGTGTGCAGATTAGCTGTCAATTTGGAGACGAAAGGTCCATGTTTTATGGTTACTTAATGTTAATTTGGTTCTTCTGTCTCTTTCTTTCTATAAGCAACAGTCTTAATACTCCTCATCTTTTAAAAAAAAAATCTATGTTCAACCCAAGCATATTCTATTTATCTTCTAGTTAAAAAGATCTCTATCACACAGATGACTAACTTCCTCGCCATTCATACTTAACACATCTTATGAGTTTTTCCTATTGTTACCCTGATTAGTTTCCCTTGTCTCAATGATGGAATTGAATATGCTCAACTAATGCAGCAAGCACACAGACACAAATTTATCAATACAATATAATGAAGAGCTCAGAAACAAAACTGTACATGTATGGAACCTTGATTTATGATAGAGGTCTTGACAAATAGGTAGGAAAAAAGAAAATTATTCAATAAATGGAGATGGAAAAATTAATTTTCTATAAAGGAAAAAATATATTTGGATTCCTACATCATACCATATACAAAAATTAACTCCAGATAGATTAAGAATGTTAATATTAAAAAGGGAAAGTTTAAAACTCTCAGTAAAAAATATGGGTCAATATCTTTTAAAACTTGATGTTGGAGAATATTTCTTAAGCAATGCATAAGTATTAATTATATAAGAGAAGATTAGTAAATTTGACCGTATTAAAATTAAGAACTTTTGTATATCGAAATACACCTTAAACAAAGTGAAAGAAAAGTTACAAACTTTAAGAAGATATTTGCAATATATACAATGAGTAAAACTTTGGAATTAAGAATATATAAAGGCCTACAAATTGATAAGAAAAGTACAAACAATCGAGTAAAAATGGGCAAAATATATGAACAAGCATTTTACACAAGAGGAAACAAAAGGCCAATAAACACACAAAAGGAATTTTAGCATTATTAATCACAGGAAAATACAAGCCAAGACTTTGACGAAATAATGTTTAAACCTATTTTATTGCTGAAAATTAAGAAGTCTCTAGGAAGTCTCTTGGAAGTCCCCAAGATGATGTAGATCAAGAGACTATCTTACATGTGACCAATAATTATGGTAAACTTTTGAAAAGAGAGTTTGGCATATTTGCCCCAGATTGACCACTCACGTACCTTATGATCAGCAATCCCAATCCAGGAACACGTCCAATGGAAGCTCTCGCACAAGAGAGGCACGAGCAATGATGTTCCCAGTAACACTGCTCAGAGGAGCATAAACATGGAGACCACCCAAGTGCCCATCAACTGAAGAGTCACCAAGTAAATTGAGGCGTCTTCACACAGTGGGGTATTTTATAGTACTCAAACCAGTTATGACAGTGACACACAACAAGGTGAGTGAGTTGAAAGCCCAACACATTCTTTAATGGCTAATTTTATGTGCCAACTCTGCTAGACGATAGTGCCAAGTTGTTTGGTCAAACACTAGTCCAGGTGTTGCTGTGAAGATACTTTTTAGATGTGATGAACATTTAAATCTGTAGACTTTGCATAAAGAAGATTAGCCTCCATAATGTGGGTGGGCCTCATCCAGTCAGTTGAAGGCCTTAAGAGCAAAGACAGGTTTCTCCTCAAGACTGTAATGTAGAAACTCTGCCTGAGTTTCCAGCCTGCTGATCTGTAGAATTCAGACTCAGGACTGAATGATCAACTGTTGAATTGTCAGTCTACCCACCTGCCCTACAGATTTCAGACTTGCCAGCCCCCAGAATCCTGTGGGAATTCATTAAAATCAATCTTTCTCTTCTCTCTGTCTCTTTCTCTGTCTCTCTGTTTCCCTGTCTCTTTCTTTCTCTGAGTTTATCTCTCTGTCTCTCTTTCTTTCTGTCTACCTGGTGCCTGATTAATACAGCAATACAGATTCATTCAGCAAATTTTGTTGTTGCTGTTGTTGTTGAGGAAGATTTGCTCTGAGCTAACATCTGTACCCATCGTCCTCTATTTGGTATATGGGTCACCACCACAGCATAGCTGATGAGTGGTGTAGGTCCACCCCTGGGAACCAAACCCAGGCTGCCACAGCGTAGCATACAAAACTTAACCCCCAGGCCACTGGGCCAGCCCCCTCAGCAAAATATTTTTGATAAGTTAATAATATATATAATTTTAGGAATACATATGGCTGTAATAAAACTTTAAGTAAAGGAAAGGCAGAGAATGATGAACACAGGATGAAAGATGATTGTGATTGTTATTAGGGGTAGAGGAAGGCAGAGGGAAAAGATGGAGTGGAACTTATAGTTACATGTAAGTTATTTTCAAAGTCACATTTGCTTTTTGCGGGTGAGTTCATGAGAACTAGTTACATTATTAAAAATAATGAACTAAATAGCTTAATAAAAGAAAACCAGCATGGACCACAGAGTGTTCCACAAACAGAAGTTACACATAATCCAATCTTATGCATTTGACATATTTTAAAATATTAATAAATAGATAAATAAGTAAATGAATCAATAGAATCAATGTATTTCTGGTACAGAAGTATGGAGGCAGGGAGAGGAAACACAAAAGATATGCATACTGAAAGAGATGCACTTTTCAACTGTTAAGCTCATTTCTCCAACTTGCCTGTCATTTGGACTGAAGCAGGATCAACTTTCTAAACCTTGGCTGCACCCTGGAATCACCTGGGAAGTAGAAAATCCTGATGACTCACTCCCAAATATTCTCATAATTGGTCTCGGATGTAGCCTAGGCATCAAAGGATTTTAGAAACATCCACATGATTCTGAGGTGCAGCTGAGGTTGAGAATCCCTAGGAAAGAGGTTGTATTTATTTTGAAGGTGCTTGGGCAATTTCCTAAAGTTAGTTTTAAGCAGATGGGAAACTTGAACAAATTGGCTTTGTAGAAAGAGTGCACTGGACACAAAATAGAGGATGGATGCTTAAGAGTAGAGACTGGAGGTCAAGAAGTGGGTTGGAGGTGGTTCTTCTCTATGGGAATGGAGGAAAGCGGACATATCGGAGAAACATGAAATGATAGAACTAAAGTGGTTGACCAATGAGTGCAGAGGCTGAGTGAGAGGGAGAAGTGAAGGCTTCCCAGGAGACTAGTCCGACTTGTTGATGAGGTAGGCTGTGGTCGGCTGGGGGTGGGTGTGGGGAGAGGCATCCTTGGTCTTTGGATATGTTGCCTTTGCAGGGCTTGAGAATTGTTCTTAGAAGAATCATGTTGGCTACAGAAAACGATCAATGAGTCATTGGAGTGGCTGGAGCTTCGGTTCTGGGGAGCTGAGTCAGGGGAAAAGTGATGGTGATATTTGCATTTTCTAGAAAGTTCGTATGCTCAGCTCAGGAACTTTTGCTTCTTATTCTCTGAGTTATTTGTACCATGTACGTTGGTGTGTGGTAGGGAGCAGGATCTCTGTGGTTGCCACTCTGGGACCCGCCCACCTCTCCTGGTCCCATCTTTGGGGCTGGTTGCAGCCCCTCCTCTGTCTCCACGTATCCAAAATTTAGTGTAGTACCACAAACATCTTCCCTATTTGTGTGTGTGTGTGTGTGCGTGAGGAAGATCAGCCGTGAGCTAACATCCATGCCAATACTCCTCTTTTTTTTTGCTGAGGAAGACCGGCCCTGAACTAACATCTATTGCCAATCCTCCTCCTTTTTTTTCCCCCTTTTTCTCCCCAAAGCCCCAGTAGATAGTTGTATGTCATAGTTGCACATCCTTCTAGTTGCTGTATGTGGGACACTGCCTCAGCATGGCCGGACAAGCAGTGCGTTGGTGCGCGCTGGGATCCGAACCCTTGCCGCTAGTAGCAGAGCGCATGCGTTTAACTGCTAAGCCACGGGGCTGGCCCCCTTCCCTATTGTTTTGTTGATTTGTTTCTGTTTTAAATAAAAGTTGATGATCCTAAATTTACAGCTAAAATCATTAGCACATAATATTGTTTTTTCTAGTTCCGTGGAGCCATCACAAGCCATTGAAAGATTATTAATGATCAGATTAATATTAATGTTAAAAATCACATAAATGATTAAAGACCAAGTTAAAAATTCTATATTTCATTAATTCATGACTTTTTTATTGAAAGTCTAGTCCCAATTATTTTTATAATATGAGTTTTTTTGTAGTTTATCATTTTTTATCTTGAAAGAAATTAAAGAGTGAAAGCATCTAAATCTACGTCCCATATTTAAATCACCGTCCTCACCTCCTTTTCTAGAAACACAGGCTGCTTGAAAGACTTTACTTCACTCTCCTTGATTCCTTGTTGTGGACAATTTCCATTTAATCATAGTCAGATAATGATTTATTTGTATTTTTTAAGAAAAAGAGAAGAGCATGGTAGAAATCCAGGCTTATTTTGCTGTCATCAAAGTCCCTAGCACTTAGGTCTGGGTGCACAATGGGCATCACCAGGTGCCTGGAAGGAGACAGGTCTTCAAGGACAGCCTTTCCTGATGGCTTGTATCCTGATCCGAAAGCACGCACCCCCAGCAGAAGGGTTTGTCAAATTAAACCGGGAAATACGTCAGTATTTTTGAAGGGCATTAGGAGCAGAGGGAAAGCGTCTCTAGTTTGTTAAAACACAGAGTGGAAAGCATGCGTATGAGCCCACAGCCCAGGTCTTTCCTCTGTCAGGTCTCCTCAATCTTGAAGAAAGCAGAGACCTTCTGAGCTGAAAGGTCAGAGCCCAGTCAGAGGCGGCGACCTGCGTCTCGCCTCCTGCGTAACTCAGCTTCCTTATCTGCACCTTTTGACAGCCCTGAGCAGCAACAGCCCTGACTGCTCGTCCTGCAGGACAAGCGAGGGTGCAGAGCAGGATGGCGGAGACCTGGGAGGGGTCAGGAGTGGGGTCGAGGATTGAAGCATGAAGCCCTAGGGCTTCACGCACAGGAGCGCCTCCCTGAGCTGGACCAGGCTCCTTGGGCCTCTTGGAATCATCAGGGTCCAGCAGGAATCGTCTGCCAGGCCCTCTCCTAAAGGCAGGGACAATGTTCATTGTACTTGGGGCCATGAGTCATACAATTATCAAATATTTACAAGGAGCCACCCTCCCAGATAATTGCACAGAAACCTCTCACGTCATATTTGTGGTTGTATTGTGTGCAGTCAGCACCTGTTTCCAGGAGGAAAAGACAACAATCCGTGACAGAATCTGACCCTCCACAACTGGAAAAAGGATGAAATGCTCGTGGTCTTTCTCTACCGCACGTTAAGAGGTGTGGAGGCTGTTAAATGTCTCAGCCCTGGGCTGCGAAAGGGTGCATGACTCAGAGCTCTGCTCTTTGATTCTGAACATGAACATAAAATATTCGGCTGATGGAGTGACTGTAACAGTACAGGGCTGGAATGCGGAGGCTCATTTATGATAATTAGAAATAATCAAATCCAGACCACGGATATAAGTGCAGGAGAATATTAAGTAATTTGTAGCCAAATGACTTTAGGACCTTAAGGTAAAATTTCCAGGTGGTGCTTATGGGACCCATAAACACTTGATTTAAAGGGGCGATATTAACATGGAAGTTTACGATCAGAGCATTGAAATCAAATTGATTATGTCTGCTCTGGCTCTAAAAATAAAAACAGAATAATAATTCAGCTACCTGAGTTCAAAGACTTAAAACTATGACTTGCACAGAGCAACATCTGACATCAGCATGGCGTAGGGACTGCAACATAGGGTACCTGGAAAAGCCCCTGATGGATTCAGAGGAACCAGATCCTCACCTAGACTCCTTGTTTTAGGTCTCTGCCCCCTCCTGGGTTGGAGCTGACACCCAGTGTGAGAAGTTGATGAAGGCAGTGACCCAAGTGCAAATGTGCTCAGGAACCTGAATGTGACTGTCCAAAGAGCTAACTGCTATGGGGGCTGGGTGAAGTGCGCAAAACAAGACATGAACAGGATAGGGGGAGGTCTAAGATGAGGAACCGGAGAGAAATTTGAGGCATCCCTAAGGAAACAGAGGGTGCCTCATGCGGGGTCCTTGGACACTTCCAATTGGAGGGAGGAAATCGCTGGTAGTAGGAAGCTGGTTCAGACACCATCCAGGAAGTGCCTACCTTATAGGCTTGTGGGAAAATCGCATAAGAAAGCATGATGTTGAGATCATTCTGTAGACCACAAATTGCAGTAAAAATGCATGTCCCCATCTAACATGTGAAAACGTTGATAATTATCTGTTGAATGAAAAAAGTCAATACAGTAGTCCCCCTTATCTATGATTTTGCTTTCCAAGGTTTCAGTTACCTGCAATCCAAAAATATTAAATGAAAAATTCCAGAAATAAACAACTCATAGGTATTAAATTGCATGCTATTCTGAGGAGCTTGATGAAATTTCAAACTGTCCTGCTACGTCCCGCCCGGGACATGAATCATCCCTTTGTCCAGTGGATCCATGCTGTGTATGCTACAGGCCCGTTAGTCACTCAGTAGCCATCTCAGTTATCAGATAAACTGTGGTGGTATCGCAGTGCTTGTGGTCAAGTAACATTTATTTTACTTAATAATTGTCCCAAAGTGCATGAATAGTGATGCTGGCAATTCAAATATGCCTAAGAGAAGTTATTGTTGTTAATCTCTTACTGTGCCTAATTTGTAAATTGAAGTTTATCATAGGTCTGTATGTATAGGAGAAAACATAGTGTATACAGGGTTTGGTAATATCCTTGGTTTCAGGCATCCGCTGGGGGTTTTGGAATGTATCCCCATTGGATAAGGGGAGACTATTGTGTACGCCTGGCAGTGTAGGAAACAGGAAAATCGTTAACCAAGAATTTGAAAACAAGGATCTTTCTTCCTCCTAAGGGATTTACTGACCATTTAGGATTGACCAACATAGCAGTTAGGAATACCAACCCCGGAATCGGGATTTGACTCCAAATTCAGGTTGCTTCTTCCCTGTGCCTCAGTTTCCTCATCTCAAAATAAGGTGATATTAACATTGCCTAGTTCAAGAGTGGCTGTCAGAATTAAAGGACTTGGTCCACATAAAAGGATCCATAAAGTGAAAGGCTGAGAGGAAAGATAGAGCTAGAAATAGAAAGTTGGATTTGTTGGTATAGAGATGGAACTGAAAGGCATGAGGCTTGACAATATCACAGGGAAAAATCTAAGTATAGAAGGGATTCAGGGACTGAGTCCAAAGGCACACCAACTTCAAGAGGTTGGGAAATTTAAAGAGAGGATCAAAAAGTTACTTCTCTCCCAGAGAAAGAGCAGCCGGTGGGGTGGAAGGAAACCAGGAGAGGGTGATGTCCCAGGACCTCGTGAATTAAGAGTTTCTAAGGAGCAGGGGTTGATCAACCATAGTAAATGCTGTTCCTCATACGGTGAGGACTGAGAACTGGCCATTGCACTTCACGACATGAAGGTGATTGCTGACTTTAACAAGAGCACTTTAAAATGGTTGGGTGGGGACAAAAGCTTCACAGAAGAGAGTTCAAGATAGAATCAGAAGAGAAAATGCAGAGACAGAATAGAGTCTGTTTTGAGAGCTGAGCTGTAGGAGCAGTACTAGAGGGGTGGAACAGGTCAGAAGCAGTTTTCAGGATGAGATAATTGCTGCATATTATGATGTATCTGAAGCCCTGCAGGCCCCAAATCCACAACACAAGGTTCACGTAGGGCTCTTTTTCCTGTATCTGGGAATGTTTGTCCCGGTCCTCATTCTTGCTCTGATGCGCTCTGCAGATTCTTAGGGCAGCTACCCCAGACAACTGGACTGGCAAGATTCCAGGGGCTCAAACACAAATAAAGGGATAAGAAGAGCACCACACATGTCTTGAGAGTGAGCTGAGGACCTTGTAAAGTCAGAAGTAATATACAAATAGGAAAAGGGAGTGTAAAACACAAAGAGGAGCCTTAACCTTCCAGGGCAAATAGGCAAGTTGAGTCTTGCACTGAAGCATCCAGTGGATAAAGCAAAGCGTGCCTTCTACTCCTATACCTGTGTTATGTGTCTCTGTAGTCTAAACAGATCAACGTTATTGGATTGTTTCTCTGTCCTTTAAGAGAAAGGATTTTATTTTAAAGATGGTCATTATACACATCACACACAAAATGACTTTATAGTCAAGTAGGAGTTGAATAATGGGCCTGCAAATCGCATTGCCTCAGAACATAGATTCTTTTCATATGTGTCACTTTATTTAGAGTCCAAAACAACCCTGAGAAGAGGGTATTATCATTCCTTTGTTTATAAGGAGAAATCTGAAACTCAGCCCAACGATGCATCTGACAAGTGGCCGGGCCACCGCTGGCCCCCAGGCCATCTTACTCCAAACACAGGGCTGCTCCTAAATGGCAAATATTCTGTTCAAACTCTGCACCACATGGTAGACAGAGTAAGACTGGGGTAACATAATGTGTCTCAACATACCGTCCAAAAGAAAAGGAAGATGTAAGCAAAGGCACAGCTTTGTTTGTGAAATATGTATGTTACAAAACCTAAAGAACTTCTTCATGGCTTAATGTGGGCTTACATCAGGTACCAAGAAATGAATAAAGACCACGTTTATGATACAACTTGCATTCCTATCCAAATGTAAGGTCCACGAAAGAGGAAAGTGGATGTTTTGTTCCTGGTCCCCAGAAAGGTAATGAGTCCATAGTCGACATTGAACAAATTCTGTCGGATAAAAGAATGGATGAAGGAACCACTGCAAACAGGATCTAAGCGGCAGTGGAAGGTAAAAGATGTTTAAAACAGTAACAACAGCAGTTTATAGATGATTTTGACTTCGAAAAAAAAATTACCTTAAAAATTTGATCTGTGAGATAGTGTATCTCTTCTGTAGCTAAAAGTTAGTGGTGACATAGCTAATGTAGCTGTTGGCCTTGTCGAAACAGAGGTTTTCAACATAACTGCATTTTCCAATAAACTGAAATGTTTCTTTAGGCAATTTTTTCTTCAATTAAACCATGAAGGCATGGATCTGTGTAATGGATATTTCACATATTTTCAACTTCTTACATGACAAAATTTGCCTTTCTTCAATAATTCTGGGTCATTCAGCATTGTACTTTGCTAAAATAAAGACAAAGTTTGGGGTTGAGGGTTGGGAGAGAATTTATGTGGACTTAGTACATATTAAATTTGTAACACGGCCCTTTGAGGTTGGTTTCCTTATCCCAGCCTCACAAATGAGGACGTCAAGGGGACACATGTGGAGGGTGCTCTCTGTATTAGTCACCTATTGCTGCAGAGCTCACTGACGGGTGGCAGAATGCGTTTTCTTGCTCCTGTAGGACCGAGCCACTCATCACCCCAAGGCTGCCTGCTGTTTTCTGCCACTTGGCCCTCTCTGCACCAGATGTTGCCTTCTTTGAGGCCAAAGGGGAACACCCCTGCTGCTTAGAGCCTTTTCCTTCCTGACCTTCTATTAAAGGGCTCACCCGCAGAGGTGGGGCACACCAGGGGACTCTGCCTTTTGAATGACTAAAATTCAACTGATTGGGGGCTTTAATTACATGTGCAGAATCCCTTCACCTTTGCCATATAGTGGAACCTAATCATGAGTGTTATGGGTTGAATTGTGCTTCCCAAAAAAGATAGGTTCAAGTCCCAGGCCCCATTACCTGTGAATGTGACCTTTGGAAATAGGGACTAGGCAGATGTAGTCAAGTTAAGATGAGATCATTAGGCTAGGCTCTAAACCAGTGACAGGTGGCCTTATAAAAAGGGGAGATCTGAACACACAGACATGCACTCAGAGAGAATGCCTTGTGAACATGAAGGCAGAGATAGGGTGATGCTTCTATAAGCTAAGGAACGCCAAAGATGGCCAGCAAACCCCCAGAAGCTAGGAGAGAGGCATGGAACAGATTCTCCCTCACAGCCTCAGAAGAAATCAACCCTGCCGACACCTTGATCTTGGACTTCTAGA
The DNA here is from genome assembly GCF_057802395.1 of Ceratotherium simum simum. Taxonomy (NCBI): domain Eukaryota; kingdom Metazoa; phylum Chordata; class Mammalia; order Perissodactyla; family Rhinocerotidae; genus Ceratotherium; species Ceratotherium simum. The sequence goes on from NC_141917.1 coordinate 3,508,639, forward strand.
CTCCAGAACTGTGAAATAATAAATCACTGTTGTTTACGCCACCCAGTCTGTGGCGCTTTGTTTCAGTGGTCCCAGGAAACTAGTACTACGGGAGTGACATCTTGTCATGTTCACAGGTCTGCCCACCCTCAAAGAGAGGGGATGATACAGAGCATGTCCCTCATGGAGAGAGAATCAGGGGGCCACCCTGGAATTATGCACAGCACATTCTCCCAAACCCACAGCCCCTTTCTCTTCTTCCCTCAGCACCAAGTGTGCAGAGATGCCCTTGACACGGTAAAGATGCTGCGTGGAGCTGTTCGACGTAACCCAAACCATTACAGCAGGTTATAATACTTGTAACATTCCTGGGCCCCAGTTTTCTCATCTGTAAAATTGGAGGGTTGAAGTAAATGATCCCTAAACATCTTTATTTTCTGAAATTCCACAATTGATTCTTTTTGCAGAGTTACATGCAAGGACTTGGTTCAAGTTGGTCTGCTTGCAGCTCTGAGGCCAGTGTTACCTCTTTGAGGTTTTGTAGCTGTGCTCTGGGTAACTGGCTTGCCAATATGTGGATTATTAGATAAACAAGACATTAGGTCATTTGGTTTTATTGGATGGGATATATAACTAACACTTTTAATAGGAATATAGACAGGCAAGCTTATCTTATGAACATCGTTGACCAAATTCTCCCAGTGGATTGAATCTTTAGTTCTGATTTGCCTTGGTAGAGAAAATCAAAAAAATTAATTGGAATCTTTTCAATATAAATGTCACTTAAAGGCCATAATTCTACCACCTCCACATTATTTCAGTCAATAAGATATGTATTACTCATTTTCCTATTTTAATTTTTAAGGACTCTTTTCTGTACTAAAAAAAAGTTCTCTTTGTGTCTAAAATATACTTTTCAGTCTATTGGGAAAATATTCCTGTTTTTTCTTTATAAATGAATTCAAATGGGTGTGCTTTATAACACTTGTCACCTCTTTAAATATTAAAAAAGAAAAAAATAAAAACAGTATCTCTATCTGAACCTTCTATGTGCGATGCTGTTTCTATACCTACCTTAACTTTATTACCAAGCTTAGAACACATTAGGAAAACAACTGGAAAATCCAAATCATGAACAAAAAGACACATCAATCATTAAACTTTCATCTGTTCAAATGCCTTGTGAATAGAATCCGTGTGTTACTTTCTAAGAAAAAGATAACTCATATGGGTATATGGTTTTAAAAAAACACAATCTTTGAAGGCATAAAATGTTGCTTTTCATAGAGGAGTTACAAGACAGTAACCAATCTTTTTATAAAAACTTGATTCATCTTTTTCCAATTTGATAGCACAAATTCCAGAATCATTTATGAAAAACCTTTTTGAAACCAAGTCTCTGCTTCTAGCAGTTGCACTCCATGGCGTTCTCCACTTCACCTACACTGGAAGCAGACTTGCTGCAGCTTCTCAAAGGAATATAAAGATCTGATGAAGTCGTGCTGGGCAGAGGGGCATGACGTTGCTTCTCCCATGTTGGAATATTCCTTTCTGGCTCCCCTGAGCTTGGAATTTCTCTTTAAAATGTCCCATTAATTCCTATTAGGGTGCTACTAGTAAAGAAAATTGCATGTTAGCTGTTATCAATCTGTATGAATAAATGTTAACCATTCTCACTTGAAATCCCTCCTTTTAGCTCCACTCATGTGAAAACAGCCAGAGCAGCGTGCACATCAGCAAATCATTCAGAAGATTAATGCACTCAAGCCTGCACAAAGACTCGGAGATGTGTATTAGCATTATAGATTTTAATTTGAAATAATGTCAGTCTTTTCGGGCCCACATTGTAGTGCATGAGTCGCCATCTGCTTATAATAATGAGTCTAGCAATCCACGTAAATGTGATTTGCTGCCTCTTTTGCCAACATAATGGCCGGGATATTGATCCTAATGGTGGAGTAGTTGCAGGCATTTCATTCAATAGGAAGAGGACAGGCCGAGGGCTGAGGTTTCTGAGGACTCGGATGGAAGGGCACTTAAAAACAAAAGTGCGTTTCCCCACGCTAGTGGCCACACTGTGCATGTCCACAGGGGTCACAATGTCCATCCTTCCTCCCTAGTTTAGTCCAACTCAAAGAGCAATCAAAGAGATTAGTGGGAGACCAGACCCGGCATAAAGACACTAGATTATCCCATCTTTCTATCCCCACTGAAACATCCGAGATGAGAGTTGCCAAACTAGTAACTCAGAGGAGCTCCGTGGTCCAGCCAAACTTGGAGATTGCTGTCCAGTGTGGTAGTCACTAGCCACCTGTGGCTGTTTACATTCAAATTAAATGAAATTAAAAATTTAATTCCTTAGAACTCAAACAGATATTTATGCACTCATGTCCGTAGCAGCGTTATTCATAATGGCCAAAAGGTGGAAGCAGCCCAAGTGTCCCCGGACAGATGAATGAATAAACAAGGGTACTCTACACACGCAATGGAATCTTATTCAGCCTTAAATAGGTAGGAAGTTCCAACACACGCCACAATGTGGATGAAGTTTGAGGACACTATGCTGAGTAAAGTAAGCCAGTCACAGAAGGACACATAATGTACAATTCCACTTACATGAGGTACCTGTTTAATGGGTACAGAGTTTCAGTTTTATGAGGGGAAAGGATTTCTGGAGATAGATGGTGGCGGTGATCACACAGAATAAAAAATGTACTTAATGCCTCTGAACTGCACACTTAAAAATGGTTAAAATGGTATATTTTAGATTATGTATATTTTACCCAAGTTAAAAAGAAATAGATTCTCATTTTCCTGATAGCCACACATGGCTAGTGGCTGCAGGACTGGACGGCACACAGATATACGATTTCCATAATCTCAGAAACTCCTGCTGGACATCATGGCCTCAGAGGAATGCTGCTGGGGTCCAGGCTGGTAAAGGGAGCACCTGAGCTGTGGAAGGAAGCGGTTACAGCAAGAGTGCTGTGCTCTGCCTCCCTGTGGCACAAACTACAACAGACCACATTCATGCCAGAGAGATCTGACCTATAGAGCTGAGCTTTACTAACTTTGACTTAGATTTCTTCTGTGTTTTCTGTGATGTATTTTTCATTTTCAGAATGATTAACCATTAGCCTGCAGATTACTACAGTCAGTCATGTGGCTCCTCTCATCTTCCCAATTGCATGTATCTGAAAGACTCTGAAAGGTGAGCCTTGAATATTGGTGCATGCCTAAACTAGAGTGGCCTATGTCATTTCAATAATAGAAGCTATCCTTTGAATGCAAATTCGCCAGGAGAAGAATCCAACCAATTAATCACAGGAAGTGGATAAATAAGGAGGAGGTATAAATCAGAGGTGAGCACGGGGATCAGTTTCTGCTGGTACATAGGCCATTTGTTCTTGTCCTGTTCTGTCCCATAACATCCAGAGATATGTCAGCATGCTTCTGTTCTTCTATGTATCTCCAGCTAAGGGATTGTTTCGCGACTTTCTCTAAAGGAAAATGTGTTAAATGTAGAACATCATAGAACTGTATCCAATGGAGCTAGTTGCTAAAATGTTGAATAAACCAGATGGTGTAGAACCTCATGTCTCAAGTCCCACATTTATCGTGACTGGGAACCAGCTCCCAGTTTATAGTCTCTCAAATTTGTCATTTTCTTTTCTGCAAGAACAATAATAATATCTACCTCAAGAAGTAGCAGTGAGAATTATAAGAATAGAGGCACATAAATTAAATGGAAAGTGGTCAATGTCTTTTTGCTATCGTGTATAATCAGGGTGATGATTATCTTCAGTCTGTCAACTATTAATACATCCTATTGGATCTTTGGGGTTTGTTTGACTTCCTCACACTATAAGATCTGTTCAGGATTACAGGAACCAGAGAGGGAATTAACATTCATGAGTTCAGGCTAAACACGCTGGGCTGGGGCCTTCTCCTCTGCCCCATACATAATTCCCACTGGTCAGATGTAAGATACTCTTCCCACTTTGCAGATCTCAGAACCAAGTTTCAGAGATGAAAAGTGTCTTCCCCAAAGTCATTGTATTGGCTAAAAGTGTTTTCTGGGAGTTGTACTCAGGCTGTCCAAATTTGCCCACGACCCCATGAATTTTCTTCCTGTGACCTTGAGCTAGTCCTGTTATGTTTGATCTAGATTTCACAGTCCCTACGTTATAGGACAGGGTCATCGTGAACAAGTGAGGAGGAGAAATGAGTGGAAGGCTGTTAGTGCCCACCGGGTAGTAAATGATGAGTGAGTGTTAGGGTTTGCTGCTGAGTGTCAGTTGGATGAAATGTCAAATCTATCCTATCCCCAAGTTCAAGCCTTCCACCTGATAATTGTAAAGGCGTTATTCGTTTATTTATGATTCATTCATTCATTTTCACCAAGAGCCTTAAGAGTAGAGATACATTTTATTATCTTTGCATCCATGGTACCTAATTTAATGTCTGTCACTTAATAATTATTCAGTGAATGCTTCCTGCAGAAGGGAGTACAAAGGCACCCTTCGGAGTTTCCCATGGACTAGACCTGCTTCTGCTGCCTTGCTGGGCCTTGGAACATTCAGTGGGGGTTAGTCTCTGATGTGCTTTTTTTCAGCCTTTCAAAAGTCCCTCCTAGGGGCCAGCCTCGTGGCGCAGCAGTTAAGTGTGCACGTTCCGCTGCTGGCGGCCCGGGTTTGGATCCCGGGCGTGCACCGATGCACCACTTGTCAAGCCATGCTGTGGCGGAGTCCCATATAAAGTGGAGGAAGATGGGCACACATGTTAGCCCAGGACCAATCTTCCTCAGCAAAAAGAGGAGGATTGGCATGGATGTTAGCTCAGGGCTGATCTTCCTCACACACACAAAAAAAGTTCCTCCTAATAAGAAGTAACGAATACATTCTCACCCTTGTATAACCTCTATGTTCACTTTTGTTCTTTTGTTTACAAAAGTAACTTCCTCATCCTTTATGCCTAATGTATCTTTAAATTTAATATCCATTTATCAGTGATAAGAAAATATATAAAACTGCATAATTTGTACATGTACCTGGATGTAGTCTGTTATTTCATAAATGGATCTTCTGAAATGCTCACATTTTGTTGAACCAATAGAATGACCGTTTTGCTTCCGCGTGCGGAAATTGCCTAATGCCACTAGCGAGGGCAGGTTCTGATAAAGACTTGGTCTGCAAGATTGCTGCAAGACAGCCCTCTCAACCTTTTTGGATTCATTAGATCTATTTCAAGTTTAATTCAGCTTCTGTTTTGACAATCATAAATAGTAATACTACTTGTCAATTTGCTTACTTTGGAATCAAATAAAGGACTATTTCCTTTGAAATTTCCGTATTTGAAATAAATAAAGGAAATTTATGTACTGTGCTCATCTTTTTGAAATTTGAAAATCGTTGTTTTTTGTAATACAATCAGCTTGAGTCACAAATGTTGAGCAACTTACCCACAATACAAAAATTTTAGACTATCCCTCTTGAAAATGGACTTCACATAAACACATTATTTTACCTTTTCTTGATTATAATTTTAAGAACAGAAATTACTGTAAATGTTCAGTCTTCGGTGTGGTTTGGTTGAAAGACAGAAATACAATAATTGCCTTCCAATAATTCAAAGTTAAAGATATTTGTATTTTCCAAATTTATTTTCATCAATCTAGAAAACTATTGCTATTTTTAAAACATCTTTCTACTAAGTTCCTTGAATTTTTACTCTTTTATATATTTATCCTAATCATGATTCGAATCAGCACCCCACTCATCTGATTCTTCTGTTACTTTTTCCTAATCAGAAGAAGACTCAAGGAAAATCCTCTGTTTTTAAATTGCATTTTCATTGTCTTCATTTGACATTGCATTTACTGCAATTAATAAAGGTAATTCAACCAGCATTTATTGAGCATCTTTTTGATTGCAGACACTGAAATATGGAGGAAATCAAAATATGTAGACAATGGTCTGGCACTCCACCAGGACACGGCACAGGGAATGTGAAGGGGTAACTGGGCAGAACTGTCGATTTTCTCCTGCTCCCAACCGTGTACCCTCTTTTATCAGGCAGCGGCTGGGAGGACAAGGCTCAAGGCCACTCCCAAAGCTCTGCCCCAAATTCTGTGCCTTCATTTAGAGATACTTCACTTTTCATTGTATTTCCTTATTTTTGGTCACTTCCCACCCTAGGGATTTTCCTACTTGCTGCTTGAACATGAGGCAGGCGCAGAGTGTTTGTGTGTATGTATGAGTGTGTGTGTGTGTGTGTGTTGGTGGGGTTGGAAACCTGGGCAAAATAAAATCAAAAAACATTTCAAAGATATTATCTTGACATATTTGGTAACATAGGAACTTTCTGATTTTTATTCTGATTGTCCAATCAAGGTCAAACTTTTGATTTACTTCTGTTTCCAAGAAAATGTTTCCACACTGAATAAGCTTTGAAAACCAGCGAACGTTTAATGTAAAGTATGTTCCCATCACCAGCCCTGGTAGTCTAGCATTTAAGCTCTGGTGCTCTCACCACTGCTGCCGGATTTGTTCCCTGTCAAGGAATCACACCCCCCATCTGTCAGTTGCCATCCTGTGGCAGCTGTGTGTTGCCCTGATGCTGAAAGGTCTCCCACCGGTATTTCAAATACCAGCAGAGTTACTCATGGTGGACAGGTTTCAGAGGAGTTTCCAGACTAGGAAGAAGGACCTGGCCACCCACTTCTGAAAAACTTCTCCATAAAAATCCTATAAGTAACAGCAGAGCATTGTCTGATATAGAACCGGAAGGTGAGAGGATGGTGCAAAAAGATGGGGCAGGATTCCACTCTGCTGCCCACAGGGTCACCTGAAGTAGGAATCCATCAGACTGCATTAACAACACATGCTCCACGAGCACATAGTTCCCTGCATCCTATCAGGTGAATCTACTCAGAAAACACAACAGTGGTGGCCTTCTAGACTGGAGGTGGGAGTGTTTCACTAAGTCCCCCACTATGTGCCTGGGTTCACTCGAACTCAGGACTCCCACCTGATGGGATGTTGCACAATGGAGCATCTGTGGGTTTCCAGGAGAGCAAAACAAAGAAGAAAAGAGACCAAAACAGAAATCTCAGCCCCTAATTTAGGAAGAGTTTCACTGCTATTGAATTTATTGCTGATGACTCAGAAATAGTATGAAAACAACAACAAAAGCAAGTCCTTGGTATACGTAGTAGAAGAAAGTGCTGAGTTTTCAATGGGTTGGTGAGAACTCAGCTAACTCGACTCTATTTGACTCTCAGACACAGAAACTCAACTTGTTGGCACCTATGTGGGGAAAATGCTGCTCTTGGTGCATCTATTGAAGCCACTCTGGCCATTAGAGTACCCCAAATGAGCTACAGAAAGGGAGTCTAACACAGCAGACAACAGTCTGCTGTTGGGTTTCACCTTCTTTAAACTCATTCTAGACGCAGAACTCGAAATACTTGTAACGTTCTGAGAAGTGGAATTATAAGGAAAAGATCATCTTGCATCATAATTCAAAAGAAAAGTGTTTTCATAATAAAGTTGACTCAATTGTGTACTTTTTCATTTAGGAAAAAAAAAACTGAGTTTGGTGGCATGTGAATCCATCACTGGATGAACTCAGGAATGAAAATGTCTGGTGAGAGTGAAAATATCCGGCTTAAAAAGACATCTTCCCTTGGAAGCCGCAGTGTCTAATTCTGGAGAGTTCTCAATGTGCTCCTAGATGTGTTGATAACTTCATTATTCAAAACTCTAAAACCAATTATACTTTAAATTGCAGTCATTTTCACACTTTGGAGACAATATTTTTTCATGCAGAAGAGCCTTGCACTGTGGCATAATCCGGGAACCACCCTGTCCTTAAACACTTGACAAGTTCTACTAATTATTGTAGCAGAACTATTGTAGTAGAACTACTACTATTGAAGTAGGAATCCACCAGACTGCACTAACAACACATGCTCCACGAGCACATAGTTCCCTGCATGCTATTATTGTGAGCTGGGCACTGCGAAGGAGAAAGCAAAGAAGGCAGGCGAGACTCTGCTCCCCTTGGGGCTGGTGTGGGGACAGAAGTGGGGAGACAGAAAAAATGTCAAGGAGCTAGAACAACGAGCCAGGTATTCTCGGACACATGCAGGGTGTGCACTGAAGGCAACAGGACGGCTAGGGGACCCAGTGGTGAGATGGCCTTCTTGAGGAGCTGCCTTTGTGGACACTAAGTGACCACAGGGACCAAGACAAACAGGTCTCTGGACAGAGCAATTTGGCAGAAGGGACAGCGAGCCTTTCCATTTCTATAACCCACCACACAGCACCTTGCACAGAATACTCTTCATCAAACGTCAGTTACACAGAATTGATTCTATGGTCTCTGGTCTAAAGCCAGGCTGACTCACAGTGGGTGTGCACATTTGTGGGAAACCTCTGGAATGAGAATCAGGTCACTGCTGGGTTAGCCTCTCTGCTCTCTATCTGACCAGCTGAGACACTGTGGTCAGTCACTCCCCTCTCTGGGCTCCATCTCTTCTCAGAGAAGCTGAAATGGTTGCACGCGATAATCTCCATGCTCCGTGTGGCCTTATCTAGACCCCTATGGGTCTGTCGTTAACAGCAGTACTAAAAGCAGTGAGATTTCTGATCCCAGCATCTTTTTGTCTTGTTTTAGGCACATTTTATAAAGGGAGAATTCTTTTTTTGTTTTTTTGTTTGTTTTGTATGCCTAAAGAGACCGTTGTGTTTACCAAAAAAAAAAAGTGTACTTAATAAATGTTAAAATAGAATGCATTTTACCTTAAAACTTTGTAATGAGTCTGAATAAAATTTTACTATCCAATGGTCCCAGCCAGCTCTTTTTTACAAGAGCATTCTCATTACCTAAATTTTATTGCCAAGAAATGAAAAAAAGAAAAAGAAGGAAATTGTAGGTATTTAGGAAAAAAATCCACTTTTAATATGTCAAGTCCTTTTTATAATTGAGATGTCAGAATTTGTAATCAAATTGTGTAATCAGAAGGCCAGATAAAATTTCTACAGACTCACTTACTGCTGACACCTATTTTAAACACTATGAATATTCTGGGGAATTATTTTCACCCCCTTAAAAGACTTTCGAGACATTAGGTCACCACAACATGCAACCACCTGCCAAGCATTTTATTAGTCTCTCTAACCCCCCAAAATAATCCTCAAGGTTCCTTTTGAATCAAATGCCAGGCATTGAATGATAGAAAAGAGCATTAATTTACTTGAAGAGTATATTCAAGGTACAACTGCGGGAAAACAGACTGCCTGAGCCTCAGAGAAGACAGGAAAAAGAAAGGCAGCACACTGCCCACTGGACACTGCAGTGGGATTTTACATCATTTAGTTTATTGCTCAACACATCCTGGAGGGTCGTGACCGATGTCCACTTTGCTTGTGGGGCCACTAATGCTCAAGGAGGTTGAACTGATTGCACAGAGCTGTAGAGCCAGTGTTTAGGACGACGTGAGTTCCAATCTCATCTGTGCCACTCTCCTTATCGCAGCCTACCTCTGCTGCAGAACATCTGAGTCGTCCTTCCTCGGGACCAAGCCTACAGAGGCAAGCCTGCTGCTCCTGGTTCTGAGAGTTGCTACAGCAAAGACCTAAGCATTTCGTACAGCAAACTTCCAGCACCTCAACTCTAACTTCCCTCCTTTATTCAAATACATTGGCAGTAGCTGTGCTCCGGTTCTCCCCTTCTTCTGAGTTACAGAGCCTGATCGTAAGCTCTCCTCTATGGCAATACACCGTGTACTGCTGACTGGTTCAAATGAAAGGGCTTAATTAATTCAAGCCTCTTGGATTTCAGTGCTATTTGTGAAGATGGTGAAAGAATGACACTGTTGTTGATTTGAGTCCTTGTTTTTCCTCTTCATCTAACAGCTCAAAGCCTGAGCAGCCCACAATCCCACCCAGAAGTGGTCTCAGTTTTAGTACAACAAGGAAGTAATTATTGTTTTTTATTTTGACTTATAAAACCTTGATTAAATAGCCAACATGATTACAGTGTAAATGACACTGAAGAAGTCCTTGTTCATGACTCAAGGAATTATTTCTTATCTGATCTTCCCCTTCAAGCTCTCGAATCTTCACTCCTGTGGTTGACCAGATGTCCACCCATTCCACTCAAAATCTGACAGATGATTTGACTTTATTTGAAACAGTTTGCATTTAGGTTAGATGTCAGTCTAAACTTTACAATAAAGACTGACACACCACATAGCCAGCTATCCCAAGATGGTCGGGAAATATTGAAAACTAAGATGGAGAGCCACTTACGTGGGGTTTTTAAAGTGCTATTCTACTTAAAAGAAAGTTGTATCATTTCCATGTTGTATCAAAATTATTTTGTTTCTCAACACATCAAGTATAAATGAAAATAGACAGGAACAAAATCTTAAAAAGAACAACATTAACTAGCCACTGCTTGTTTGTACCTGCCCTGGCTCTGTGCAAGGTACCTTCATGTATGGTATTAAATCACATAGTCCAAGCAAAGTGCCTGGAACACAATAAGCAACGAATGAGAAAAAATTAATAGATTCTGTTAGATGAAAGAGTGGAGGCTTGAATGGGAAACCAAGGGAGTAGGAGTTATCCCTACTTCTTCTCTATTTTACAGATGAAAGCCAGGCACAGAGAAGTAAGCAAACTGTCTAAAGCCATATTTCTAGTAAGGGTCCCAATAGGGATTCGAGCCCAGATTGTCCAAATTTAATTTTAATCCTCTGGTTATCTACTTCAAGAAAAATATTCATATTGACAATATCCATGTCTTTGTTGATATGAGCAGAGTTTTAAATGATGATTTTAATCATAATTACATTAATTCACAGTCATATTGGGCTTTGAACTCACTGATCAGTGTTTTCAAAACCTGTTGAAATACAATCTCAAATAACAACATGGATCTAATTGTCCTGACTTTCCTGAGTTAAGTCACTTCTGACCTAAGGCAGGTCTAAGACATCGACTCCAGTCCAAAGTTCCTAGCAGAGCTCCTTTTTCCTTTATTCCTTCTTAAGAGCCAAACATGCTACAGTTTCCTTGGGAATTCTGAGATTTCTCTGATGCATCATTTATTAAACAAACATAACCTAGGAGACTCCCAGGAGGAAGGTATCACATGTGGTCCTGGGTTCCCAGGAACTAGATGTTGGGGATGGTTCTAGATGTTGGTAGCTGGGATCCCAGAACTGTTTTGCTCCGTCTCAGGGTTCCTTTCCCTCAAAATTTGAATTCCAACAGCAATGATGAACCCGGGGATCTTTTAGGATTCCAGAACGCCTCCTTTATGCCATCTTCTATGGCTTGGAGGAAATCAGCAATCCAGAGGGGGAGTTTTAGATTCTCATGTAGCTCAAATGCACATTATGGCTGCCGGAACTGGTCCCCTCTGGACAAAGGGACACAGATTAGTCTCTAGCTCTGAAATGATCCTAGTTTTTCCTAAAGTTGCTTTAAGACAGTGGTTTAGATGTGTTTGTCTGTATGTGTATATGTTTTAGTAGTTGAAACCTTTGTTGAGATATTATAGTACAAAGATACGAAATAACAAAATCGATTATAAAAGAAGGAGGGGGAGGAGGAAAATGAGGACGACAAAGACAAGAAGGAGAAGGAGAAGGAGGAGGAGAAGGGGGAGGAAGAAAAGGAGGAGGAAGGGTAGGTGGGTGAGGAGGAGGCGGCCTTTTTGCCTTTTTTTTTCAATAAACAGCTTTTTTTTTTTTTTTGAGGAAGATTGACTCTGTGCTATCATCTGTTGCCAATCTTCCTCTTTTTCTTTTTTCTCCCCAAAGCCCCAGTACATAGTTGTATACCACAGCTGTAGAGTTGTAGCTCTTCTATGTGGGACACCACCTCAGCATGGCTTGATGAGCGGTGAATAGGTCTGCGCCCAGGATCCAAACCCGCTAACCCTGGGACGCTGAAGCAGAACACATGAACTCAATCGCTACGCCACCGGGCCAGCCTCGGCCTTTTTGCATTTTGCTACTGTGGTGGATGAGACCCAGGGCCAGTGCCCACCCAGCTCTACCGTTGAATTCCTTCCCTTGCTCCCAGAGGCCCCTGAAAGGCCCGTGCTCCAGTTCAGTTTAAAACCACTCCTTAGAGTACCAAAATTCAGAAAGAGCACCTTCTTCATACCTTACCCTAGTCTTGATCCTGTCCAACAAATATCATCTAATGATAAATGGGACAAAGAATGCATTCTCCTGCCCAACTCTTCCAGAAGCCACAGTTGCATCAACCGCAAAAATACTGAGGACAAGTGCCCAGATGAAGTGCCAGATTACAGCTATACGTCTGTTTAAAAACCTTAGGATTTTAGAACATTCATTTTACGATAATATGGATGTAGTGACCCAACACTGCTAGTAGTTCCAATTAAATTGTAACTGCTTTTCCATTGTTTTTTTCATGGCTGGTAATTTTTTTTTTTTAGTCAAAAGACCTTTTGCCTTATCAGTCTTAAAATACTTGTGTTATATAAAAACTAGTTAAAACAACTTTGATGATAGACACCTGTTACCAATATCCCACACATAGAGTACTGCCTTTAGAATAACTTCACATGCATTTAACACTTTAGCTAAAGGATATGTTACAAAAAGGCAAGCAATTAAGCAAGGAATTACAAGCTTCTTTTTGCCATTGTTCCCAGCATTTGCTTTAATATTTGTCTTGTGTTTGGATTAGTTAAGCCTAGTATATAGTCTTTTATTTTAAGGAACTTGTTATTTGTTCAAAGTCTTAAGATAAGCTCCTTATGCAGCCCATCTGAAGACTAACAACTGACTTTCACTGGCCGTGTGTAGTATCTGTCATTTTCTCTGAGTGTCATTATAGTAACACCCTCCTCTGAGAACTGTGCACATCTCTGATCAGGAGACAAGGAGTATATACTCATCCTGTGTCCTTTTTAATTCAATATTTGTTGCTGCATTTTGGAAGACAAATGTTGATTACTGAAGGTCTGATTGTCCTATATTTAAAGTATCATAAGAAGAGGACATGACACACATCTAATGGATATCCTGTTTTGAACTATTAAATATTGTATTTAGGTTTTCTTCATCAACAAGAGGGAAAATGGTCTGCATGGGGAACCATACAAACTTAACCTACCAAGAGTTGACAAATATTGCAAGAATTTAAAGTAGTCATACATTCCAATCCCCCTGCCCCCATGTCAATCTCAAAGTTCATTGGGGATTCTCAAGATTTTCAGGAAATTGTTCGAACCTTAATTCATTCATATATTTTTTTAATAGCAGTGATAATATGGAAAGCAGGGCATGTTGAGTATACGGTATGCTTCTGTTGTTGTTGTTTTGCTTTCTTAGGCTGCAGAATCACTTCTACAGCTAGAGGAAGTGGGTTCACATGTCTTTGGTTGTATGTCCAAAAATACCTAGAGTAGCTTGGATTGACTCCCCCCGTCTAGCATGTGGATGCTTGCTCCTGTGAGGGGTGGGACAAAGCCAGTGACAGTGACAGGGGGTTGTTCTTCCAGAGTCAGAGAAGCCACATCTCCACCGTGGGGGATTGGTGTGGGCTGTGACCGCACTCGTTTCAATCTTTTCCTGTACATCTCTAGGGTACCAAGTGGCCTGCCTGGCACAGGCCTCATTCTGAAGAGGTCTTTCAGGGTTTCACTTTAAGGAACTTATGGCAAAATTTCAGACTGTAATAGCACTTCTGGCACTGCTCATGATACACTAGTGATAAGGGATTTCGGCCTACTGTATTGACATTTTAAACAATATCTTCCTGCATATATATATAGTATATATTGTATATTGTATATACATTGTATGTATATATTGTATATATATCATATATATTGTAATTGCATATATATAGACACATGTGTGCTACTACAGGCATGCACACACACACATACACACACTTCTACATAGCTACATCTACATTTATATTTGCCGCTAAATCTCTATCTATGATTTTAGCCTTACTTTTTCTTGCTGCCAAAATGTCTACTTCTTCATGGGAACAAGTAGAAAATAGGACGAATAAAAATTTTCCCATTTTTCTGAATTGGCAGAGAGGGCCAGCTGTCGGGCCGGCAGGATGCGGAGTTCTGATTAGCTGTGAGGCGGCCCCTCTGATACTCTCCAGCTGATTTGGAAACAAATAGACTAATAGCAAGATGTCTTTCAGTTTCTCTCCTGTCATAAACACATAGACAGCTTGCACAACTAATAATCATAAAGATAAGGGTCATATATCACATCTTCATTGTTTTCTCTCATTGTGCGTGTGTGTGTGTGAATGTGTATGTGTGTGTGTATTCATTACCGAGAATTTCAGACCCTGAAGCCTGCAGGCAGGTGATGAGGGCAGACCCCAAGGACCGAGAGCCCCCGCGGGGCCAGAGGCACCGGCTGTTAGGAGGCTGTGAGTCCACGTCAGGGAAGAAGAAATCAGCTCAGATGAAGTTGGAGAGGGAAAAGAAAAAGAAGAAACACCAAATTACATTTTCTACATCATTTGTTTGAACTTTACCTTCTCATACCCAACTCTTCTTTGTCATAGGGAAGATCTACTACTGTAAGCAGGGCTACCTGTCATAAAAGACTATTCTTTACCCTGGTAAAGAGAGTTTTCATTATATTCTTCCAGAGCTGAGTTCTTGAGGGAAAATACGAGGCATCTGGCAGCTGACCCAGAGCATTAAGCTTCCTCTCTTCCTCTACTGTCAGTTTCAGTCTCTTCCTTAAGAAGGATGAGAAATTTACCTCTAGCCTTTGCTTTCCCCTGGTCTTTCTTTAATCAAAGGGGAAAGTTAGACCTGTCAGCAGGCGCACAGGGGAGGCTCTATATGAGACAGAGAACAAGCGGGTCCTGGAGATGCAGTGTCTATGCTCCTATTGAAAATTATCCTTGTCCAATAACAGTTAGATGTAGCAGGCGGTTTTTCCCCTACTCTTTTGAAGGAAGATGGGCAAAGTGGCTGGGGGAGGGGAGGAAGGGGCAGAAAGGTTTGCGCTGCCTCATTTCTTTGAAACAATGGCCTGAGCCCATATTGTCTGTTCAGTGTGGAAGATGGGCCGTCAAGGAAAGCAAGACAGATGTGATGTCCTGACTGATTATTCCCTACACACTAAGTCAATGAGCTTATTATCACTGCAATTACATTACTAATGTCAACAGATGCTCCACGTACACAATGAGTTAACAATTAAGTGGGCGCCCTTCCCCAGAAAACCCTGTGCAAACTCTCTCACTTCAGGAAGCTCAGATGCTTGCCTGGACACTTCGGGGGTCTGAGAATAAAGCAAGTGGTGTGCTGGCGGTGGGTGGCTCACCAGAAGCTTTCTCTGCCTACAGGACAGAGATCGCACCCCTCGATTATCAGCTTCTCCATGTCAAGATCAGAGTTTACTGACATCTGTAAATAATTCTGACTTGAAAAATAAGGCAGTAAATGGAGCTACATGCATATACTGATTACTGGTCCCTCCTGAAAAAAGTTATATTATAATGACAATTTGCATTTCTGAATGTAGATGGTGTTTCTTACTTTTTTCAAGAAGTCACCATTCAAGGAGAAGTCTCCTGACATCAGATAATGAGTTTTTCTATTAGCATGTGTTTTGGATAAAATAGAATACTTTGCCCAAACTGCCTTGCCATTCTCTGTCCCCAGAAGTCCTGAGGACTGATGGTCTGAGCACTCATTGTGTGTGTGTGGGGGGGGGGCAGCAGTTCTGCCCCCTAGCTGTCAAAGACCCCACATGAACTCACGCTTGCTCCTCCCCAACCTGAGCGCCCCATCCACATGTCCCACCTGGATAGGTGTGTATCTATTGTATAAAGAAAATGAGCACATCTTTTATACCTTCCTGATGGTCAACTCTCCCAAACGCAAGGGGCACTGTAAGAAGAGAGGGAGGGTGGAAATCACGGTGACTGTAGTCCATGTCTTCAGACACAGACATTTACTCATACGAATTCATTTTGAAAATTTTAATAAGTAAAATAAAAAGATCATTGCACTCCTTTCCAGAAGCACACCAGCGGAAACAGCTCTCACATACACGATGTATAAACAAATGGATCAAGGCACCTGCATGCTGGCTGTTCTGGACACTCTTCTCAAGGTCTTTTTCATTGCTAATTAGACAACCGTAATGTTGAAGACAATATGGGCACAGGAGTTGCTTTGATGAATATCCATTAGAGTCTTTGCAACCAATTCAAAACATACGAATTGTGATTCTGAAGTAGCCTGACAACTGGTGATAATGAATTCAGGAAGGTGAGCCAAATGAACAGGAGACATGCACCTTGCCTTATTGATATGCTGAACATTTCTCTGTAGGCAACAGTCACCCCTTCTATGGTCCTTGGGTTAATCAGGTACAGTGACATGGGTCCAGTTTTGAAGAATGACTTTTCTTCCAGAAAACAGCAGCTCAACTTCACAGATGAGAATTTCAATGTATGTTTTTCTTCGTCTCCAAATATGTCTGGGTCAGTGAAAACTATCTCTAATGAATATTTTAAGATGTCTATTTGAGTGATTTCCATGATGAGTTCAGAAGGGTAGAAGGTAAAAAAGAAAAAGGAACCATAGTAATAATAATAAGTGAGGGATAAGAAAGAGGAACTTCTTTTTTTTTCTATAGATACATACATAGATTCATATGGATAATTGAAAATCACCATTACAGTTAGTTTAATATATTAGACACCAAGTATATGCCAGTTTCAGGGTAAAGCAGTTGGCTGGAACTAATATTTCTAGACTTCCCATTATGATCCACTTATAAAAACAAACAAACATACAAACAAGCCAGGGGACAGGTCCCATTTCTCTTTTTAATTAAATTTACATCGGAGAATCTAACGAAAGTAAATATATCCCAGGTTATCAGCTGAAGTATCCTAAATATTCTCACCACGTAGACCCACATTGTTTCTGAATTCTAATGCCATTCATGCATAATTTTACATTAAAATTACTTTAATGTTAATACAGAATTCAAAGAACACCAGCTTACCAATATCTTCTGAGCCTTATTTTAGAAATTATGAACTCTAAAATCACCTTAACCCTTGAATTGCATAGGCAGTAAGTGAAAAACATGAGGTTTAAGTATTTATTCTAAAAGGAAAATAGCAGCTTTGAAAAGATGGATAATAGGTAGATCGATGGGTGAAGATGCAGATTGAAATAGATACTAGCAATTATGTCAATAAGTATAAGTATGTGTCAATATCAGCTCAATCAAGCACAGACACTGAAGTTAGTCTCAGTTTTCAGTGGTTCCACAATTAAATATTCATACAAGAAATGTCGACTAAAGCTTGTGCTGTTCTTATTTACTTTCTCAGCAATGATTACATTGGCTGCCAGTGAAGGGAGAGTGACTCAACTATGTCTGAGGCCTGTGGCTCATCCAGGGGGCAGTAGCCTTGACCACCTGGCTCTCGTGATGGGGAGGCAGGGCTCCACCTGTCACCTGCCACTGTCCATCTTCCTGTGAGTGAGGCCATGGCAAGAATCGTGCTCAAGAGGAGAGCACAGCTGTCTCCACTGCGTGAGCACAAAATGGTGCTGGCCTGTTGTCCCCTAGCCTCAAGCCGAGCTGGTTGCTAAGTCCTGGGAGTCCCCCGTGCCCTGAGTGGTCTGGGTGGTCGTTGGCAGCTGAGGGAGTGTGGCAGGACTAAAGTAAGCAAGGCCCATGGCAACCCACTCCCTCCTGCACACAGCAGTCAGGCACAGCCACCCCCATCTGTGGGTGAAGACAGAGTGTGGAGAACCACCTTGTACCCCTGCATGAGAATGCGTGGAGAGAGGCAAGAGGAAGGGCTTCTCTAAACAGGTATTTGGGCAACAGATTCGGGGGTGTCGGCCCAGCCCAGATAGACTCATGAGAGACAATCATTCCATGTTCAGGGATTTGCGAGCCGTTTGTTAAACCATTCGTAGCTTGAGATCAACCACGAAGTGTTTACACCAGAAAAATTGGTGGATACTCCAAATTAGACACTCCCCCACCTGCCCAGGAGAACTAACTGGTCTACAAGCTCGCCACCACATAAAATAATAATATGGTATGCCTGAGGGATACACACACACTTACATATGAAATTACTTTGGTTTGGTTTTGTCTTAATTTTGGAATTGATGCATGCACTCACCATCAATTCAACATTTAGAGGGAGCTGATAGAGCAGCAAATGGGCTGCTCGCGGATAGGACCAGTGACGTGGAGCCGACTTTTATTACAGGAGCGGCTGGGTGAAGAGGCGGTGACTCAGCAGGTCTGTTTGGCATGATGTGCCCTGTTGCTGTTTGGAGCGGGAGTGGACCTTACACACAGACGCTGCATTGCTCAGCTGTCTAGTCAGGAGGAGGGAAACCTGACCTTGGGCTGGCAGAAGCTCCTGGCCATTTCATGTCTCTGTGCCCCGGGACAGAGGAAGCTGCTGGCAGACCCCATCCATGCCCAGGGAAGTGCACATGGGGATTCCTTCTGTAGTGTTTTCTACACTTGTCTGTTCTCATCCTAAGAAGTTCCTTGGTTTCCTGTGAAGACAAATCCCACCCTACTTCATGAAGAGACCAGGCCTCGTGGAGCCTGAAGCTTATACAATGTAAGTTTGGGGCCTATTTAGAGGTACAGATGACACAAACAAATGTGTTTGCTAATTTAATAAAAGCATATGGCCATTTCTGAGACACCTCCCCATGCCTGGAAAGAGGTTGTGAAAATGAAGGGTCTAGAAGTCGAAGCTCCATCAGCTTCCTGTTGAATCGTCCTTGGCCGAGACTTCCAGATTTCACGTGTCCAGGGCAGGGGCCTTGGAGGCTCTCAATTGGCCCAGTCTCCCCTAACCCCTCACCCCTCTGAAAGTCCTCTCTCCTGGGGATGTTTGGGCCTCTTCTAGGGAATGTGAATGAGCTGTGCTGGCCTGAGTCAAAGTCCTGAGCTCGTGCTGAGAGTCTTCTGGGTCCAGGAAGGGCATACGACCCCAACGTGAAAACCTTGCACCACGCCCTGAAGGAGATCACAATTGGGTGGAGTTGGTGGGGAAAGTCCGCTGTGATCTTTGGAACAGACAATACACAGAGCACAACTTGCACCAGACAGAGTTCTCCTGGAGGCTCAGAAAGTTGGGGAATTTGCCCCACAACTCCCAGCCCACCCACACTGAGGACCCCACCTTCCAGCTCTTACTTGATCTTGTGCCAGAAGGTAACCTGGAGAATCTCCATCAGGCAGAGGGGTTGAATCAGATTTGTGCGAGGGGCGCCACAAAGGCCAGAGTGAAAGGGACAGATTGGGAACAGTTAGACCGAAGGTGACTGGCAGGTGCCCACCGTCCTAGTCCGCCTGCAACTCTCCCTTTGTTAGCCTTCGGCGCTCCTTGTGCAGGAAAAGCACCAGGGCCTGAGCACACCTGGAGAGGTGGCAACTCCGAGAGAGCAGCAAGAAACCCAGGGGGACAGGCACAGAGGCACTGAAGAAATGACCCCCAGGGCACATGTCTGCTGGGCAGAGAGAGAGACGCTGGGAGAGGTTTGAGGCCCCTCTCCCACCTCTCACCTGGGACATTGACTCTCCAGCATATGGATTTTCAGAGCTTGTTTTTACCTACATTGTTGATAACTTCCTGCCATTGTGAATCCTTTAACATTTTGGCGTTACCTTTTTGTAAAATAACATTTGATTTTTTTAGATCATTCGCACCCATTGTAAGAAATTATGTTAGATTTGACGTGTTTGAGAAGGGCCAGGAGGAGGGGGAGAGGATAGCCCTTTTCTTTTGCTGGCTGTGTAAATGTAACTCAATCCTTCTTGTTCCACCAATGAACGTGTTGAGTAAATTTTCTTCCAATATCCCCAGGCAAGTTGGACCTTGAAAAATTTGTATTTCAAGCCTGAATTTTGCTTTGCAATTGATGGAGATTGGCATTCAAAGAACTTTTTAAAAATTACAAAAATTTGTCATTAGGCCACGTTTGTTTATTTTCCCGCAATGATTCGTTACCCTCACAAATTGCATTGCTTCTTCAGAGCATATATAACCTCATTATAAAATAATAGTTATTGAATTAAAAAGTGAACATATTGGATGTCGAAATTGTAATTAACTAATAAGATATCTGTTAGGATGAAGATTGGTAGCAAAGAAGTGTTTGACTTTGAGTTTTCAACTGTAAATTATTCCTAATTTTAAAGTGTCCCGTTCCTGTTCCACATCTTTCTTTTAATAATATGGATAAGTTGAGCCACATTTAAGCTTCTTGGTTTCATCTTTCTTTAATGGGTCTATAAACCGCATGTGATAGCCTGGGATGTCATAGAGCAAAGCCTTCTGTGGTCACTGCAGCTGCTAATCACTGACGGCCGCCTCCAAGGCTCCTACTGTGTGCGAGCTATTCACTTACCTGCCCAGCACTGGTCTGGCCGTGCTGATCACAACTCACCATGCTGAGAGTGTGCAGATGTGGGAGAGCTGGAGAACTTGCCAACCTGCAAATCGTAGCCCACGATATGACGAACGAGTCTGTGTTTGTCCTTAGCACAGACACCTGCCCACCACTGGATGACTTCCACGTTGCTCATAATGTTTCTTGAGACTAAGGGAGATCCGGCCTCTGGCTCTGTTGCTCATTTGTTTTGCAATGCTCCAAGCATGAGAACACAGACATACTGGCAGAGACACTAAAACAGAACTCACCCCACTCTTGGTTTCAATTCCTTCTGTGGACTTCATGGTCCAAGTGGCCTTACTGGCTCAGCCATTACTAGTCGCCCTTCGTTTCTGTTTTCATTGAAGCGGAGCTCGATGCGTGAGCATGAAGTGTCCGCAGCCACGGCAGGAAGTGCCGTCCTGTTCGTGGCAGGTGAGTGCATCCCTTCCAGGCTGATAGTGGCCCAGAGCTGGCTCAACAAAGACGGCCGTGGGTTTCATAAGGTTTTCTCCTTCAATCTCCTTTCAAATATGTGGCTAGAAAGAAAACCTATTTAAAAGAAATATTCTCCCGCTAAAGCTGTGGAATGAAACCTTGTCTCTCCTCACCACCGCAGGCACAGTTATGATTTCATTATTTTATATTGAGAACAACTAAATTCACTCCTACGTCAAAAAATAAAAAAAAAACTGTGTCCGAAATAGCATGTGGTGTGTACTTCTCTCACGAGTCTTGATCAGGCCAGCTTCTCACGAGGTTCCTACCCTAGGAAACACGGCACTTTTTTAAAAAATAGGAAAAATACTGCCGAGTTTTTAAAGGTATCATTTTTGGCTGCTGCTCTACATAGAAGCCTATGGATTCGTGGCCCATCACGGTTCATGTTTTCATGGGTGAGCATGAAATTGCATCATTTTCTGGCAGTTTTGCAAAAGAGTTGGGGAGATTATAAATATTCAGAATTCCCTCGGAGGATTCATACTACCTGCTTTCTGCTCCGCTTTCTCTGATGTCTGGTTTCTGAGCTGTGCCAGGCGGCCCTCAACTCCTGATGTACAGCACCTGAACACAAGAGCCGCGCATTTCAAATTGATTTTATAAACAAACCGTTCTGACTTTGTGTCAGGCAGGACGACGCGAAATTTGGTTTTCTCCGCCAAATTTGGCTCCCAGCTGTGAGGTGTCATGTCAAACGGGAACGAGTAATTGTCTCCAACCCTAAAATCAAGCTCCCAGCTGACGTTTTGTATTAAGAGCATCAGAAAGCAGGTCTGTTTGTCTTTTAAAAATAGTCACGACTTGATGGTTTTGAATTCCAACTTTGCACAACGGCGCTCTACTCACAGATGCGTGCGTGCGGATGAGTGCGGAGCAGGCAGCCCAGCTGGGCTCTAGGACCCTACTGACCACTGCCAGCGGGAGCCACAAGCCACAGCCTTGGGCCCACCACCCCAAAAGATGGTGCAAAAGAAGGTAAAGTGGTCTTTAAACACGTGACGCTAAACAAATGATCTTTTATTTCTCTATTGAAATAAATTCAAAGTTAATCTTTGACAGATAATCAATAATGGATGCAGAGTCTGGGTTCAAAATGCTCCCTCTGAAATGGAGAGGCCCCAAATAATGCTCCTGTTTTTACTTCCTAGCTATTTTCAGGGTTCAGAGTGAAGATATCCTTCACAGCATGTGAGCAACCGGAAAGCAGAAGCTAAGTGTGTCCGCAAAGATTTTGGAGGCCTTGGTGAGCTCTTGGGCCTGGGGCACGAGATGTCTGTCTCTAAACCTTAGGAACAGGAACGCCTGTCTGGAAGGGGATGCGGCATCCAACCAAGAGAAAGGATGCCATCGGGTAGGCGAGTGGGTGCAGTAGCACAGGAATGCACAAGACAGGGACCCCGGGACTGCCTGCCTGGGGCACAGGGAGAACTCACCAGGAAAAGCTTTCCACTCGGACCACACTGTGCTCAAGGCCAGGATAGGCGGGGACCTGTCAAGTAAAGGTGTGAGAACACATTTAGAGCAGAGGAAAGAATAGACCATAATGCCTCTTTACAACTGCTGTTGCTTGGATAATGGCATATGGTCCCGTAGAAGCTGCCAGCTTACACAGTACACAACACAGGCCTTTCTGCACTCGTTGAGGAGAGTGGAGCGGACTATGATTCCATTTTGGTAAAACTAAATCCATGTAAAATTGTACTGTAGTATTTTAAATGCAAATATATCCCAATTCGACAAATGTGTTACCCTAGGGCCCAATTTCCTCCTCATCACATTGAACTATCTCTATAGGCATCTGATTTCAAAACAAAAATCATTAAGTTACATCACGTCTCGTTTAATGGCCTTTGTTTTTTTTTAAGAAGTATAGCTGCTCACTTATAAATTTATATTCAAAAATGTGAACTTAAAAACAACATAGGGAGAATATGATTATGCAAATTATACTGTTAACAAAATTTACACATAAATGAGAACATTTTTTCCCATCATAGTTCTTATTATAGCAAAACTCTGGAAAGTAAATTATCTGCAGAAGAGTATAGTATAAAAATATATTAAAAGCTGTAAGAACTAAATTGAAATGTCAAACATAGTTATTTATGTTAAAACCCAACAAAACCAAACAAAACAGGTGATGGGCCATTCAGAAGCCATCTGTTGAAACCGGAAGTCATTTTGCTCTTCTGGGCAACTCCAGTCTCATCAGCCTCACTGTGGGTTCCTCACTGGGCAGGTCCAGTTCCCCAAATTGTTCATAATTCTTGAAGTCCAACATGTTGGACTTCATATACATTTCTTTTCGTATAGCAATTTTGGAGGTCTAAGTGTTTTTAACACCTTCAGCAGAGTTTCCAGACTATTTTCATCTTAAACATATAGAATTAATACCCAAGACCATAGAAATTATACATAACTCCATGAAGTGAATCCATAGCAGAGTTAATTCCTTATTTGAATTGACTCGTTCAAGCAGCATTTCTCTGCTCTCCCTGTCCTCCCATCCCCCTTTCCTGTCTTTTTTCTTGTCCACTTTTGGGCTCTGACCACTCCCCCGGGACTACTACATCTGCCCCCAGACAATGCAGCCCCAGAGCATAAAGCATGTCCTGTGAGGGAGGGCCCTGCCCGCCCAAGCTTTTCAAGTTGATGGGAAGTAGTGACACTTGAGCAGGACATGGCTGGCTTGCTGGATCCTGACAACGAGCTGTGGGGGCTCTGCGGTGCGTCCGGCAGCGTGGAGCCTTTGTGCGACACCCCACCATCCTCTCAGGCCCGCCCGGGCGGCCACAGCTGGGCAGCTGCATTGGGAAAGCTAACTGAGCAGAAAGGGCTCCCCAGCCCGGACTCTGATTTCTCACATTTAATTACCTGGTTTCCCTTTCCTGCGGTCATGGAGAAAATGGAATTACATCACGCACCATGTAGCTCTGGAAAAGCATTGAATGTTTCTAATAGAGCCACTGGTGACAGCCACAATAGGCGTGCCCCTTGTTTCACATCGGATATTAGCCCCTCCAAACAAGTGTGGGCCTGCCTGCTCCGAGGGTCTTCAATAGGAAACAAAGGAGAGCAGGTTTCCGTCGTGTCACTCCAAGCACCTCACAGAAAGAAAAACTTCATTTAGCTTCCCCGGTCTGGCCAAGAGTCGTCCAGGTCTTAGGGGAACGGGAGGAACTTTTAGAGGCATTGCCTTTTAGCTATAAATACAGATTTCGTTTAAATCTGAGATGCTCCCTCCCCAAGAACCACCATATGTTACGTTAATCCCTTTAGATACATTTTCATCTTAAAGCTTACTCAGCTGCACACTTGCTTTTAAGCCAATTCATGATATCTTACAGAACTCGAGGAAGAAAATGTCCTCCTAAATGCTAATGGAACCCAAAAGGACACAGTAATTTCTCCACATTTAGACAAAATGGATGACACTATAACCACATCTGCAGATAAATTCCATCTGGTGCCATATGAGTGAGTTGGGTTGATGGATGGCGACTTATCTCTAGGTTTGAATTATGAGGCAAGCCCTGAGAGTACTCATCCTCGCCCGTGCCTGGTGTTAAGACGGTTTCAACAGCAAACATAATCATCTATTATGACTGTTTCAAAACCCCTCTTGCTTCAAAGATGCAGACTGTGTTCAATTTCTAAAAGTTAGCAAGTTAAAAGAAAATAACTAAAGTCTTCTATCACCTACTCGTCTGTTAAAACGATATTTTTTCAAAGAAGAGGCAATCTGCTACAATGGAGTGAAACCAGTAGCATACACACACACAACAAACACCAAAAAACAAAAATCAGGGTTTGTATGTATGTCTATTTTGCCATCAGATATAGGGTATCAACAGGGAGTAGTTCCCTGGGGTTAATTTGATACATATTAGTTAATTTGAGCCATAGATCAGTTGAAATCCTGCCAAAAGGCCCTCCTATGACAGTAAAGGCAGGGGAGGTATGTCTCCTGATTTCAAGACCGTTTCAATCTAGCAGAAAAGGTAAAATATGAACAAGCAAATGTTCTACAAAAAGTGTATTAAGGACTGTGACAGAGGCACATAGTGCATTATTGGGGTCCTAAGGACCGAGTCTCACATTGACCTGGAGGTAGGAGAAGACTCACAAAGGATGTACAATCATATCTCTGCCTTGACCGAGCAAAGACTCTCATGACTGAGCAGCCAGGAGGGACATCGTGCAGTGGAACAGTGGGTGCACGTGTAGGGGACGAATGGTCTAGTGTACTCCGATGGAGAGATGAGTGAACAGGGTACCAGGGAGACTGAATGATCTGAGTCAGCCAGTTAGTCCTCTGGTTGTCAAGAAGTGTGCAGTTAACAATGTAGGGAATGTAAAGGAATTGAGAAGTTTATGGAACAGGAAAGAGACATTCTTATTGCTCAAGGTCAAGGAGGTCATTTGGAAACAGTGTTCTGAATGGACTAGAGTGGGTTGAATTTGAAAATCATTACAATAGTCCAAATAAGAGAGACTGAGAAATGATGGTGGCAGTGGGGATTGGTGGGAAGAAGGTGCAGATCTGACACAAAGGGCAGGCAGGGCTTGGACCATGACTGAGTGTGGATGAGGGTGAAGGGTAGTCAAAGATGGTGCCAGGCTCCTGAGCATTGCAGGACGAGGGACAGAATCAGGAGAAGCTGGTATGGGAAAGTTAACCTGTTAAGTTGTGCTTGGGATATTTTGCATCCGAGGTACAAGTTTGTTACTTGGATATAGATTTCCAAGTGTGTGGTTAAAATTTTAAGATTGGGATTTAAGAGAAAGTTTGAGTCATCCTGGTAGAGGTTTTGAGGTTTATAAGGGAGCACATCAAGATAGAATGGACAGCTAAGAACAGAGACATTTGCAATGATTTTATTTAGTCAACAAAGGTCATAAAAAACTGGCCAAAGAGGTGGAAATTGGGGCTGGCAGAAGGAAGAACTGTCAGTAGAACAAACCTTGGCGTCTTAGACAAGAGGACTGAAGTGAAGCTGTGGGATTTTGTAATCAGAGAATCTCCATTGATCTTATGAGAAAATGAATGGAAGAGGTGTCAAGAAGGTGATATGGATTGCCGATTCTTCTAAGATGCTAGATAGTGACAGATAGGATGAAGTTTGTTTAAACACCTTCAGGAATACCAGAGTGAAGAAAAAGATCCATTCACTTCTTCATTCACTTAAGTATTATCTATAAAATGCTTTATATCCTCCAGGTATCCTGCCTAACACTGGGAATACAAGTGGAAACAAGACAGACAAGAATCCTTGTTTCTTGGAACTTATATTGTCTGAGAAGCAGACGAAGGAAGGAACAGGTGATGACACAGAGTAACTGGAGAGTCACATTAGATGGTGTGTTCCAGGGGTCCATCAGAGAGGGGTGATGTTTGAGCTGAGAACTGTGGTAATGTGACGTCATCCTGCAGAGAGTGACAGGAGGAGGGTCTTTACAACTGAAGAAAAGACACAGGGCCGAAGGCTGAATAAGAAAAGTGGCCAGGGAGCCTAGAGTGGTGAGTGAGGGTCTCTGCTGGAGACCTGGATTTGGAGACAGGCTGTAAAGGACCTGAGACCATGATAAGTCTCCTGATCTTAGTCTACTAGCAGCAGGAACCATTAGAATGTTTTAGGAAGGGAAAAGATGCTATCTCATTTACATGTATAAAATACCTCTCAGCTGCTGAGGGAAGAATCAATTTTGGTGGTGATTGTAGGAGGAGGGCAAGCCCAGAAGCCAGGAATCCAGGCAGGGGTCCATGCAGATTCCTTGTGGGAGACGGTGTGGCCCAGAAGTACATAATGACTCCGTTTTGGAAATAATGCCCTTGAAATGGTGACACGGACAGAGAAGTGTCCTCCATTTACCGGTCAGCATGACTTTGACAAGGAGTTGGTGTGGATGGAGCCTGATAGAAGTGTGTTAAAGAACCAGAGAGGGGAACAATCATGTATGAGATGTGCTTGGAAGGGGTGCTGAGAAACTAGCTGGCGGCTGGTAGAAGATAACATGCACACACATATATCCTTTAGTGATAATGTTGAAGCACATGCACAGATGAATTGTAATCATCCAGTAAAAATAGAGGGTTTAATGGCACCGGTGAAGAAATGGTATCCAAATATGACTACAGTGACCAGTCTTTGATATGAGACTGATATGAATCTTTGTCCTGAGTAAAAATTTTTTTTTAACATTTAAAAAAAATATAATAGTTTTAGATTTATAGAAGAGTCTCCAGAATACTACAGAAAGTTTCTGTATACCCCACACCTGGTTTTCCCTATTGCTAACATTACGAAGGTGCATTTGTTACAGTTAGTGAACCAGTGTGCATACGTTGTTACTATCCAAAGTCCCACACTTGATTTGGGCTTTCTTAGTTTCTCTTGCTGTCCTTTCTCTGTTCCAGGACCCCATTCAGAATACCACGCATGTCATGTCTCCTTAGGCTCCTCTTGGCTGTGATAGTTTCTCAGACTCTACTTGGTTTCGATAACCTTGACAGTTTTGAGGACTGCTGGTCAAGTGTTTAGTACAGTGTCCCTCAACTGGGATTTGTCTGATGTTTTTCTCATGATTGTCCATGACTGGCATTATGGGTTCTCAAAAGGAGGACCACAAAGGTATAGTACCAGTTTCATCACCTCATATCAAGGATACAAACTATCAACATGAGTCATCACTGTTGGTGTTGACCTTAATCCTCTGGCTGAGGTCATGTTTGTCAGGTTTCTCCATGTAAAGTACTCTTCCCACACCTCTCTCCATACTGTCCTCTTTGGATGGAAGTCACTACGCAGAGTCCACAGTTAAGAAGGAGGGATTTATGCTCAACCCCTGGAGAGCGGAACGTCTACACAGAATACTTGGAATTCTTCTACACAGAATTTTCTATTCTTGATGGGAGAGAATTTAAGGGGAAAAGAAAGCACTCTGAGGGACATTTTAGCCTGCCTTTTAGTTAAGGGTGAGTTCAGCAGCTAGACATGGCAGCTGTGGACTGGGGAAGATTTGGAGGCTGGAGAGGACATGAAACAGGCAATACTCTATCAACGAGAGACGGGCTAAGTTTTCTACATTTTACCAAATAATATCAAGGTTTTACTGATGTCCCCTGGACCCAAAATAACTTCAGATAAGTAAAGCAGCTGTGATACTTGGATGTGTTTGTAACAAAAGAAATGACTCCCCGTTATTCTCCCTGGAAGATGAGATAGGCAACATTTAATCTTTCATAGCTGTGTTTTTCCTAAGCTAGAATACTAAGATAAAATTTGGTGTAAAGGTTATTTGTTGCAAGAATTTTTTCTTAAGAGTTCTTCCCTGTGTTTGAAATATCAAAGAGAGTATAGTCAAAAATCTCAGGTCCTGTGTTTTATAGATAACATATTTTTATGAGCACCCAGAATATATCCATATGGTCACTAAATTTCACTTCAGCTCTGTTTGTATTATTGGTGATAACTGGTCTTTTGGAAAACAGAAAGTCATTCCATTTTGTTTTGTTTTTAAGATTGGTTTGATCCAATATTTTTTGCTTGGGACTTGATTTTGTCTTTCTTTTCAACACTCATTTGAGCAGAGGAATCAGTGACATTTCTAAAATCACATAAATATTCTTAATTTACCATTCCCAGTGGGGTCCCTTGGGGAATGGTTGGGTTCCTGTTGGAATGGCTCTCTTGACCAGTAAGTAGACACATGCTCATTTCTTGAGTCATTGAAGTGTCTGGCCAACTGGCCCTGCAATGCAGACAGAGAGCTAGGTCTCCTTCTCCCCTGTAGAGGTGGTTATGTTATGTTAACAACTGTTCTCTTATGTTAATGACCATTCCTTTCACCATCTTTCTCATTTTCTGAGTTTATCCCCAACTGCCAGCCTCTCCAGGGCTGAATGTCACCATCGGCTTCGCTGTAAGGATGTTTGGATCTCAGTTTTCCTGGGCACTATTTTCCTGAGCCTGGGGTCCCAGGGGACCTGCTTCTCATCACAGCTGGAGAGAGAGGGATGCGGACAGCGTAGCCCTAGGGGGCTGTCTCCGCTGCACACTGGGACTCCTGGAGTAGCTCTTTGACTTGCTGGTAGTGAACACTCCTCTTCAGGAATGATCTTTTGAAATGTAAGATGTGGGAACAGCAGTACAGAAGCTGACCATAAGGCCATTCTTACATAATGTGGGAAGCCTGGGACACTCTGCTGGTCTTAAGTGAGTGAAAAATGGCCCTTAGTCTCTGATAGGACAAATACCCATGGGCATTCACTGGGGTAACAAAAGGAAGTTCCATCCATGTGGCACTCACTTCTCTGTTCCATGGCCATGAACCAGACCCACACGCCTGCACGCCCATTCCTTTCTCAAGGTGCCCTGCTTCTCCACGGTGGTCAGGATGGAGGGAGTGAGGGATAACCCACCACTCTGCTCCGAGACTCTCACTGAGTGTAGGTCCATGCTGGAGAGGAGCTGGGAGAGACAGGAACAAAGGGATTTGGAAGGTGTGTGTTCCCCCAGCTAATCTTTGTCCCCCAGACATTCTTGGAGGGCTCTACACGATGCCTGCTCTTTCCCATCCACTCGTGGCTTTTAACCTTCACTTTACATCTCTCTCTGGAGTTCACCTTTTACAGAAGCACCCGTCCACCCTGCCCCTCACCCCAAAGACTTTGCAGGTGACCGCAAGGATTTTGAGTCACTGAAGTGTCTTCCCAACTGGCCCTGCAATGCAGACAGAGCTAGGTCTCCTCACCTGTAGAGGTGGTTATGTCCTTGTCCAAGCCTCAAGGACAATGACAGTATGATAGACTTCCAGCCCTGGGGTTTTCTCCATCCTAGTTTCCTGTGGGTTTTCCCCCTCCATAGGGGCACAACGGGGAGAGATGGGGGATCCTGGAGTTACATCAAGGACAGCTTTTAGATTTCCTCAGCAAAGGAATTATCCCATTTGTTGCTTCTCATCTTTTTCCCTACACAATCTAGCTTTTTATAACACTAGCAAAGAGAGGTTTATTTGGAGAGGATAAGGAAAACAATTATAAAATTTTTAAAAATAAAAGCAAACTATCAAAGAAATAGAAATGAGTGCAGTGGGAAGGAACCTTGAAAAGCCCGCGACTGGGGAGGCCAAGCGTGGGTACAGATGCTCCTCATCAGCCTGAGGTTTCAAAGAGGGGATTTAAAACAAAAGTCACTTCACATTTCCTGCTGAATGGTTTTTTTTGGTTTTTCTTTCCCAGTGTTTTATCTCCAGAATCTTAAAGTCCAAGGGGCGCTCTGCTCACCAGAATCCTCACTTAATCACTGGAAGGTAAGTGGGCTGGGCTCGCCCACCACGGTTATCAGAGGCCTCTACAAGTCAGCTAACGAGGTGATTAAGTCACTAAGGGAATATGCGCATCTGAAAAGCTTCAGCCTTGCCACTCCAGGAGGGGTAAAGACCAGACTCCTTTCTTTCCACTGGTCTCCCTTTATACTGAAGAGGTGATTAATCCATTTAACTCAACGTTGCCTTCTTTTTTTTCAGGAGAAAAGGAGAAACTAAAGCTGGGAAGCTTTTTGGGAACAGTCTTTGAACAAGGTAGAATAACAAATGCCTCTTTCTCGGGGATATCTTGTGAAGAGCAGGATTTCAATAGCCAGAGGCCAAAAGGACTTCAGTTAGTGGTCCAGGGTGGGAACACAATGGTGACTTGAGATTTAGGGATTTGCCTATGGGATCATTAGCCTGATTAGTAACCCAATGCCTTTTGACGTGGACCTTCTTAGCCACACCTTTTGTCTTTGCTAAATGAGGAGAGGGCATTTTGTGTTGTGTTTTCTCCCAGGTGACTCCTGTGAAGTTCCACTGAGGGAGCCAAAGCCCTTGCACAAAGAGATGCTTCCTGGGTTTATCTCCCTGACACAGCAAATCCAATTTTCTGACTCTTCATCTTTGGAAGGGAGCCTCTCTCAGAATGAGGAGGGTGGGGGGGAAGGAAATGGTGGGTTTTTTAAAGAAGTTATATGGAGAATGAAAACACTAAACATGTTAATAAATCATGCTGAGTTTGAAAGTTCATTGGTCTTAACAAGATCACAATGACTAGCATTTAAATATTTATGAATGCACTAATATCCTTGAAAGTGAGGTGGCATGTCACACGGTATGCAAGTAACTGCTGAAAAGATGCCTCACGCTGCTCAGGCTTGGCCCCCAGCGTTCAGTACGTCTACACCCCTCCTCCTATAGAAGACACCCACAGATTGCTGGGGCATTTGCTGCATAAGCAAGTGCAAAGATGAAACAGTGTCGAGGCTTCTCTTAAGTCCACCTAAGTTCAGATGGACACGCTGTTCCTTGGATGCACTTTGTCCAGTACCTTTGCAATTAATGGTGGACGAGCTTCAAAGGCTACTCACAGTACCAGACAGGAGCAAAGGATGGGGCAGGGGAGGCGGTCCACTGGGCGCTAGCTCAGGGCTGCCCATGTAAAACACTCCCTGAAGACCTCAGACACAAATTCAGAAACAAGAGCATTTATATCGTGTGCAGAAGTTGTGGCTATGTTCACGACTGTTCGGTTAAACATTGCTCCTGGTGTTTATAGACAACTTCCAGCCTCTCTCTTGGGCTGAACTGTATCATATGATTCATACGTTCAATATCCATATATGATGCTTGAGCAACTTTTCAATCAGCGTGACATGTGGCACTAGGTGGTTTGCACAAAGCAAATTTTTTACCCCACATCCTTTATGAGCATCATGTACACAGGTATACTAAGCACTCAATCCTTGGGCAAAGTGTCCAAGTCCACATGGTCCTTTCAGACCCACATGGTTAGGTCTCTCATGTACCCTGGGGACCCGATAAACACCTATGCTACTTCCATGGCCCCGTTTCATCTTTCTTGAGGAGCCAGCACTACTAGATGCTGCCGAGTGGCAGCAGTAACTAACATTGCACGATTGCTACCTCGCTTAATTTGATGTGTCAGTTCTGAGAAGTTCATAGAGACGGAAATAGTCTCTATATGCAACAGAGAAGACAATGACTTAGGAAATGGAGCTCCACTTTTTCTGGAAGAAAGATTCCCCAAGAAACAAGAATGGATCCCCCTTCTGATGAGATGCTCTGCTGGCCACATCCACCCGCTCCTCCCCCAGAGGTTTTCCCCAGTATGGTCCAAGGCCCCTGCTGAAAAGGTGGTCAGAATGGCCATGGTCTTCTTTCTCATCCTTCCCTCACTTTTTTCTATTTTTGTTTTTTATCATCTTCTTTCCTTCCTTTTTCTCTTCTTTCCTTTTATTAATTTTATTTTACAAATTTACTATTTTCCTTACTTGACTTTCTGCCCATCGACCTGTGTTCAACCATACAGGACCGTCTCTGTTTTACTTAACTTGACTAATCAAAGCCCAGCCAGGTTGAGGTGCGCTCTCGGCCTTGTGGGGCTCATGCAAGGTGAGTTTTTGTGAGTTGAACTATCACACGCATAGTGTGGACATCATCCTTAGTCATGTCTGCTTTCTCTAATCATTTCCTCCCTTTCTCTCGCACTTGAATCCCCTTTCATCATCTCCTTTATCTGTGCCTGGGCAGGGTGCCTGGTGCTGGCTCTTATTTGACAGTAAGAGATTTTAAAGGCTAGATGCAACTAATTTCCTTTGTCAATTAATTCCAGAAGAGATTTATTCTTATAGAGAACATCTCAGGATCCAGTCAAGAAGCAGGTACTGAGATAAAAGACCCCTTTCTACCTTGAAGATCCCACTGTGCAGTGAAGAGGACAGGATAGGGCCGCTGGTGGTGTGGGGGCAGGAAGAAGGCTAACCCAGGGTTCCATCTAATACAGGCTGGCAGGAGATAAGAGATGGCCTCTGGGAGAGGGGTACACCTGGGCTGGACCTGTGTAGTTAGGTAAGATTTAGTCGATGTAGCAGGTAAATGAAATACCATTCTTAGGAAAGTTTGGTCTGGAAGCTAGAATTATTTCAATTATGTGTTAATAGCGATAGTTGCTGAAAACCAAGAAACATCAGTTACACTTTCACTTGACTATCCCTTTCTTCAAAAGAGAGCTTTGTAAAAAGGATGACAAATATCAGTTAAAGGATATTACATTAAAAGTACTCTACAGAGCAACATTCAAAGAAACGCAGACACAAAGGTGCAGTCTGATGCTTGTACTCTGAATTATGCTGACATCTGCTCCCCTTTATAGGATTTACTAGAGTATTCTTTCAAGATTCATCTCAGCACCTTCTGTTTTCATTTTAAATCCAAGAGAACAAAAAGAAAACTAAACGGTAAGAAGCTCCATCATCCTCTTTTTGTTTTTTCAACCAGAGTAGGATGAGATCCCCTCTTGCCCACAAGTAAACCAGCTCTTATATTTCTCCCTTGGTCCTGATCACTGCACTGAAAGCTACATAAACTACTTTATTTATTCGCTATGTTGTCTTCAACATTCACATGTCCTTCTATCACAATTATCTTTAAGTTTAAGGCTTTCAAGTACCATCACTGGTTCCCAGCATCTTCACAGTCTCATTTTTATTCAGCAAGGGCTATGCAAGAGTTTTCCAAGGTGGCTGCTGTAACCCACACCTTCACCAGCTCCCTGACAGTTCAGATAGCTGCACGTCTTCCACGTTTGCTAATGCCAGTCTTTTAACTCTAGCCATTCTGCAAATATGGATTTTTTTAAAAACTGGCAATGAGAAAGAAACGACAGCTAGTATGAATTGAACTTCTATTAACTATCAAGCTAGCAGCTAGATAATGCACATATGTAAATAGTCTAGAAGTGTCATTTTCCTTAGTTTATGGATGAGGTCAGGATGGTTAGGTGACTTGTCTAAGGCCACACAGCCAGCAGCAGAGCCTTGGCTTGGACCAGATCTTTCTAACATTTATGCTCAGACCTGTGTCCTGCACTCTCCTGCAAGACTCTGACACCTATGTCGAGCCAGTGGAAGCTGCTCCTGGGTCTCAGCTGCGTGAGATTGGGGATATTTTGCTCCACCTCGGGCCATAGTTTTTATGGGGAGGATCTCCCCAACAACCACATCTTTCAACAGAATCTGGTACCATTTCCTCATCTTTCCCAGTTTTGGGTGGAAATTACTTTGGTGGAAAGCCTTACTAGAGGGTGTTGCCAGGTGTCGGCGGTGCCACATATGATTAGAGAAGCACCTGACCTGTGCTGGCATGGTGGGCTGCAAGGAGAAAGGGCTCACCCTCCACATTAATGCCTAGGGGGGCAGCTGCCTTGCTGTGAAGGCCTCTTCCTCGGAGCTTCAGGAACTGGGCACAGGGCAGAGGCAAGGGGGTGGCCAAGAGAAAAGACTCAAAGGGTATGAGCTGACCTGGTCCTATGCACCAGGGGAAAGCCGTCTGAGGCCCAAGGCGGGTAGGAGTCTGGGGGGCAGGCAGGGATGTATTGAGGGAAAGGGGACTGCATTTTATAACACTTCTGTAGTCCCAGGAGGTTACGCTGGACACAACTATAGCAAAAGCAAATGCTTTGGGCATTAAAGTACCACATTTATACCTGGCTGCACAGAACACTCCTGGACTCCAGTATTTATCTGGCAATTGTGCACACGAGGTGATGTTCTAAGGGAGATGTTCCTATGGCCTCAAGAAAGTGAGGCAGTAAGTTGAGTACCGGTGACCATCACAAATGCCAACCAGCATACATTTGAAACATGACATAAACGTGGTACAGACAAAAATATATCTATCCTTATTGATTGCTCGTGACTAACTCATAGCCCACGTGCTAGTTAAGGCCTCACCTTGGTAGAAAACACATGGCAGGAGTATCTTTGTGCCCAGAGGAACTGTGGCAACAGCTGAATGATTGCCCCCTCTTATCCACTTCTCACTTGCAAGTAATTTCTTCAAGACTCTGCAAGATTTCAAAGGGAAATTCCTCCCCTTAAATTAAACTAAGGTAAATTAAAGTGTTACAAAATTTGGCACACTAATCTTTATGGTATCATGGCCATGTCATCTAACCCCAAATACTGAAATACTGCTATTTGTGTTTGTTTGCCTTGCTATTTGTGGCATTATTTGTTATGTTGCAACATTAAATAAATAATACATTTTGAATTCTGACAAAATGTGATATATGTGTCCAATGAGTATATAGATATAAGGTTGTATATACAATGACTGTACATTATATATATTTGTATATACCTGTTTTGTTTGCTTAATTAGATGTTCACATAAGATGAGTCTTTGTCATTTCTTTGCACAGGAATCTTTAACAATATTTTATGTCTCTTGTGCTTTTTCCCCTGTTCTTCAGTCGTTAAATAGGGTAGGGTCTAGAGGTTGATTTTGTCCAGCTTGAAACAATACTTTACAGTTCTCCTGAAGGCTGTATTCGTATCGATTACACAGAACTTGATTTTTCTCCTACAATGAGACTGCTCCCATGCTGCCTGTGCGTGTGCTCCTCCCCGTCCACCGATTCTGGGCTGTGCAGCCTGGTGCACACCCCTCTCTTTCTTCCTGAGGGGTCTCACTGTGCACGCGTGTTCAGCTGTCCGTTTTACTCATCTTTGACATTTCTGACACCTAGGTCTTCCCCCAGAATTTATTAGCATCTTTTCTTCATCTTTTTCAGAGAATCCCAGCAGTTTTAATGGTGGATCATTTTTCATGAAAGCAGAGAACATTTTTTTGAATGAGCTTCCATTTTATTAGTCTGTCTGGAAGGGTTTTAAGGGTGCTCCTTTACACCGCTGGAAAATTTACCATAAATTTTCATGAGAGAAGACTTTCGGTTTCAAAACAGAAGTAGTCTATAGTTAGCCCTTAGCCATCAGCCCCCGTTTCCATAGTTCTGCCGTGGCTTAAGTGAAGTCCCTCTATGTTTTTTGGTTGTGTTTTGGAAGGAAACTGCTTCTCTGTGACCTTTCTGACAATATAATTGTCTGTAAGGAGATCAGTGACCCAGACATGATCCACAAGAAACAAATCTATAAGAGTAAATGCAATTTGGGAGAATTCCCATGAACACAGTGGCGATGGGGAGAGAGGGTGATCAGTGCTGAGAAGGAGAAACCAACTCAGCAAGCAGTGAGGGGCTTCCGAGTTCCAGATCTCATTGTCTGTCCCTTGCATCTTGGCACCCAGTTTGGGAAAATCTTGGACCAATCAGAGATCTGAGAGATGCTGCTCCTGTTAAGCTGCTCAAGGCTGGGGGCGACACTGAGACGCAGCTGGGCTGAAGCTGATGTATTGACTTGGCCTGCAGGTCATCGCAAGTGCACCTAAGCACAAGATTTATTCACACAGTACCTTCTCCACTGGAGTTTAGTTGATTTGAAAAATAGGAATAGATTAATAATAGCAACACTTCTCTGAAACCACATCTCCCATGAGAAGACACCAGTGAATAAATTGTGAGAAAAGTGTTGTGGGAGGCAAAGAGACCAGCTAGAGGCACAGAGAGATGGGAAGCCAGGTCCAGTTTGAAGGCCCACTGAGTGCTAGAGAACCGTCTCCAGGCCTCTCCTCCCCAGGCCCAGGCTGGTTGCATGAGGATATTGTGTGGAGTGAGAATTATTAACCCCATTTGGCAGAGGGGCTAAGTAGCAGATATTTCTGCAGACCCCAAATATCTCAGCCTGGTGTGGAAAAATCTTAACTTTCCACCCCAGGGGTCAGCCCATCTGGCCCCACATCTTCCTCTAGGTCCAAAGGGTGCAAGAGTGTCAAGACTGGGGGGTTGACCTCGGTGGTCAGGGCATCAGGTGCAATCCAGCGTCCGCCGAGGGGCATTGCTGGGGACTCCACAGGGGTCTCCCTGAAGTATGCAGCTGCACTCTCCCCGGTGCCACCTCTGGGGTCACCTCCCCACACTCTCCTCAGCCGCATGATGTCCTCGCGACACTAAGGCTTGTGGCCTAGGCCTCCAGCCCAGACGGCTCCTCTCTCCGCCATCAGACATTCTTATGTCTTGAGGTTCTTATCTTACCAGCAACACCCCCTCCTTTCGTGAACCAGAGGAGGGAGGCAAAGTTAGGCTACCTTCTGCCCTTGGGCTCTTTCTCATCGTGTTAAATCAACACGTTTTAATTCCTGCAAACACACACACACACACACACACACACACACGGGATACTATTTTTCTGAATGTAAAAAATAATTCATGCTTGTTATGGCTATTTTTGACAAATCACAAAAGTATTTATAGCTATTTTAAAAAGTGAAAATATATTTATATACATAAATCTTGCTGTGGTCCCTCGAAACTATATTTTGCTCTTCTAATGTTTACTACATTGTGATGCCCAATTTATAGGACACTCTGAGAGGTCAGAGGTCACACTAGACTCAACATGGAGGCAAAACTTTTGTTTAAGCAGAGAGGAGTCATCTCTCGCGGATGAGAAAGGTCACAGCGGAAAATGTTGGAATAAACACTATCTACTAAAAAATACCCCACTGAAGGCTAAGGAATTACTAGCAAAACAATTCAGTCACCTCTTCACCTTGCCAGGTATGTCCTTTACCACGTCTGTGACTTTGAAAGGCCCTTAAGTAGGTGTTGACTGGATAGAGATCCTGGTGGAAATTTTGCAAAACCACCAACAACAATCCCATAGTGCCCCTTTTTGATGGAAAAATCTGTAATTTTCCATTTACCTCAAATAACGTAGTAGAGAATAATCCCTCCACAAAGAATTTTAATTCACCTCTTGGAAGGATGTTTAAAAATGGAGACATTTAAAATTGGGTTTCTTTGCTTATTTATTCTTTCCTTTAGGAATTCTTGTTGTTCTCTTCTAAGGAGTTTCAGTCTAGCATCCATATGTGAAGTTAATAGTGGGATGTAAAGAGAACTTTTTCCCCCATGACCATTGTCATCAGGGCTGAATAAAGCAATGAAGCAGCTTGCACAGTCACATGTTCTCTGGGCTCAGCGACTACACGGCCAAGAGCTGTTTTGTTTTTCAAAGACTTAGAGCCCTTCACTTCCAACTAAAATTTATATGGCTTGCTAATTGCCTACATGTAAGGAAGGGCGAGCATGCAATTTCCTTTCACTGTAACTTGAAATCTCACAATTATGGTTTCTCGTCATCCACTGGGGAACTAAAGGCTTTGGCAAGCTCCAACATGGGGGGGGGGGTGGCCCTCATGGAGGCATTAACACTGGGACAATGCTCCATTTTGTACTCAAAACAATTTTTGCTTGCTTTGACATTTTGATTTAATGAAAGAGTAATAATTCCAGAAATTCAAGTTTAAGCACTGTTCTTTTAATCACCAGGACTAACAGTAATCACCAGCTCTCCTTTAAAAATGTAGAATTCAACTAAATTAAGTTCACAGACTTTTTCTTGGACTTATTTTAATTTGGCTTTAATGTTATAAGTCTAAATCTTGAAACATTTATATCTCTGGTTTCATTTAAACTAATAAAGTATTACTATATTAATAATTG
The DNA here is from genome assembly GCF_057802395.1 of Ceratotherium simum simum. Taxonomy (NCBI): domain Eukaryota; kingdom Metazoa; phylum Chordata; class Mammalia; order Perissodactyla; family Rhinocerotidae; genus Ceratotherium; species Ceratotherium simum. The sequence goes on from NC_141917.1 coordinate 3,547,064, forward strand.
CTACCCACTTTATTAAGGACTATAGACATCAAATCCTTTATACTCAAGAAGGGAAAGCCCCTGGGCTCTAAATACTTTTGGCAAATAAGTCCTTAAGATATAATTGAGTATAACATAAGGACTGATTTAAAACATGGATTAAATTAAGGGCACCACTTCTATTTGCAAATCGTTAAGGGGCCAACTTAGAAGATAATTCTTGTGATGCCATTTAAATAGGGACTCACTGGAATTCAAGGGCTCACGTTTGAGGTGAGCTTCAAAGTTCCTTGTGCAGATGGCCAGGACCTTCAATATTGCTGAGCTATTTAATATCAACCTGCAATATCCAAGATAGCAAACAGAAAGCCATGAAGGAAATGGCACACTCAATTAAAACGATTCATGAGCCGCTTTGAGAGAAAGAATAATTGAGGGGTTAACACCCTAATATTGGAAGCTTTTAGAGTCATGGATGAGCAGTTGCCTTCTCTTCCAAGGGTATCCAAACTGAGATCAACTCTGCAATTGGAATTGACAGAAAGTGGGGGAAAGCAAAGGATTCCAAGGATCAGGAGCCTGTATTAGTTTCATGTCCCTCCACAAGCCAGGTCCTTCGCAATGGCTTGCTGAATTGAATTGTGGTTGCTCAAGGCTAAATCATGATGCAAAGGTGATTAAGATGTGGTTCCTGTCTGCCAAGAAATTACCAAGAAGGAAAGTTAGATATCTGCATAAATAGATATAATTAAAGACCATGATAATTGCCAAAAGCAATATGTAATTAAGTATTGTGGATGTGAATTCCCTGCTTAGGGAAGAGGCATTTAATAAGTGCACACACCAATAGTGTACCTATGAGTATAAATGATAATTTTATCTTACATTTTCTCAGTCCGTTATTCGATTTACATAGGTGATTAAAGACATTTATTTATTTTTATTTTTTTTTTTAAAGATTTTATTTATTCATTTTTTTTTTTTCCCCCCAAAGCCCCAGTAGATAGTTGTGTGTCGTAGGTTCACATCCTTCTAGTTGCTGTACGCGGGACTCGGCCTCGGGTTGGACGGAGATGTGGTGCCTCGGGGCGCGCCCGGGATCCGAACCCGGGCTGCCAGCATCAGAGCGCGTGCACTTAACCGCTAAGCCACGGAGCCGGCCCAAGACATTTATTTTTTAAATCTCATTTTCTTTTTTACCATTTTCCCCTCTAAAGGTTTATTTTACAAAATTATAGAATTGAAAAAAAAATCTTGAGATACTCCAGTCTATTCACTCAAAAAATAAGAGAAGCAGTAACTCATGCCTAGAGACATTGAGTAAAGTGTGCAAGGGACCTTTCAGTCTGATAAACACACACACACAAAAGTATTGGTTCAGATCCAGGGATAGAAGCTAACTCAGGACTGGATCTAGAAGCTCAAATGGTACCTGTGTGAACTTCCCTCCCTCCGCTCCCCTCTTCACTCCTCTTCTCTCTCCGTTTATTTCTGCATTTCTCACCTGTGTATTGATCTCATCATTTTCCACTGTAAGTTGGCTTGTTCCATATAGCCAGAAGAAGATATCCACCCTGCTTATCAACCCCAGTGGAAAGGGAGGCTATTTCTCTGAGCCTCCCTCCATCAACCCCAAGGATGACCTCAGTTGGACCCTGCTGGGTCCCATGCAATATCCTTGGCTCAAGAGTCATTGCCAGAGTGATGGGGTATTGCTATGTCAAGGCTGGGTCATGTCGCCCATCCTTCCACAAGAGGTGAGGGGGCAGAGCATCATGACTGACAGGCTCATTCAGCTGTGGGGGAGAAGACAGGGCAGGTTCCCAAAGAAAGTCTTGTGGGGTAAACAAAACATCTGACATTCACTTCCAATGGCACTTTAGTGGAAAAAGCAGGCTGCGATGGCTCTCTATGTCTGAACCCATTGCTTTCCACCAAAAAACCTTACCTTCCAGAAATTAGAGTCTAAAGGCAGGCAGGGTTAATAGTCTGCTGATGAAAGCAAAGTGAATCAGAACTCTAGTGCAAAATAGAAGGTGGAGATCATATATATGCCCACAGAACTAGACTGTCTCCTGTATTCTATGCAGTATTCTCATATCAAAAGTCAGATTTTTAATGAAATAACATCTGATCGCATGACCTTTGAGCAATGGCTAAACCTTTAGTCTTGTCCCCATGCCTGAATTTGCCCTGCCTCTGAGGCTTGGTGTCTACAACCTCCAACTCAGAATCCTTCCCTTCACATCGCCATCTCTTACCACAGGCAGAGGTAGAGAAAGTGGCAACTTGACTTTTTCGCCCAAAATTATAGGGTTTAAGAACCCAGACGCTTATAAAATTTGAGCAGGAACTGCATTTCATCGTTTTTCCTGGCACCAGGACAGCCCGCGCTGGTCCCAGGTCACACAGATTTGCACACGTAGAGGGGGTCTCTGAGTTTAGTTCGGAACCTACCAGCATGCATGGAAAATGTTAAGAATATACTCTATGTATTCCTTACGGGGTCTGTGTCTGCTTGTGTGCTCCTATTTCATTTACCCAAGACTCTCTCTTCGTTTGGTTTCTGAAGACAGAGGCCTTGAGAAAAGTGAGCATCTGAGAAAACAAGGAGTATTCCTTACATCCAGTCTTTTCTCTCTCACACACGCACTCACACAAGCTTGACGCTGGAAAGGTCCTAAAGCGTGATGCTTCCGAAGAGCTGCCTGTGGGGTTGACTGACCAGCTGGGTCTGTGTGATGCAACCGCGGAGACTCAGGCAGATACACCTCGCTGAGCGACACTCCAGAATAATCTCTGTTTAAAGTATATAGTGCCATGGTCCATTTCAAGAAATTTTAAAACAGACTAAAGATATTACCAAAACTTCTAAGAACATCGCCTCTGCCCCAGTGCTTGTTCTGAGCCTGCAGTTAATGGTACAGGACCTGTGTTTTCCTGGATGGCTGAGGCTGCGCCTGACACACAGGGACCTGAGGATGAAAGAAGGGAGCGGCTGGAAGGCAAGAAGGAGCAATGAGTGTGTTCACTGTGTGAGACAAGGAAAGAGCAAATGAACAGCAGCTCTGTGTCCTCCTCGTTCCTCCATTTCCATGTATTTGGGATGAGCAGGCAGATGTGTATTTCACTGCATACACATTTTGTTGATGGACTAAGGAAAGGATCTTACACCCGAGGTCACAGTCTGTTAAGGGAAATCCCCCAAATCCCTCAGGGCTATGCACAGCATAGGTCAGAAGCAGTCTGGGGAGCTATCCCTTGTGGGGAGCAGCCGTGTTTTGTTTCCAGTCCAATTCTGTCAAGAGAAGATCACGGTTCAGAAGGATCAGCTGTTTCTAGACCTGTTCTCAGGGTTTGCTCTATTCTTTCCTAACACCACAGACTCGATGTTTGTCGACCTGGGCTACTTCCAGGGCACCAAGGAAATGCACCCCACAGTTCACCTGCACAAAACCGTGTGCCGTGGACTGATGTTACACCCAGAATTGCAGACAGAGACACGCAACAAGGGGGTAACGTCACTTGTGAAGAACACACAGCTAAGAAGATTTGGCAGAAGTCTTTCTAAGAAGTCTTCTGAGAAGTTAGCTCAAAATCCAAGCCCTTAGCCCCCAGATTACTCCAGCTTCATAACCTTGAGAAGAATCCTCAAAGACAACTAAACTGTGTGTCCCCAAAAGGCCAGACACTTCACTAGACAGTCTTTGTGTCTATAGTACCCGGCTCAGGGCATTGTGCCCTAAAAAATGACACAGAAGTGATTGACCGAGTGAGAAATGTTCTAGAGATCTGGGTGAGTGTGAGCCCTTTGGAACTTCCCACAGTTTACAGGCTGTGTCCTTTCTTGCTTTCCCCTCCAACCCCCACAGTGCCGGGAGTGGGCTGACTTGGGACCCCGTCTACCATAGCCTGGGGGTGCTTGCTGGGAACCAGCTCGCAAACTCCAGGCTGCTGGGACCTGTGGAGGGTGTGATCTCAGGAAGGGGATGGAACATTGGACAACAGTCTTCCAGGGAGCCAGGTGGATGGCAGGCACTGCTACCTGTTCCATAACTAGGGGGTGGAGTTCGAGTTTCTGGCATCCCCAGGCTAACTTTCTGTGAGCTGGAATCAGAACTCACTCTAATCCTCCAAGCAGCGTGTGGGTCATGGTCATTCATGGTATGGGAAAGATGAGCTCATGGTGGAAGACATTTAGCAGGGTGTCTGGTGCATGGTGAGAGTCCAATAAATGTCAGAGGTTATTTCACAGCATAAATCAGATCATGATCACAGGGGCATGCTGCATACTCTCTTTCCTGACACTGCTCTAAAGACATTTAAAATTCATCCAGAGAACACAAATTTGGAGTATATTTTGAATACCTAAGATATTAATATTAATATTAAGATGATATCTGGGGGCTGGCCCCGTGGCTTAGCAGTTAAGTGCGTGCACTCCGCTACTGGCGGCCCGGGTTCGGATCCTGAGTGCACACCGGCGCACAGCTTCTCTGGCCATGCTGAGGCCGCGTCCCACATACAGCAACTAGAAGGATGTGCAACTATGACATCAACTATCTACCGGGGCTTTGGGGGAAAACAAAAATTGAGGAGGATTGGCAATAGATGTTAGCTCAGAGTCAGTTTTCCTCAGCAAAAAGAGGAGGATTAGCACAGATGTTAGCTCAGGGCTGATCTTCCTCACAAAAAAAAAAAAAAAAAAGATGATATCTGTACTAAACTCAAACCACTGGTATGCATAGTATTTCCATGTAATTTCCAAATAAATAATTCTAAGTACATCACCAACATTGTTAGAAGTCTAAACACTTCTCCTACACACACGCACACACACACACTTACCGGTAGATGGTTGAATCATGCCCCAATTACTATGCCTTGGAAATGAGCCTCAATGGAGCATCTGTGGTCAAGTAGAGCACACAGCAGGTGATGGGCACCAAGTACGTCTACAAAGAGATGGGCTGTTATCCTGTGATCATATTGCCCAGGAGTTGTTAGTCCTAGAGAAAAGCCACCTGTGGGGAGAATGACTAGACTTTGAGGTCAGGGTCTGTGATGCCACTCTTAGAGAAGGTGGGCAAGGCAGAGGGCCAGGACAGCTAGAAACTTTGTCCCTCAGAAGATGTGTTACCCTGGAACCAGCAGTGTGCTTGGAAAGGAAGTGTCAGGCTGCCATGGTTATTGGAAACATCCTCAGCCATGGCCAGTCATCTACAGCTGGGGATCCCAAGACTTGAATGGACAAGACATGCAAGGGGAGAAGGGACCACACACTGGACCACACAGGTCAGACGGCAGCTTCCTGTCCCTTGTCAAAGTACAAGCCTGACCAGTTCATCTGGGTGTTGCCATCTGGAGCAAGAACCTGAGGGCAGTTGTGGCTGAGGAGGGCACACAGGAACAAAAGAAAAGAAAAGATCAGCCACACCTCCTGCTGGCCCTCCATGGTGTAGGATGATGGGGGGATATTGAGAGAGGGTGACAGAGACTGGCCTGGCTCCTTACTTTAACTTTGGCCCCTCTCCGGGGGAACATGGCGACCTGTCTGTGCAGGAACGGGGCGTCACCAGAGGGCAAGCTCATTGGCACTCTTTTGGAATCCCGCTGGTCCACCTGAAGCTCTGTTCCCACTACCTCACTTCCCCCTCATCACATCTTCTCCTCCCCCCCTTCTGGCTTTCTCTCCACCCCTCCTGCTCTGTCTTCCCCACTCTCCCCATCCTTCCAAAGCCAACAACTCAAGAAATGTGGGTGGGTGCATTCTCCTTCATGGGGTAACCTGTTCCGGGCATGTCCCTCATCACCCTGCCCCATGGTAACCTTGCTGGGCTGATGGGAACCAGAGAGTGGTCACTCCTCTCCCCGCAAAATTATGTTCCTGAAATAACAAACTCTTAGGATTCCATGTCTCCAATGAACAAAAATTAAAATTTAACTCCTTTCGACAATTCAATGGCAGTAGCTGTGCTTATAGGAACAACATCTGGAAAACATTGTCAAAAGATGCATGCCTACAAGTTACCTCTTCCAGACCCCTCCCCAAACCAGGGCTGGTCCTTTCTCCCCATAGGGAATGATCCCAGGGCCTCAGACAGCCGTCATGACAGGGAAAGGTCAAGGATAAAGAATAAAGCACTCCTCCATGAGGCCCAGAATCATGGCAAAGCAAACTTACAAACACATTTGCTGCTGTTCGGAAATGTCCAGCACACCCTACCACCTGTACACACCCCTTTTATCTGCATTTTGACATCTGCCTTTAAAAATCTTAACTTCTGCTGGCTGGAATGAGTATAAGGATGACTTGTATTTTCATTTTTAAAAATCCTCTCTCATGTCCCTTTGGAAATGCCCTCTCAAAATAAAAAGACACTATTTCCCTATGAAACCATTTGGAAGGACCATAGACGTGTTCATCAGAGCATCATTGACTCTGTAGCATCAATTCCACCCTGATTCTGGGAAGAGCTGCAGCTTCATCAAACCCAACTCCCAGCCTCAGAGGCTACGCAGATGGTGGCAGCTCCGGAGACTATGTTTACAAATCATTAATGAAGTGACTGTGGCTCTTTTCACTGGCTCACACTTTGAACTTTGTGGAGTGACACATTCCTAAACGGGACACAAGAGCAGGGGAAGCCCACAACAGCCTCATTATGGGGGCCACACAAACCCCGGCGGTGTGGGTTTATATTAACCCGATCAATTAAGGAGGGACGGGAAGGCCCGGCTGAGGCCACTGGAAAACCAGCGCGGCCGGGAGTTGCTAGGCGTGCAAGGCTGGCCTCCGAAACGTCCCCTCGGTGCTGGATCTGCGCTTTCTTCCTGCACAATGAAAGGCTCTTTCAAAGCCGGGCCTTGGAGCAGCACAAGAAGTGGAAGTCACTGCATTATCTGAATGAAATAAATGTCTCTTTTTAATTCCTATAAGGTTTCTGTAAGTTCTCCTCAGTACAGCGCCATTAGGATTCTGCAGGAAAGACGCATACATTAGATGACACTGTGTCCCTTTTGTGCTGCAAACATCAACTCTCTCCTGCCACTGAGAGAGAGTTTAAAAGCTTAAACACAGTGGGGGCTCCTGCTGGGGAAAGAAGATGCACAGACCACTGAAGCCACCTTTGTGCTGAGGAGCCCCATTTGAATAAACAGCATGTTGTCACTGGCGAGGGCAGATGGCTCCAGCGTTCCATTCCAGCAGAAAGAGAGAGAAACAGAGAATTTCATTCATTTTGTGCTTTCATTACACTAAAACAGTTCTTGGACTGCCAAACTTCCCAGCGACACACAAATACGACCCAGGGGAGATGCGATGCTATTTGTGTCGCTCAGACGTGTCACTGCATGGGATAAGACCTTCCGTTACTTTATCCCAGGACTTTTCCTCTCTTCCCACACTCTCCTTCTCTGCTTCTCCAGTGGAATACACAGCGAACTCACATCTTCATATACAGCTGAGGGCATCCCAAGGAGTATGGCAGAGCCATCGACTGGGGTTCTGGGCTGCATTCACATTGTATTTTCAGCTGCAACAGACTTCAATTAAACACCACATCGTAGGTCGAACAAATGGTCAGGGAGATTTAAGACTGTACATAAATTGTCAGACTTAAAAGCCTCATTTCAAGTCATATTATGTTCTCTCTTCTAGGTAGGCAGATATGTTTCTTCCTAATGTTAGGAAGGTTTCCATTTTTACCCTCTAGTCGTCAAGAGATTCCAAGCTCCCTTGATTTGGGGGGACGGGAGAGCCCTACTTCTGAACATTCCTACCATTCTTAATTTGCAGGAAGTTGTCCAGATCTCTGGGGGGATGAAGGGAGGGTCTCTTTGCTTGGATCCTAACAGTGCCCGCTTCTTTGATAGAACCGCACCAGCAGTGTCTCTGCAGCCGGAAAGAGATAAATCCATGAATGGCCCAGTATTTTATGGCTTGGGGTGTATTCAAGTAGGTTAACATATGAGGGCTTCTGGGAAGCAAAAGTATTAAGTAAAACATTGTTAAATGAATGTACGTGCAAAAGTTTCCCTGGCAAATTCTTAGAGCCAAATTTACATTCCTTTTTAATGCAGAAAAAGGATGTCTTTGAGCTCCAATTTTTAAAGACTTTACTTTTGGGGTTTGGACAAGGCGGAGGGGTTCATTTTAGAAAATGTATTGATCATTCACCAGCATTCTCAGAACACTCTTCCCAAAAAAAGAATGAAAAATTCAAGAAGAAAACAATTAAAAGGCACTTAATCTGCTTTATGGTTACGCAGGCAATGCGTTACTTTTGTACATGGGAAGACAACATTCTTCCTTAACCAGTTCAAATTTATTTTGCAAGTTAAAAGAGTAAAAGTGACCTTAACATAAAGTCTTTATACCTAAAGTCTAGGTAATGAGGAAAAATATGCCACAAAGCTAGCATTCTGCATGCCATTAAGAATGGTTACATATATAGTTTATACGAGTAGATCAAGCCACATTAAATTAAAATGTTAAATATACAGAATTCCTTTTTAAATGTGCCTATTCTGGTTCATATGTATATCTATGTATTTCTGTTTAGTATTATCATATATGTGTAGTACTGATGGGATTCTGTGTTCTTTTTTTTCTATTTCATTAAATATAGTACTGGGATACAACTTTATGATATAGAGAAAAGATGCTGCTTTACAGGCATTTTAGGAGAGGGTGTAAATCCCTTGTAATGTATGACTTGAATCAAATACCTGACATAATTTAACATGGGCCACAGTCTCCCAGCATGTAAGTTACTGCCTGGGTGTAAGGTCATGTCTGTGCACACTCTGTAAAACAGATCACGGAACAGCAAACACAGTCCACACCGTCCCCTGCTGTCAGTCTCCACAATTAATACAGATGGCTCAGCCATGTCAGTCAGTGGCTGGCCCTCATCGATCAAGGTGCTGAATGGAGCCCATGCCAGGTGTCTGGGCTGCACCCCGATTGCTGTCTTCCCAGGGTTCAGGGAGGACCTTCAGGAAATGGGCTAAAGGGAACAGTTCCCTTGGGTTTATGCTCATCTTTGGTCAGATAAGAAAGTTCAGAGACATGGATAAATTTGCAAAGTTTCCCAAAAGGCTTTACTAATAAGAGGAGGGGGAAGATTCAACCTCAATAAATGACTCATAGATTCAAAAAAAAAGCAATTTCCATTATTTCCTATAGGACAGGCTACAGATTGAGGGTTTTAATTTAATGACACGGCAGGCAATTTTTTTTTTTTTTTGCTTTCTTCCTTTGTCCAACAAATAATTTTGAATACATCAAATGTATACTAACTTAAATTAATAAAATACACTCTGGGGATGTGGAAGTGAATGCATGGACTAACTTGGTAGATTGAACACAAGTTTTTACTTTTGCTCCCTCCCCTTCCTCACTAATATGGAAAGGTATAAATTCAAGAAGATGAGAAACAAAGTCAACAAAATACTGGAAATGGGAAAGGGAATGGATGAGTGGTGTTCTAGTTACTATGGCTGCATAACCAACCACCCCAAACAGTGATGTACAACCACAAACATTTTGTTATGTTCACAGATTCTCTGGGGCAGGAATCTAGAAAGGGAAGGCTTGTCTCTGCTCCATGATGCCTGGGACCTGAGCTGGGAAAATCTGAAAGCTCGGGATGACTTGAAGGCTAGGGGCTGGAATCTGACTTCTCACTCATCATATATGTGGTGGTTGATGCTGGGTATCAGCTGGAACATCAACCAAGTGTGTCAGTTGTCCCACCTGTACGTGGTCTCTCCATGTTGCCTGAGCTTCCTCCCAGCATGGCAGCCTCAAGATACTCAGACTTCTTACTGGGAAACTCTAGGCTCCATTGGTGAGTTCTTCTGCTAACAAGGCTGAAATCGCATTGTATTTTTTGACCTGGACTTGGAACTCATGCAGCGTCACTTCTGCTACATTTTCTTAGGCAGAAGTAATGCATAGCTTCAGATTCAAGGGGAAGAGAATTAGAGTTCACCTAGTAATGGGGCAGTAGCCCAGTTCTGGAAAAGCATGTAGAATGAGAGATATTGTTGTGGTCATCTTTGAACTATATCATCCATCACAAATGGTAACTGATAGAGCTCACCAGAGTTGGACCCTAACTGCTTAGAGTAGGGAGGGAAAACTGTTAAGATGTTGGTTGTTTCCTGCTTCAAAGCCTGGTGGATGCGGGCAATGGAGGCACCAGATACTGCTGAAGGCAGTGTGCAGAGGGTCCTGAAAAGTGGACCCATCTTTTTTTTTTTTTTTTTTTTTGGTGAGGAGGATTGGCCCTGAGCTAACATCTGTTGCCAATCTTCCTCTTTTTGCTTGAGGAAGAGTGGCCCTGAGCTAACATCCATGCCAATCCTCCTCTATTTTGTATGTGGGATATTGCCACAGCATGGCTTGATGAGCAGTGTGTAGGTCCGTGCCCGGGATTCAAACTCGTGAACCCAGGGCTGCTGAAGTGGAGCACACAAACTTAACCACTACACCACCGTGCTAGCCCCTGGACCCACCTTTATATGGAGCATATGCACCCCCAGATTCCTGCCCATGCATGTACAGTCAGGGACCACCCTTCTCCACTCAGGCAGCATGGAAGAGGGGCTTTCTGGGATCATTGAATGGGATAGCACTGGTCATCATTCTCTCAGCAACAGGAGCTCAGAACTGCACCCAAATAGATAATTAAGTGGAAGCTTGTATCCCAAGCCATGGGGATTCATGGCCTCTTCTCCATCAACTCCCTAAGTTCAGTTTTACTTCCCCAGAAGATACTGACGATTCCCCTCTGAGGAAACAAGTTGAAATAGGAGAAAAGACACGTAGGTGCTGACATCTGGATATTCCTAGTGAAGGAAACCCATCTATCCTCCATCACCTCAAAGTAAAACCACCAGTAACCAGACTCCACCTTCCATCCAGAGCCTGGAAGGACTGTTTTAAGCCCCTCTCTTAAATATGGCTGGAGAGCCAAGATGCACTAGACATTCACAGAAAGCCAGAGACCACAGCAAACAGAGATGAGAGAAATAGGAAGTAAACAGTGACAGAGCAGGGAGGAGAGGATGCTGAAAGAGACATTTCATTCATGAACTAAGACTCAGATGCTCTAAAAACATGTAAGAAACAAGAAAATGTTCTGGGAAATTCATATATATAATGTATAACTATGTTTATATGTGAATCATATATAATCTACAAATATGTTTAGGTTTATATATAATATAAAAATTATACATATGTGTGTGTAAATTAAAAAAAACAATTAGATGGGAAAAAAATTAAGGAAATATTTCATATGGTAGACTAAAAGACAAACAGGTGGAAAATAGGAGAGAAAAGGATGAGAAAATTAGATGATCAATCAATGAGTTTCACTATCTCACGAATCAAAGACAAAACAGAGGAATGGAGGATAGGGAATAAGAAAATTACAGAAACTACAGGATATCAGATTCCACATGGAGATTCTGTTGATCACCCAGCACAATGAACGATTAAAAAAAACACTCTTCAGACACACACATTGCTATAAAATTTCAGAACTCTGGGAATAAAGAGAAGATTCTAAAATAGTCCAGAAGTGGGAGAAATGGTCAAGAAAGTTCCTGGTGGATCACAAATGAGCATGAGCAAGGGTCTAAGTGAAATTCGTTCTTACCTAGAATTCTATATCCAGCTCTACTAGTCATCTGGTGTGAAGGAGAATTTAAGGCTCTCTCAGACTTTCGAGGACTCAACAGATTGACTCATGTGCATTCCTACCAAAGCTGCATGGAGCAAGTGCTCTACAGAAACAAGCATGAAAATCAAGAAAAGGGAAAACAGGCTTCAGGAAACGGGATCCAGTGTAGGCGGGCAGCAGGGGCAACTCCTGAAGTGCCAGGATAATGCACGGAACGGTTCAGAGAGCAAACAGTCTAGATGGAGCTAGGAGATGGAGGGCTCCAGGGGAAGTCACAAAGGAGAAAAAATGGGACTGATCTTTTTTTTTTTAATTTATTTTGAGTGGAGTTTGAGAAATCTTGACAAACTGTTACATAGAAAATAAAGTATATACATATAAAACACTGATAATTCAAGCGAAAGCAAAAAAGTTGTGTAAGAAAGTCAATATAACCCTAGTATATTCTGCGACTCAGATGGGAAGAAAATACGTATTAAGATAGGCATCAAATGCTGCTTTAAACAAAATTTGAGGTTCGATGATATTGAAAGTATATATTAGAAGGAAAAGTGGATGAGGGAAGGAAGGGATTGTGATATAACAAATAAATTCTACTCTTTCATATGGGAGATGAAAATATCAAGTCTAATTATTTCTCAGGAACAGTTTATGTGTGCATTGAAAAGTTTATTCAGTATATTCAAAGTATTATTTAAAATCCCTTGAAACAATCAAATGATTATTTCTGTATTAAACCAGATGTAAGAGTATTGCCACTTCTGAAGAAGAGACTTCTCTACACGGGCAGTAAGTAATTGGATTTCAAAGGAAAAGTTGCTGATTCCTGGATATATATACATACATACACACATATACGCATACATACATACACATTTTCCCTCACTTAAGATTATTCTTTTATATTCTTATTGAATCCAGAGTAAAAGAGCCAGTCCAGAGGAGCAACATGCTATTAGCTTCCTGAAGTCAGCTATGGTAATTTCCCATGGGAGTTCAGTTCAACCATCCACAAATCTGACTACTTACACTATTCAACATATTCCACTCTCTCCACCCACCTCCTTTCAGGAAAGTTTTCCCAGAATTTTGTTCTCAGGGGCCTGAGTAACACTTATTGAGCACATACTAGATCCCAGGCACTTTTATTGACCTAAAGTCTACATACTGGCTTCTCTTATAGGTAAGCAAACCGAGCCCAAATAATTTAAAGGGGGATTTGCCCAAGTTCACACAATTCCTAAACAGAAAGACAGCTTTGACTAGAATCTGCCTGACAAAAATCCGGATTCACCCTCTCCTCCAAACTGCCTAAATGAATGTGGTACAGACATGTGTAGAGATGAGAAGATGGATGGTCCTAGAAGAAGGATGCAGGCAGTGTCTTCCAGTCAATTTAAATGGTTGAGACTTCCTTATTTTTAAGATAAGTGGTGATACTAACCTGAAGAGTTATCTCATTTTTTTATTATTACTCATGGAGATGAAAGGAAAGTAGCTACAGTTCATTAGCTTTAAAGTAACAAAAATCCGTGTCAATTGAGAGATAAACACAGAAAGTGACAGGCAGACAGAGAAAGATCCTGATTTAAGAGCTAGTTTTTCATTATCACTCCATTTAAGATTTTTTTCCTTTGGGTTTCACTTAAATTTAACTTTGACTGAATTTAGAGAAAGACAATGACCCAATTACTCATCAAAATCATTAAATGAAGATCTATACTGTTAGAAGCATATCAAACAGAGTATAATCTAACTCATTGAATGAAAGTCTACATAAAATCTCCCTTGCTAATTTTAAGACCCTAGGTCATTTTTGAGTAACCATCAGTCCAGATTATTCAAAAGACCCTGAATCCCAGTAGTTTTTATGATGGTGGTTTTTTTTAGGAATTACGAGATTTCCTACTAAGCAGGATTACAATTCAAAATATCTCAATTTAGTTTCAAAATGACATATATTCTGTTTTCCCATCAGAGAAAACAGGACTAGAAGGATCTGAGAAGTGATCTGCACAGCGGGTTCTGATTTTTCCATTTGCCCTACAGGATCAATGCTCTTCCAGTGGGCTCTGGTTTACCACGCACAGTCTGCTCCCTGTCTACCAGTAGCTCTCTTCCATACCCCTGTGACCATTCCCTCCAACCGTGAGCATTGTGGGAGAGCAAGGGCTTAGAGTGGAGATCCCACTTTTGACTCTGGGCTTCATTGCAAGTCAGTGGTTTCCAATCAATCACCAAAGTGTCCAGGCCAGACCCCCAAGAGATGCAACCAGCCTGTGCTTAGACTCTGAGAGATGGTGTGGCCAACAGGAAGAAGACAGGGCTGCAGCAGGCATCCTGTGGACACCTAGGGGCTGGAGTTGGGGCCACCATCAAGGAGGCAGAGCTGAAATTCAAGAAGGGGGGATTTGAGCCTGTGTGAAACCAGGGCTAGCCCTCATATGCAGTTCAGGTACTAGTAAGCTCTCACCCCTTTTCTTTCTTTAGTCAGGTGGTGTTGGAGTTCTACTTGCAATTAAAAGACTAATAGAACTCCACAGACATTTATCCCTTCCATTCCCTTGAGCCTCTATGTCCTTGCAGACCTTACCCCAGAAGAAGGGCCATCTGTGTTCAGCAAACACGCAAAGAATATGCCTATATGGTAAAATCTGAAGCAGTGAAAAGTTGAATGTATGTTTTTGGTCCATTTACACCTTTAGAGAGTAGCAGAGGCCTAAATCTTTCTGAGAATCCCCAAGGAAGCTGAGAAGCGATGAGTACAGCCTCACCCCGTGGTGCTAAATAATCCCATCTTTGACCAAAATGACCACTTCCTATTGCTTCTGCTCGTTCTGATACAACTCTGAGAGCCTTGAAAACTTCCTTGTTTTTTGGTGCAAAAGATATCCCAGGCTCATCTTGTAAATTAATTTCCCCACACCTGGAATCAGCCTTCTTCCCAAAGATCCTTGTTGGTTGTTCTGGGGATAGCATAGAGAGATCTCAGCCATGCACTATGTCTGCTCATTGCTGCCAGGTTGGTATTACTTCTAGGTGTTTCCTCTAAACAAGGCTAGGAGATATATATTTCTTGAAGTGAAAAAGAGAAAAATGAGTTCATGAGAATATTTCCAATTCAAATTTATATTATAGGACTTAACTTTTGATCTTATAGTTCTATTCCTTTTCTCTTCGCTAAAAATGTTGTTTCTATAGCATTAATGTTATTACTTATTTACTTTATTCCACAATACACACACACTCACATAGTTTCAAAATTTTCAAGAAATATCAATATGACTATTGAAAATAAGACTACTGAGTAAAGTCTATATTTTCTTCACTCTTCTGTTTGTCCTTGGAAAATATTCTAGTGACGGTGTACAGTCGAAATATTGTCTCTTAAAATAAGTCACTTTATTTAACAACTCTAAGGCAGTTGAAATGATTCCTTTCTCTGTGGTTATGTAACCAAGTTTTCATACAGTGAGGGTCATTAATTTCTTTTGTATCTAATTATAATGCTTGGAATATCACATTTTATGAGGTAGTTATTGTCTAAGTTTTGATAGGATGCATTTGATTTTCTTTGATTTAATAATATGCTTTAACACTTCTTTCAAGGTTGTAAACTTGAAAACTTCTTAGGTTAATTTTATTGAACCTTCTAGGTTTATGTATTTATTAAAACATGTTGTTCACAGTGACAACAGTTTAAAGAGTCTTTCCAGAACAAATACTTGACCTTAGTATTTTCAATGAAATAAGATGATAGTTATCAAAAAAGAGTCAAAAAAATAATACTACATGAAATTTACACTCTCAAGAAAATGCAATTAAGCCTTGCCGTTACAGTTTTGATAAGTGAATTGTCCTCTTTGGATTTAAGGAAAAAGGCCAGGATAAAGCTAGAATTCATGGATGACTCAGTTGGATTTCCATTTTTTGCCATAAGTATATTCAATTGCCCGTTTATCATTTTTCAGTGCAGTATGTGTGTGTGTGTGTTCTGTACTCTTTCAATTAACTTGACCAAATTGTAATCAGTCTTCAAACCGTGACCGTCATTAGACTGAGTTGCCCAATCTGGGGTTGTTAACCATTCATGAGATATCAAACCATTTGCTGAACATTGGGATACCCTAACCACTCATATGTGTGAGTATAGGAATGTTTACTCTTTAGGGACAAAAGTTTTTGTTCTGATTGTTTCTCAAATGAATGACAAATACTTCTCAAACATTTAGAGATTTGGGGATCAATGGTTCTCTTCAAATAACCAGAAATTGGGATGTATCCACTTGAGTAATGAACAATTCTTATTTGAATTCCACCAATATTTTTAATAAGCTTTCTTCTGTGTGGATACTATAGCTTTTCAACCTATTGCTCTAACATTTGGAACTTGGTAATTACATCATGCATGTGGCCTGGAGCCTCCTAAATTGAAAAGAAGTGCAATGTTTCAGTATAGTGGCCTCCTTCTGGTGTGTTTGGCCTGGTGTAAAATTAAGGAGCTAGCATTTTCTCCCTTCCTTCCTCATTGCTCCAAACTCTTATCGGTTGTTACCAAGTGCCCCATAACTGTATTTCCAACAAAGATACACAGATATTTCTGTCCAGCTACATGTCCTGCAGGGCTGTTCTGTGGTCTTCCGATCAGTAAAAATGTAATAACATTTTCACATAGTCAATATTTAATTCTGTAAATGCAACTGGTAGTTGTAATCTAGGTTATTAACCACACAGTGATTTATGATAGAGGGCAGACAGTGGCGGGGCTGGAGCTGTAGGAAGGTCCTCTGGTGACAATAAAAAGGTTATAAATTTCATAGCTCTGCCTGAGAAATATATTTATATCCTATATTAAGAATAGCTTTTTATAAATTTTAATGATCCATGTTATTAATGGGGCTGTCATCATCACTGCCTATATGAGACTACAGTTCTTGTTTTTTTCTTTTACTTTTCCATCAGCTGAACGTCTTGTGAAAAAAAAAAAAAAAGAGCTCTTATTAGCAATTTGCCAAAAAAATCTTTAAGAGTTATAAGCCTATCATTGTTTCCCTGGACGGCAAAGCCTGTGAGCAGTCGTTTGCATAAAGTTTTATGACCAAGGCGCAGGTTGGGCTAATTGGATGGAGCACAATCGGTGCTCTATCATGTTTACAAAGGCCAAGTCAATATGCAGAAGTAAAACCAGGGCCATATCAAAAAGAGAAACTTATATATGGAAATTGTCCTTCACATTGGCTCCCTGCTCACTTGTGAGAGCCCGCGTGGCTCCCAGCTAAGCATGTGAGTGCATACACACGCATGCCCAACTGTAGCTCAACACGCTTCTAAGCAAACTCACTACCCACATCAATCCCCTTTCCAAGTTTATGCCATAATGCATTCGAAGAACGAGAGAAAGGAATACTTTTGGAAATGGGATATAATCTTGGTGGGGCAAGGTGTTCTCAGCTGGGGGGGTTTGACAGTGCTTCCTATATTCAGACACTGTTTTTAAAAACCAGATGTTTGCCAAGCAATCCTAAACACTCAAAACAGGTTTTGGAAATTTGTCCAATGACTTTTCCTACGGACAAGGAAATGCAGTTAGAGAATGGGCTGTTTCCAGTTACACGTTTTTAGTGTCAATCCACTCCACAGTTTTTCCTTCAAAGATTACGCAGGCAAAAGGGAGAACTACCAAGAGGCTATTTAAAACAAATGAACAAGAAATTGTCTTATGTGCAATGTTTTCGGTCATTTTTCTTTATACAGGATACTAATTTATTGCAATATCACTTTATTCCAGTCCAATCTTCAGGAGGCTAAAGTTTCTCATGATTAATTTTTTAAGCTGTTAAATAGTTTCTTCATATAGACGACACAGAAAGATTTTGAAATCTTTATTTTGTGGTTACTCTAAATTTTGAACTGAAAAATAATGTCTACATATTTTTAATAAGATGGTACAGATTAGGGATATCAGGGAAGATAGTTTTTTTTAAGACTATTTCTTTTTCTTTTCTTTTTTTTTTTTTTTTGTGAGGTGATCAGCCCTGTGCTAACATCTGCCAATCCTCCTCCTCTTTTTGCTGAGGAAGACTGGCCCTGGGCTAACATCCATGCCCAACTTCCTCTACTTTATATGGGATGACGCCACAGCACGGCCTGCCAAGCAGTGCGTCAGTGCGTGCCCGGGATCCAAACAGGCGAACCCCGCGCACTTAACCTCTTGCGCCACCGGGCCGGTCCCAAGACTACGTTTTTAGAGCAATTTTAGTTTTAGACTGCTCTTTTGTTTTTATTTAGTATCTTCGTCACTTAAAGGAAAACCATCATCCAATGAACTATGAAAGTGATTGATTAGAATTTGACCTATATTTTTAAGCCATTAGAGATAAAGTATGTGAGTATCTGGGCTCATGGAAAACACGAGTTTCTTTGCTTTTCTTTTTACTCTGCTTTTTCTTTCTCTTATTTCTTTTCTTGTTCCCTCTTCCTTTCTCCTTCCTTCCCTCCCTCTCTCCCTCCCTCCTCTCTCACTACACGTGGAGAAGCACAGCTGAGTGCAGCTTGCCTTGCTGGGTCAATTGTAACTATGGAGGACATTCAGGACAGGTAAACACACTGAAGCTCAGTCTGCTTCCCTCATCCTCTTTTCTGCCCCACTTGCATTAGCTGTCCCATAACTTTCACCTCCAAGAAGGAAAAGGCTCTGTTTATTCATCAAACTTTTGTTTAGAGATGATCATATCCAGGTGCTATTCTGGCCAACGAGACACAGAACCAAGTAGGGCATGGCCCTTTCACTCAACTAGGAAACAAGAGAGGTAAACAACAAGATGTATATTCAGAGCAAGTAGCTGTCCTAACCATCTGTCATCTGACCTCACACTCTCTTCTTTGTGTTTCCCCCAAGAATCTCCTCATTGCAAACCCTGGATGAGTAATTAAGAATCTATTGATGGGGGCCGGCCCCGAAGCTTAGCGGTTAAGTCCGCATGCTCCGCTACTGGCGGCCTGGGTTCAGATCCTGGGCGCACACCGACGCACCGCTTCTCCGGCCGTGCTGAGGTGGTGTCCCACATACAGCAACTAGAAGGATGTGCAACCATGACATACAACTATCTACTGGGGCTTTGGGGAGAAAAAGAGAAAAAAAGGAGAAGGATTGGCAATAGATGTTAGCTCAGAGCTGGTCTTCCTCAGCAAAAAGAGGAGGATTAGCATGGATGTTAGCTCAGGGCTGATCTTCCTCACAAAACAAAAAGAATGTATTGATGACCCTATGAGGGTTGAGAGAGGGAAGTGTCCACTTACACTCCCAGGTCAATGGTGTAACTTCACCTGCATCTCTGCCCTCTCCAAGCATGTCTGTTTTCAGTGGGGACCATTTTGATTGACTTTTCCTCCAAGTGGGATTCAAGCAGACTTGCTCCTAATTTTCTTTCCATGATTTACCCTCACGGCATGTCAAACCCCCACAACAGTCCCATTTTGCAAAACATCTTTTCTTTTCACTTAAATCTGAATTCCAAGCCTTGAATGTTGAACTTCTACCCTAAATTAGCTTTTCAAGCCATCAAACCAAAAACATGAATCACTGTCTACAAGGCATGCCCTATCACATCCCAGAAGAGAAGGAGGTCTTTAGTGCTGCTTGTCATTACTGTATGCAGGGAAGTCTTCTCAGAGAGCCTCCTGCTCCGTTGGCTACCAGACCAATACTCTGCTACCTTTCCCAGTGCTCCATTGCACCCATCATGAGCCCAGAATGAGTTTACTACACACCACTGCAAAGACATCTTCATTGTGTTGCTTTATGTCCTCTGCTGAACTAGCTGCCTATGGGATTATGTGTAACAGTTACTCGCTTGAACTTGGAACCAAAAAAATGAGTAAGGAAAGCAAGAGTGAGAAGTAGCTTAGAAGTGCTAAACGTGGGTCTCCTGAGAGTCTGCATGATGAGGAATTGAGGAGGACATCCCAGGTCAATTCACTTTGTTGAGGAACTAGGAGAAATCCTTTTTCCTTGACTGTCGGGGGTAAGGAAACTGTCTAACTAGTTATGGGATTTGGGTATCAGATTCTTCACTCCCTTCAAAATGATGGGTAGGCCAAGTGATCTCTAACATTATAAGATTCAATTAAAATAGTCTAATTACAGAAAAGTTAAAAGAATAGTACAATCACCTCTAACACCCACCAAACACTATCTGTATTTAATTATTAAAACAATTATGGGAAAATGTTAACCATGTCTGTATATTCAAACATGTCTGAGTAAAATATTAACTTTCTTATAATTACTATGTTTTTTATTAGCTATTGCATTTGTCACATCAGTGTAAATTAACAATAACTTTTATTTTTTTGATGGGGAAGATCAGCCCTGAGCTAACATCTGTTGCCAATCTTCCTCTTTTTGCTGAGGAAGATTAGCCCTGAGCTAACATCTGTGCCTATCTTCCTCTATTTTGTATATGGGATGCTGCCACAGCTTGGCTTGATGAGTGGTGTGCATGTCCCTGTCAGGGATCTAAACCTGTGTACCTTGGGCCGCTGAAGCGGAGTGCACAAACTTAACCACTATGTCACCGGGCCAGCCCCTGTAATAACTTTTTATTGTCTATTTTCAGTCAATGTCCAGATTTCTTTAATGGTTAATCCAACAAAAATGGAATTAAGACTGATGCATCATTATGCCCTTTAGTCTCGCTTGATCTAGAACGGTTACCTATTGACACTGACTTTCTAATGACACAAATGAACACCTTGTGCCCTGTCTTGTGTGTTTCCACAGGGTGTCATTTGACTTGTGCCTCCATCCCTGTATTTTCCGTGATAAGCTGGAAGCTATGGCCAAGGGCTCGGTTCGATTCAGGTTAGACACTTTCATCAAGAACACTTTGCCAGCTGTGTGCTTCACGTTGCATCACATCGGGCACATAATGCCAGGTGGGTTCATCTTTGGTGATGCCAGTCTCGAAAGCTGTAACAGACTGACCTCAGCATTGTAAATGCATTTTTTATTAGCAACTCACAAGTAATGGTTTTGGTATACGAAAAGCGTACTTCGCCTGCATCAATTGCTTTTTGGGGTTTACAGAATGATCATTTTCTAATATTACTGTTCTTTTTTATTTATTAGATAACATTCTTCTATAAAGAATTTTTCTGGGCCGGCCCCGTAGCTTAGCGGTTAAGTGCGTGCACTCCGCTACTGGCAGCCCGGGCGCGCACCGATACACCACTTCTCCGGCCATGCTGAGGCCGCGTCCCACATACAGCAACTAGAAGGATGTGCGACTATGGCATACAACTATCTACTGGGGCTTTGGGAAAAAAAAAAAGGAGGAGGATTGGCAATAGATGTTAGCTCAGAGCCGGTCTTCCTCAGCAAAAAGAGGAGGATTGGCATGGATGTTAGCTCAGGGCTGACCTTCCTCACAAAAAAAAAAAAAGACTTTTCCTTCAGCAACTGGGGATAAAGTACTGTTCCTCTTAGAGGAAATAAGGAACCAAACTTGTCAAACATTTAATTATCAATTTTCACAACAAGGTTTTGGTGCAACAGTAAACTATAGTGTGGGCAAATGGGTTCCCCCTCCACTTTCCTCATATACTATGATCTCAAAGATTTTTAGCATTTATTGTACATTTCGATACCAAAATCATTCTGATTTGGCTTTGGTCACCTCATTGGTCTAGCTTCAGTGTCCTTTTGATATGCTGGCATTATTCTTTCTGGCATAACAAGGCATCCAGGCTCATTTTGTATATTGCATGCCTCAGACCTATAATTATCCATTTATGCAAGGAACCTTGGTTCCACTTAGTGAGGGATTGTATTTAGAAACCAAGATGTGGGTTCAAGATATGCTCATTGTTACTGAATATCATAGCTTCTAGACCTTTCAATGTAGAGAAGTAGTAAAAAAAATACAAATAAAATTATGAACATATATTGATATTTTTAACTATGTTTTAAATTGATAATATTTTTATTAATGCCTGGGATTTTATACTTGCATCTCTTTTCCCTTAAACTGAAAGTCATGGTTTCTAATATTAGTATATTTGCTTTTCTGCATTATCCAAAATATATGAAATAGTTTGTAAACTCATATACTATTGTTAATATACTCAATAAAACCAGTGAGGGGGGTTTAAAACATTTTTGCTTCTTTGTTGTCCTTAGAATCTGTTCCTCTGAAGGTGAAAGGTTGGTGCATGGTGCTCAAGTGGCTTTGGGACTCTTCTCTTCTCTGGGAGGTTATGTCGTCAATCTGACATGTTATTGGGTTTATATACCTCAGTTTATTTTACTTTTAGGAATTAGTTTTTTCCTTCCTTTTTCTTTAATTTGTTGAATGTCATAGATTTACATAGTTTAAAAAATAAAGCTGTATAAAGAGGGACACTGAGAGGAGCCTCACTTGTATACCAACCCCCTCCAGCCAAGCCCCCTCTCTTCTGGCTCGTCACTCCAATGCTTCTTTATGCAAATATGTATATGTACTACATTTCCCTCTCTTCTACAGTTGTTAGCAATCTCTAGACCATACTCAGTTCTCGTGTTCTGATTTTTCATTTTGTAAATGTCAGAGTGGAAACGTTAGGCAGAGGTCAAGAGTTAGGACCCTGGAGTCAGACGGACTTGGCTGGAGGCCTGCTTCACCGTTTACAAGCTGTGATTCCCAACCTCTATGTGCCTCAGTTTGCTTCTCTGTAAAGTGGGGATGACAACAGTACTTACCTCACAGGGTTGTTTTGATTGTTAAGTGAGTTAATTTTTGAAAATGTTTAGAACAGTGTCTGGAATATAGTGAATAATCGATATCACAAGCCAGCATTACCCTAAAACAGTGGTTCTCAACTAGGGAGGGAGGGGGGAAATGTTGCCCTTGAGAGGACACTCAGCAACATCTGGAGACAATTTTGTTTGTCATAACTGGAGTGAGGGTGCCATTGGCACCTAGTGGATAGAAGACAGGTATGCTGCTAAAATATCCTACAACATACGGGCCAGAACCCCCCTGAAATGGAGTTATTGGCCAAAAACACCAACAGTGCTGATATTTGAATGAAAACAAAGTGAATCTCTTTTGCAAAATGTGAAAATAAATGAAAAATAATAATTCTAATAGCTAAATATAGACTTGTTTCTGTTTTTATGTAATTTTAACTCACTAAAAATAAATTACCCGATAAAAGCATAATGATTCCCTTTTCTTAACTCATATGTTTATCTGTATTAAAGAAGATAATTTAACCCCCTTCTACCTGAAAATAGTCACTAATAGTACACCCTATGTCCCCCAGACCAGACTGACATGAGAATATTACTCAGAGTATTTCGTCTATTAAACAGATGACTCGTTTAGAAAATACTTCCACTTAGTAGAAAAGTAACTTTGAAAACAGACTGGTTATACAGAATTCTCCTCAAAGTTGGAGGGAAGAGAAGTATATGTGGAATAAAGAACAAGGGATATGACTTGTTCACTTGTTCACAAAGCTACAATCGTATTCTCATGAACTCAATTGCTTAGCGAAAAGGCCAACAATTAAAGATTGAGGTTATGATTCTACTCCACGGAAATAGGCAAGAAAACAATAACTTCTCGCATAACACACTGTATGTTCATTATTATTAAAATTTTATCTCAACTCTTTAGGTTTTTAAAAAATTCTATTTTTCTACATATCTTGAAGATTAGAAAATAATACATTTTGAAGGGAATAAAATTGACGGGCCTATAAAAGACTGATTTCTTTAAAGTGTTAGGATTAATATAATGGGCAGGGAGAATCTGAGTATTGGTGTAAAATTGCTAGAATTCAAATTTCAGAGTGAATGAAGACTCTTTTGAAGACCCAAAACAACCGTGAAATACAATTTTTATGTTAGCTGGGAGACAACTATCATTTTGATGTCAGTGTCCAGGAAACTGTGTGTTGTAGTTGAAAGAGCTATGATTTGGGGACCAGGTCTGGGTTCAAGATTCAGGCTTTCTAGATTCCAGCTGTGTGGCCTTGAGCCAATTAAACAAACTGCTCTGAGTTTGGATTTCTTCATATGTAATATGGAGAGTGCTCTACTAAATCCTTTTCCATATGATCCAATGACTTGGGGAAAACATCTATCATAGAAATGTGCATATAGTAGGGGCTCAGATAAATGTTAGTCTCTATCCTACGGCAAAACATAAAGATGCTATAATTATAGCTTAAAATACATAGATTCAGATATTTTGCGCTCCATTTCAGGCATCCCCAGATCAATAGAAGGATGACCATGCAGTTAACAGGATGAGATCCAACCTCTGGGCAAGAGGGCAAGGTGTGCAGAGTTCCATGAGCATACCACCCTTCACCGTGGTTCATTGAAATCTGAGGTTAAGTGTCATGCCTGAGTGTGCATAAATAGTGTAGGGGCTAGAAACACTGTTTCTTAAATTCCAGTCTTGATGTTGTAAAAAGTATATGGAATGATCTTATTATGTCTTTGAGAAATCTAGTGCTCTATGGGAGTGCAACAAACTTCCACCATGTCAAGAAGCAGAGATGACGTGTTTCTGGAATCTTTGTCCCAAACTCTCCCTGGGACACCATTCTTCACAAGGCAGCCTTTCCATGGGAAGGACAGGGCTGGGATAGATAAAGGAGCAGAACTATGTGAAATGGTGAACTCAAGTACAGAACCTATGGAGGTCCAGAGGAACGAAGGTAGACCTGACTGCCCGCACCAAAGGGATCACACAGCAAGGAGAGGTGGAAGATATTGTACAGAGAGGGTGGGAAAATTCTGGAACCGGGCATGGAATCAGATTTACACTGCCCTGGCGTTTGAACAAGAAGGGCAGGTACAGAGACATAGGCAATAAGATTGTCTTCATGATCCAAATGGCTTTCATGGGCCACACAGGACACAGAGCGTATTGTGGTTAGGAAAATTGTGAAAACACTGGGAAGTGATCCTTTCTATTTTTGAACCAAGAAGTTATAAAATATGTTAATAGATTGTAGGATAAATAAAATCTCAGAATGAAAAGTAAATTCAATGAGACCTTATACAGATGTCATGTATTTTTAAAAAAATGAAGGTTTTTTTGTTTGTTTGTTTGTAAATCCTTACCTTTGTTTACTTGGGGAACTCTTATTTTCTATACTTGGAAGCATGTTAAATATTTAAATGTGCAGTGGAATATATACTTAAACATCCACACATATCTCAGGATGACTTCTATTCCCTGTAGAAGCAAACCACTGTTAATCAGGAAACTCTTTCTTCACCATATCGGTGGTCTGGGAAATCCCAGGAGCTCCTGGGCTGACAGTATTCCATGGACTGGAAGGACATCACAGCAGAACCACGTGGAGAGGACTCGATCCTGACCGTCAAATGAAGGGATTATGAAACTCCTTCACAAAGGAGTAAAAATGATGTCTCAGATACTGTTCTGTTCTCCAGCACATGTGTTCCCATATCCATTGCCAGAGAAGGAAAATGGTCCTTCCCAGCCATGGAGAGATGGCGCTGCGTGCCTGCATCTAGGCTATTTCGGTGGTGCCCCATGCCTGTGCTATTTTTCTCTATGACTTTTGTTTTGTGAACTGCTTTGTGTTTGGGTATTTTCTGCCTGTTCTGTTTCCCAACTGGGTTCTGGGTTCTTGGTGGGCAGTGAAAAGTTCTCTGCTTTCTCTATAATCCCCAGGAGATAAGCCTTGTCAATGGTTTTCAAAGTGTACCTGTTTAGTAAACGTTTTATCTTACTAATTCAAAATAAATTCTTACTCAAGGTAGTTAATTCCACTTTCCAATTAAGGGAAACATTATTGTGTTAGCCAGGTCAGTAGATGGTAATATTATCCAAACCACATTTCCCTGGGTACCTACAGGACCGAATTACAGGACAGTAGCCTATATTCTCATAACACAGGCAGTGTGCTGCCCTGTACCTACTAGGTGCTCTATGAAAATTTGCCGGTTTGATTTGATCTCCCGGTAAATGTATGTTAAACACTAGTATAATTTATATGCACTAATGTGAACACAGGCTTCAGCTTGGAAAACAAATGCAGAGAAAAATGAAAATAAACACGAAGTAGACAGATTTTAACCAGAGATTTTAAAGTGCACAGTAAGTAGTAATCTGTTGTCATCATCTTTGCTATGACATATCTTTGGAGGTCAGCAGGGGCTCACATAAAGAAATAATATTAGCCTCACATTCAGTTCAAGGTTCTGGACAAAATAGTCAAGACCTGGAATCTGGGCATTGTGCCAACACTGCTGGGTGAGTTTCAACTTTCTTATAAAAACTGCACACAGAGAAACGTAGCAAATAAACTCAATGCCACTCTTAAAATCAACACTCAGTTGCTCAACCCAGAGTTTTAATTAGTGCCTTGTATATGCTCACATACAAGGGGGAATCCACCATCATTTCAGTAATATTCTCTACAAGGCTGGGCATAGAGTGTGAGCTAAATATGTGTTAGTTACCTTTAGCTGCATTCTAGGGAAGGTCAGTTCTCTAGATCTTGAATCTACACACAAGGAGCCATTAGCTAACATAACGTTATAACCAGAAAGACCACACTCCAGAGGTGACTACTGCCAGAGAAGATGTTTCACTCATCAACAGCAGATATTTTGCTACTTTAAGTACTAAATATCAGAAATGGCCTTTTCTTTGGAAATCAGGATCATGCTAATCAGTATAATTAATATTGGTAATGTTTTCTCATTAGAATTTCCTTTATTGAAAAACCACCGCTAACCATTTCGCTTGGTCTTACCATCCCAAAGGCTACTCTCACATTTTAGTTCTTCCTTTGGTCGCCTTCTCAAAAGGTTGTCAACAATGGCTGTCTCACTTCCTCCTTTCTTTCTGCAACATGATCTCCCTCCTTCTGGTCATCTTCTGTTTCCTCTCTATCTTTCCAACTCAATGTAGCCAGGTCAATACTCTGAAACAGTTCATTGAACTACTTTGTACAAACACTGTCATGCAACCGCACAGCACCTAGAGGAATGCATATGTCAAGTACACGTTAATGAAATTAATGTTATTTAAGGCATATGAATTAAAAATATTTTGGCAACATGCTCCACTCTTGCATGAACAGGGAGAGAGAATTCTATAGCTTGTACCCTTAGAGATGGTGCCCAAAACTTGATCCCTAAAAATACCGATGCCCAGCTACTGGGCCAAATGGTTTTTATTACTTTATGCCAGTTGTAAAGAAAATAGAAAATTGCTTCCAGAATATAGTTACATCAACCATGAGGTTTACCATAAGTAAAACTTTCCTGCAAGGTGTGGTCGAAGAACTTCAAAAAGGAAAGAGCTAGGACTGCATCATGCTTATGGAATATGTTGTGTGAACCATTGGGCTTTGAGTTCTTCATAACTGGTAGTGAGGTTGTATGGGAGCAGCTAATTCTCATCACCATCAAACTTTTTGAAAGATACTCAAATGAGAACTATCAATGAGAACCTAAGAGCTAGCAGAACGACTTGGCTTAGGTTCACTGCTCTCCTGTGGCCTGGAATGAGTAGGAAAGCTTCATAGAGATAATACATTTTAGGATGGACCTTAAAGGATGGATAGGATTCAGCTAATCAGAAATGGTTAGTGAAGGCATTCTAGATAGAGGGAAAAGAAACATGAGCAGACAGACTTAACAGAGTCAAAAGCGCATACAAAAACCTCACAGGTAGCAAGACGGGAAATGTGAGTGGGCCCCGATTGTGGAACGCCATGAATTAACGAAAGATTGTACTACATTTTACATTGTATTAACACACATATACATGTGTTAACGTCTACACGATACATACATTTTCTGTGTAAAGTGGATCTCAACAGAAGTGGTTTGTGCAGAGCAGCTCAAGGAGTGTTTTAGGAGCACTGATCCGGCCACATTCTATAGGACGGGTGGAGAGGAAAGAGAAGATGACTAAAGACAGAGCTATCTCATTTGGAGGAAGGAAAGAGTAAGTAAGAAGAGTGAAGTGGCCTTCACAGGCAACCTGGTGAGAAGGCTACCAAAAGAAGGACTAAAATGTGATAGTGGTTGCTATGGACTGAATGTGTGTGCAGTGAGAGAGTGAAAGAAATCAGAGGCAGAAGCAGAAGAGGAGGGCTCAGCCTTGCCCCATCCTTGTGTGTAGTTCATGACAACCAAGAACAACATATGCTGAAATCCTAACCCCCAATGTGATGGTATTAGGAGGTGGGGCCTTTGGGAGGTGCTTAGGACATAAGGGTGGAGCCCCATGATGAGATCAGTGCCCTTATAAAAAACCACAGAGAGCTTCCCGGCCTCTTCTGCCCTGTGAGGACACTGTGAGAAGACAGCTGTCTGTGAACCAGAAAGAGGGCTTTCACCAGAACCCAGACCTACTGGCGCTCTGATCCCAGACTTCCATCCTCCAGAACTGTGAGAAATAAATCTGTTGTTTATAAGACACCCAGTCTTTAGTATTCTGTGATCGCAGCCCAAATGGACTAGGGCAATACTCTTGGGATGGCAGGACCTTGTAAGACGATGTGGTGGTGGATTTCCCTGTAGGTAATCATGATCTGAGGCCTAGGCAGTCATTGCAGTAGGAATAGAAATGACCCGACAAACACTGTAACAGATATTGAACTGAAAATGAATGGTAACAGATACAAAGGACAGTATGTACCTAAATCCAGGAAATGGAAATGTGAGGATGGAGAAACTGAAATATCTAGAGAGAAAATTTTAGGGCCAGATCATTTCATGCTAACTGATGACTAGTGAAGATGTCCAGCTATTATCTCCCTTCTGATGTTCACCTGATGGACTCAACTATGTAGTTTCTTGGTCAAAATTCAGAGTAGATTTGAGAATCTCTAATCTGTGGATGGTGGCTGACGCCTTTGAAAATTTGGTGGCTTCCAAAGGAGACAGAGCTGTGTGCAAACAAAAATGTGACAGAACAAATGGTATCTGAGATCTGAGCAGCAGGGACAGGCATGGGGGCTATGAGGGGGTGAAAGAACTCAGAGGCAGAAGCAGAAGAGGAGGGGCAGCCCTGCCACCTCCCTGTGTGGCTCATGACAACCAGAAACAACAGCAGATGGGAGTCAGAATTGAGTTCACTGCATTTTGCCAATAGAAAGTTGTGTGTGTGTGTGCATGTGTGTGTTAAAATCATCCAGTGAGAGCTTACCAACCCCTTTTTACCACAAGTGCAATCCTTTAAACATTTATTTTTTTATATACTGCTAAGTTACGCTGTCATCATCTCACCTGTCTTCTTGAATTCTAAAACAACAACAACAACAAAACACAGACCAAATAAGGCTTAGTGAATTTTTGCTGGAGTGGTTACGCATGCAATTCCTTGGTGTTCATTCCCATGAAGATGAGAAAGGACATCCTCCTGACCCTACTGATGGATGTGGGCCCTGTGAAGCCAAATCGAAGGCCTGGCTGAAAGCTTTCCTCCGTGTTTTAATTCTCACAGGCTGTGCACACAGGGTAGGGGGCACGAGGCAGATGAGAGAGAAGGTGGTAACACCTTGAGTTCTCAGAGAATTCTGTGATAAGAAAACTCAAAGAAAAAGAGCG
This sequence comes from Ceratotherium simum simum, assembly GCF_057802395.1. Taxonomy (NCBI): domain Eukaryota; kingdom Metazoa; phylum Chordata; class Mammalia; order Perissodactyla; family Rhinocerotidae; genus Ceratotherium; species Ceratotherium simum. Next base: position 3,576,335 of record NC_141917.1, read on the forward strand.
TCGACAACTTCACACAGCAAACATGGCCAAAATGTGGTTGCTTCTGCTTATTACTGAGCTAACAACTAGAGATAGTATTTTTAGTAGAGCAATTGAAGCAGAAGCCATTTTGCAACATCAAGCCAGGAAATAGGGTCAACTTATTTGGAGAATTTGATAGTGCAAAGAGGCAGAGTTAATGGCATTCAGCAACAGTGTGGCAGTCGCTGTTTAATAGGAAGAGTCTGCACATATTTTCCTGCAAAAGGCAGGAGCCAGCCGTTTTCAGTGAGAAATCTGGATGGATGCCGCACGCCCCGCTCTCACTCCCATCATGCCTCTTTGTAAAGCATGAATCTGGCCATATAGGACTGTGCAGGTGAGCCCCCGACATGCACCCACTGTCTCAGAGTAAAGTTCAGGTAAATCTCTGGTCCCCCCTGGGGCACCTCCCAGCTCAGCCAGCCTGCCTTGTCCTTTGACCAGCCCCTTGTATCCAACAAAATGACCACACTGGTGATTCCCACTGTACGGCGCAGCCAGCTCCTCCTCCCACGGCCTCCATGTCCATCCCTCCTAGCCGTGTCCCCTTTCCCCACCTCCCAGTGGGAGCTGCATTCACCCCAGTGCTTCCCTGGGATACCTGGCTGTCCTCACCAGGCTCACCACAGCCATTCTTAGGCCTGTTGCTCACATGTCCTCCACAGCCCTCTGGGGCTACCCACACTCATGTTTGTTGAGTTGTTTCTGGACTAAATGATTGGGTTGTTGGAGATATTCTATATGTGGACCCGGCTGAGTTTCCATGAGACTCAGAACCACAGCAAACTTCTTCCATGCTAGGGCCCCCTCTCCCATCGTCACCTGCCACCTTCTCTGCAGAGGAGAGAGGTCATGTAGTGAACCTGCGTCTTCAATGGCCTTCCTCCCTCCTGCACCTACCTCTAATGGAGAGACTTCACCCATATCGCAGCCCCTGAGGCCTTCTCTGCATTGGTCTCAGATTCCCCACAGTCTTGTCCACATCTCTCAGGTGCCTTTGCGTTCCTGAGCTCACTCAGGGCAGGGCCGCTCGTACTCATCTCTTCTCCCCTGGCAGACAGAACCTTAGTTGCATGCATGAATGCAGCAATGTGCATGCCTCGTGGCAGGATGGAGAGCTGACTAGAGAAGATTTGTTAGGAACCAATCTTGGTAAAAACAATAACTATAGTCGTAACAAAAGAGCTGATTATGTCAGTCACTGTTCTTACTGCTTTCAGTATATTAGTTTATTTAATCCTCACCACAATCCTACACACCAGGGACGACTTCTCTGCCCATTTTACGAATAAGGAAATTAAAGTGCAGAGTAACACAGCCAGCGAGGCACAGAGTGGAATTTTGACTCAGACCATCTGACTCCAGATAAGGTCAAAATTGAGTTTTATTAACCAATTAAGAGACCCATCATGAAAAGAAGTATATAATCTCTTTTTTTTTTTAAACATGGTCTCACACTATTTTTTTTTTTTTTTTTTTTTTGTGAGAAAGATCAGCCCTGAGCTAACATCCGTGCTAATCCTCCTCTTTTTGCTGAGGAAGACCGGCTCTGAGCTAACATCTATTGCCAATCCTCCTCCTTTTTTTTTCTCCAAAGCCACAGTAGATAGTGGTATATCATAGCTGCACATCCTTCTAGTTGCTGTATGTGGGACGTGGCCTCAGCATGGCTGGAGAAGCAGTGTGTCAGTGTGTGCCGGGATACGATTCTGGGCCGCCAGTAGCAGAGCATGCACTTAACCACTAAGCCACAGGGCTGGGCCTATAATCTCTTGACATAGAAGTTGTAAGATGCTAATTATTTTCAATGTATTGTACAGGACAATACACGTACATGGTAATGTTTGATTTGCCTCCATTCGAATTCAAACATTTAACCTGGCCAAATAGCTTTAAATCAGTAGGTGGCAAGTGAATTCTAGTATCTGGGATAATGGCTCCCAAGTAGATTTGGTTTAACTCCATTTTGGTTATTTACTTAGTTGTAATGAAACAAATTGAAGAGAAAAAAAAATATGGGAATATTTTCCCAAAGATTTATGTGCTATTCCCTATGAGAACGCGGTATGGGCTAAATTTAGCTTAGTCTCAGAAGGACTTTCTAAGGAGATATAAGAAATAATAAGAAGAAAGGGGATGCAGAGTCTACTCAGCAACAAAACCAGACGGAGGTAGGCAATTTGAGGCAAAGACTCTGCTTCTTTC